>NC_079336.1:42671567-42979052 GCF_029582105.1 Oenanthe melanoleuca
TAGGATTTATGAGTGGAATTCATTTGTATGACCAGTAGAAGGCTTCTCCAGGAAATACTAATGATAGAGGTAAATCCTGTATTTGTGAATAGCTCGTTGGCATTCTCCTCTCATGGAGGCCAGGTATTTTGTAACTTTGAATACTGTCACATTTTTATGATAAAACCATTGCATTTCCTTTCTGTTTTGTACTGAAATAGAAATGAAATAAATTGATGTATTTTAAATTAATTAAAGATACATTTTGAAAAAATAAAATACTTTATCAGTTATGCTTAGTATTGTGTAGGTTGACTTCTTGCTTTTTCAGGAGGTTTCTAGCAACTTGAACAGCCTACTTTTAGTATAAAATCTCCTGTATTGAGAAGAAATTAATCAACTGGCAGCTTTTTCAAAATAGAAAACATAGTGGTGCTTGGCATTTCAAGTGTGCTTATTTTTTCTGGCTCTGTCATTGAAGAGAATGTGGTTGAGAGGTTGCAGTGAAGGAAAAGAGGCCATGGAAGAGGAGCCTCTCTCTACCAGCCTATTCTGTAGTCTGATAGTCCTTATTTTACTGCCTGATTTCTTCTGTGATAAAATTGCCAAAGCCTCTTCCAAAGTAGCAGAAACTATGCCAGAAATAGAAACTTATAGTTCTGAACTGTTACTAGAATGGTCTGCTTTAGTTTTAGCTTTGTTCTTCTTTTGTCACTTTTTCTCTAAATAGTTTTATTCACTACAATATGGCAAAAGTAGGATTGGGGAGCAAATATTTATATCAGATACAATAGAGGCCGTTCAGGTTTTTTTTATCCAGAACACTTGTGTTACCTCACAGGCCAAACCTTTCTGAAATGAGTAGTCTGGGGCACACACACACACAGACACACCAGACACCAGCCATTTTCTTCATGGTAATAAAACTATTTTGTTGTGATGTAGGTTTTTTGGGGCATCAGCTTAGAATGAATCTCGGGGGAAAAAACAATTAGTCTTGCTGCCAACCAAGTAGGCTTCTGTTTTTCAAAATTACTCCTCAAATTTGAACAAGGACTTTGATCTTCAACTTGGTGAAAGCATGGCCTTGTGTGTTGAGATATTTTGAGGTCCTCTGAATTGAAGTTCAAGGCCGTAAGAGTTTGCATAGACATTTCAGATCTCCAGCTTTTCAAAATAATACCAATTGGGACATCTTAAGAGTTGTTGAGTTGCTGTACTAATGACTTGAAATAAGCTCAACTATAAGTGAGGTCATGTTTTGAAAAGAGGTATGAACAATAGTAAACACCATTCAAGACCTTGAAAATGTCTTCAGCTACAACAGCAGCCAAAAAGAAGCCTGAAAGAGTGGGAGAAAGAGGCAGTTTTGTTAGCGCTTAAAAAAAAAATCTGCTGTTGGGAGACTTGTCTCTTGAATTTTGCATATTTTAATTAACCATCGTACTATTGACATTCATTTGCACTTAAAAATTTTTCAGGTCAGGGTGTAAATACTCTCAGGAAATGAGTTGCTTCTGGTGTCTGAGCAGGGGAGAAGGTGGGAAGAAGTTGCATGTTACTAAAGATATTCTTCCCTTCAAACTCAAATTTTTTGTATCACTTATTATCTTTTAAAAATTAATTTTAACATCCTTAAATCTGAACATTGTTGCCAAAGAAAACATATTATCAACAAATTTAACACTATTATGCTGAGACCCCAAATGTACCTCAGGATAATATGGAAATGAGCAAGGAGAAGTCATTAATTTAGTTTGTCTTCCTATATTTTCTATTTTTCTCCTTTTCCTGCCTGAAATAAAGTAGACTGTCCTTATTTTAGGGTGACTGGAGGGTCTTCTGCATTAGATCTCCCCTTCCTTCTTGCAGATTGTATGTTTGCATAGAACCAAGATAAGTCTTCTGCTTTCTTTGCCCCTATGTACCATTGAGTGACTGCTTGCTGTGATTTAAATTGAATCAAAAATGTTAATGGGATTTTGTCAACAATCCAAGGGAAATTTCCCTTTTTCTTAGATGACTTCCAGACTTCAGAAGATGCATTAGAATAATTAAAACAAACAAAAAAAAATCTATTTTATGATCATGCAAAATATCTTGAGATAGGTAGGAGGTCTTGAGTTTTCAGTATTAAAAAAAAAAATCTGCTGATGAAGTTTTACTTTTTTGAAATAAATGTGTGTTAAGAAAAAAACCAAACCAACATGACCAAAGAATATAAAAACAAATTCTTAGAGTTGTACAATATCTGATAGGAATGAGGAAGTCATTATCCTAAAGCTGTCAATAATGTGATGTTTAGAAGTATATGTAAAATATTTCCTACAAACTTCTTTAATTGCTGAAACAGGACAAGAGGCTTTCTGACATTTAATTTGTTTTTAGAGATGATCAGCTTCAGCAAATATGTTTGGATCTGCCATAGTATCCATCCTTTTCAGCAATCAGTATTGCTCAAAAATTGCTGTCTTCAAAGGGGGAAACTAATTTCATTTTCTAGATGAACTTTAATGGAACCCAAAGCATTGTATTTCTTTTCTTTAGTCAAAACAAAAGTTCCTTTTTTCTGTCATATGTTATCTGGAAATAAGTATGCCTAAAGAGACAAATATTAAGATAGTTAAATGTAATTAAGAAAAGCTTTATAATGAAAATATTGGTATAAAAATAGGCATTATTATTTGTTCTGGTTGTATAATCTTTGCAAAAACAGGTAAAGCTGTACTCTACACATTGTTTTGTTTTTCTATCTTTGTGTCACTTCTGGTGCAACTGCAAATCACATTAGTACAGCCTTCCTGTATAATAAATTGGATGTGATAGTCTTTTATATTGTTAAAATGATTGTTGGTAATATAAAATTAAACCCAAAAAAATTATTTTTGAAAATGTCTCATTTGGATGTTTGTCTGTTTCTCCTTTTCTCTTTTAACTTTGAGCATCAGTAGTTTTAATTGAGCACAAGCTCTTAAAAACACCGAAAAATATTCAACAATTAAATTGTCTTACAATGCTTTCAAAGTACTAGCAAATAGTTGCAGCCTTGTCAATTAATGGAATAGTTTCCAAACATCTGAAACCCTTTCCAGCCATAGATTGATGATACAAATTTTTGATTACTCTATTAATAGAGATCTAAATTAAATCTAAAAGGGGCTCTTGTGTAAGAGCCATGCTTGCATATTTTCTGAGTGAGCTGGTACTATAGAACTGAGATATTACCCTTCTACTTTTTGGTCATGCATTTTCTTTCATATTTAATTAGTGTTTTGTACAGACTCCTCTATTTCTTTAACATGGCACTGTATTTTGAAAAAAGTGCTTTAGATTCAAGTTGTTTAGCAATTACCCAGCTCCAAATGAGACCACAGGGTTACAATTTTAATTTTCCTCTGTGTTGGCTCAGGCCATAGAGCTCTGAAAGTGGAGCACTTTAAAATAAGTGAATATTGTTCTGCAGTGTTTTTTGTGGATGTCAATTCAGTTTTGTAGATTTGATTGAATTTTGTTGAGATCTCCAGTTTTTTAGACACTGTTTCCTTTTTGAATTATACTTGTAATTTTTGAATTATACTGTGCACAGTACTGGGGGAAAGGGAAAGAAGACTATTTCAAATTGAAAATCTTAGCATTACTGTAAGTTTTTCCATAAAAATATATCCTTGAGTAAAATAGATATTAGGTGTCATGATATATGTCCTGAAAAATATTAAGAAATTTAAAATTTTTTAGCAGTATTTGTTCCAGGTGAAAGTAACTCACTTGAAGAAATGGTTAATAAAAGTCATACTTTGAAAGTATATTTTTATATGTTTATGTATTTATACATCTATAGACACATGCATGTGTATATAGATGCATATTTTTAAAGTTACTCCATTGATTTCAATCATGTTTAAACGAAGATGATTTTGCATTTAATATTCAAAGCTGTGAGAAATAGGATGTACAATGTTCATGGTCTTTGCAGTACTTTTTGAGTCCTAAGTCTAATAGTTTATCTCTTTAGCAGATAATACCTGCTCTAATAGGTATTTAATGTATTTTATATATCTATGAATAGTAGAATACTGCTTTATATGCTTTTTTCCTAGGACTGTTTGCTCAAATGGCTTAATGAGGGAAAGGATTTGTTTTCATGATGGTGGATTTGGAAACATTGAATAATTTTATGTGTTCTGATAAAAGGCACGTGTGCTAGGGTTTGGGATGGGGATATTTTCACAATGATCTAAAAAAGCCCCCAAAATGCCAAATCCCAAGCCCTGCATGTGTGTTTTGCATCTTATGCAGAATTTGCACAATCATGAGATTACTTAGGAATTCTGAGCTAATGATTTAGTCAAGGTTACATTTTGCTACCTAGTGCTCCTGTTGTGGTTAAGTGTAGATACTTTCTTACTTTATCACTGCTATGTGCTTGCTTTTATTTTACCCATATCTGTATTTTCTCTTTTTCTCTTGACTTGCAGTTCTTTGCCAAAACCCAACCCCCGAAAGGACTTTATGTCTATGGAGATGTTGGTAAGTTTCATTTGCATTCAATGGATTTTTTTCTAAATTCATGTCTATTCAAATTCTGAAGTGTCTAAAAGCTTTATGTTTATGTAGCTTTATTGTTTTAATGAATTTTACAGAATGTAACATTATGATGTTATTTAATATAATTACACTCTGAATGCTGGAAGCTGTTTGATTGGACCACATTACTGTGTGTAGCTGTTTTCAGCGTTACCCATTCACTAATATTTAAGAATGCAATTTAAGAATTTGGGAAGTAATTGTGGGAGAGAATTCATATATTCTAGTTGAAACAGTTCAGCATGAAAACATACTTGCTTTCCAAATTAAATACTAACATGTTTTATGGATGTATGGGGAGTAATTCATGCAACCTTTGGGCCATCTCTGTATTTTAAAACAGATAAATAAAAATGTAGTTGTTCCAAATTTTTGAACAGAAAATGTAACTCTTCCTCACAGCAGTCTGGTCTTGTACTTACCCTATGGAAAATTAGTTTCATTAGGGCCAAGCTAACAAACAATCATTACTGTAATCAGTACATACTGCTCTTAAATTACCTTAACATTACTTAAAATTACTCTTAAAAAAAACCTGTTGATTGTTTTTTATTGTTCTTATTTGAAGGCACAGGAAAGACAATGGTGATGGACATGTTCTATTCTCACCTAAAAGTAGAAAGGAAAAAGAGAGTCCATTTTCATGGCTTCATGTTGGATGTACACCAGAGTAAGTGCAGACACAGGTATTGACAAGAATTTTATAAAATACAGTATCTGTGAAAAAGTCTGTTTCGTAGTCATATTAGTCACTGTAATTTTACTTAAATATTTAAGCATAAAGAAAAGTAAAAAAAAAATTAGGAAAAAAGTTAAAGTATTTTAGCATGGTTAATCATACTAGCATAGATGCTAATTGCATATTATTTCTCAAGAAAGAAAAAGATACCAACCTGGTTGTGTATGTAACTTGAGTGTATTGGTTAGAATGAGATCCTTAACTAAATGTTTTCTGGGTACCAATTAGCTTACCTGAAATCGGAAGAAGGCAATTGCTAAAACTGAAAATGTAAAGGTTAAACTCAATCTGTATTTTGCATAAGCAATAAGTAAATCAGGTATAAATGCCAAGGAGAATGGGAACTATTCTGGTTGACTAATTTATTAAAAATGTCAGTAATTTAGAGGAAAAAAGGTAGTAGAAAGAGGTGCATCCTAAGTTGCAGGAACATTTTCTGATCAGCTGAATAAGGTGCTTTGTTTTGACAGGGATGCTGTTCTTGATATTTTAAAAGTTTCTTCTGTTTCTAAATTCTATGACGTTATAATTCTGTCAAACTGTTAACTGTTGCTGTATTTTACAAGTGTTGTGACAGCTGCATTTTTCTTGGGAAGCTGGTATAAATAACTCAAGCCACTTTTAGTGCCCACTTTTCTGTCATTGCTGGGTCACTTGAGATTTTCTCAAGTCCATTTCTTGTCATTTGTGCTAATCTTAACAAAGGTGGCTTCCTTCTGCAGGATATTTTTTTCCTGAATCTTTGTTTATAGTCAGATGCAATACAATCCATGAGACAGTAAATTACGGATTTAATAATCTTACTTTGTGCCATTATCATCTTCACATGTTCAAGTATAACTGTGTTGCTACATCTGCTTTCTTTTAGCTAAATGCATTCTAAGAATAGCTTCAGTGCAAGATAAAACTGCAATTTATATCAGTTTATAGATGATAAAATATAAGTACATAGCATTCAAGACATTTTTGACATTTGTTTTAAGTCTTTCTAAACAAAATAAGCATCTCAAAATCTGTGAGCTTTTAACTGTTTTGTGGATGTGGTTGAAAAGTGTTTTACCCTCTTGAAATTGGATAAAGTTTGAAGCTTTCTTATTTTTACTGGACCAGTTTACTTTTTATTTGTTAGTTAAATAATTTTGTTCTTCCTATCTTAGGAAAAAAAATAAGAAATAGTTGTTCTTTTTTGTTTTATCCTCTAAGGAATACATCGCCTTAAGCAGAACTTACCAAAGAGAAAAGCAGGATTTATGGCCAAATCATATGACCCAATTGCACCTGTGGCAGAGGAAATAAGCCAAGAGGCTGCTCTCCTATGTTTTGATGAATTTCAGGTAAGAAGTCATAGATCACTCCTCCAATGGAAACTTCATAAAATTATTTCTGATTTTAAAATATGATACTTGTTGCTGCTCATATAGTATTTGAATCGCTGGCCAGTAGTGACCTGTAGAAGTTAAAGCCTAGAAGTCACTTTACAGTTTTGAAGATGGTGGGGTTTGGTATTTTTTTCCATGGTAGACAAGATGCAAGTCAGCAGCACAAGTCCATTTACAGTGCTTTTGTTTGCCAGTCTGGTCACTGATCATACAACAGGGATTAGAGTTTGTCTAGGGGCTCGTGAATACTTCAGGGCAGGGACCATCATCTTGTACTGAGTCTGTACAGCGCCATCTGATGCTTGCTTGGCACTGATCTTTGTTTTTGTAGTTCATATAATGCAACAAGCACTCTCAATATGATTAAGGATTTTAAAAAACTTCTACTGAATTAAACATGAAAATTAAAAATAAGCGTATAAAATTAAAAATAAGCGTATAAAATGATCTTTGCCTGAGCTAATTATTTCATTTGTTTTACATAGCTTGTGAATATTAAGGGCATATTACAAACTTAAATGTAAAATTCTTTATAAAAATGTTTCATAAAAAAACTAGAGGTATTTGGCAGCTTTAAACAGCTAGGGTTTTTTTTTCAATTCAGAGAGAAAATGCAGAGCAAGATAAGAACAGATATACTTTAGTTCTCAATTACCAACAGTGAAATAATCTATTAGCTGTAAATTATCTGTTATGGTGTTAAATTGATACATTTCTGAAATGGATGGAACAGTTTGTATCTCCTAGCTATTATTTGGCAAACCTGCACACTTGAGGAAATAACTGTTCTGTGGTCAGTTCCTGTGAAGGAAATTTTGGTAAAGTAACAGTTGTTCTTGTTTTGAGTTTCTCTTGCATATCTCAAGCAGGAGTTATCCTTTGACCTGTGGTTTCAGAATGTGTAGGGTCATTGCAATTGCTGCCATTTGATCATTTAATTTGTGCTCGCTCCAAGTGAATATGATTATGCTGGGCTTCCAAAACCTGAGTGTAAAATCTAAATACAGAGACAATTGTGCTTACACTATGAAGAAATGGGAAGGTTTGGAGAGGGAAGTGTTAACTGTTGTAGCATTAAATGCTCAAATGGTAGAAAATGGCTGTACCATGTATTAGTATAAATACCTGCTTTTCTGTGTAAGTGCTCACTGCTTTCATGTTGCAGTATTGCAGTGTTTACAGTCTGTCTGTCATGTTTCCACGTTTTAAAGGGAGAGACTGGGATTTTTTGTTCCCAAGTTGATTGCCTGCTCCCCCTGCTGACTTGCTTGAGGTACACCAAGACTTCAGTTGTAAAAATCACCTGTTCTGTTGAACTGTCGGAGTTGGGAAATGAATACAAGAACTATACTTTAAATTGTGTTTCCAAAACTTTGCATTGATAAGTGAATTTTTAAAATCTGCTTGGTTTGGTTATACTAATTTTCTAAATTCACAGATTTGTGAATGACTGGATTTCTTGCCTGATTTTCTGTACCATGGAACCCTACACAGGTTTTGCCTGTTTAAGAGGAGTTCCAGCTTCCTGAAGTTTTGCAGAAGGCACTGAATTTGTGATAATAAACCCTCTGCTTAAATAATCATGAAGTAGTGCAGTGACTTGAAGAGGAAGCCACATGGTTTCACAATTAATAATAAGGAGCCATATTTAATTTGGGATATTTGCAGCTCATTTCTGTATGGAAGGTAAAGGCTTTATTCCCCTGCAGTCTGATTTACTCGTATTTAAGGAATTGCTAGATTAAAATGAAACTGGAAAGTGCTGCAGGCTTAGAAGATACACTGCTCTGACTTGTGGACAAAGCAACTCTCTGTTTTGACAGATGAGAAGTGAGGTTGTTTTGGCAAAATAATTGCATGTGGAGGCAACATCAGAAACTATTGAGATTTGCTTTAAATACTTCAAGTTGCTTTCAGATACTTGCTGAACAAAAAAAAAAAAGGAGAATAAGTTGAAATTATTTATTTTTCTTAAGAATGGAAACATGGATGAGTGATATTTTAAACAGGGACAGCAAAACATATTGTTAATACTCATTTTGCAGAGGAAACCAAATGCAGAACTTCAGATGACAAAAGCATTGCTGAGATTGCATTTTCCTCATTGACAATGGACTGAAGCAAAACAGAAGTATTCCAAAGTGAATCTTCCTGCAAAGCCCAGAGAACTATTAAGCAAGTGGAAAATTGACTAATTGATCTAGAAAAATATTTCAGTACTTCTATTTCTTTCAAAGTAATTTTCTGTGCTCCAAAATATTGTTGTATATAAAAAAAAAAGTTTTAATGTTTTTTTGAGCAAATACTGTGTGATGGCCAGGACCTCAATGATGGCACTGTGCTTCTGGGTTTGTTCATTTCGAAGCAAGATTTTGTCAGCAGTTGCCTGAGCTCCAGGCTGTCAGGTTATTAAAGCGTTGCTATGTCTTGCTGATCTTTGTCATACAGTTTACTGGAAATATTAGTCTTTTTTTAATCATGAAAGTCATAAGATAGTCTAAGAATGTCTTCATTTTGAAGAAAAGCCCTAAAATTAAGCCATTTGTAATTATGATATATCAGAACACAGCGGTGTCTAGCAGTGACCAAATGCACAGGTAATTAGAAGCTCATATTTTGGCATGGGACTGTAACCTATGTTAGTATTGATAATGAAACCAGAGTTCCTCCTTCTTAGGAAGCTGAGCAATAATGCAGTGTTAGCCTTAAGGTACCAAAGGTACCATTTGGACTACAAAAGTGAACTAACAATTCAGGCAGTTATTACTGACCTGCATTCTATTAAAAGCTTCTAATAAAAATTAGCCTCTTATTTTTGTGCTAATACTAATTGCTGATAATACATGCTTATGTTTGTCATTCATTACATGGAACTATACCAATCAGTGGCTGACTGAGTGTCAGGCACTTACACATGTAAATTAACTATTAGTCTAGTGTCTTTCCTTTTTTTTTCTTTTTTCTCTTAAATGCTAATGAAATTTCTCCATTCTCTCCCCTAGCAGGCTCTCCTTATTGGTAATTTGTAGACTTTGCTTTTATTATGAGTTGCAATAAATGATGAATACAGTAAAAACCATGAGAACTTGCAGTCCTTTAGTTACTGTCTTCTACCTGCTTTACCTTGTAGAAGAAATGTTTTGTCTTCCCTGAAGTGTATTAGATAAAAAGAGCTCATATTTGCATTCTGGTCCTCAATATGGCTCTTGCTTTTTGACAGAATTTTCAAGAGGATCGTTTTTTTAGTTTGGTTTGTTTTGCTTTGTGTTTTTATTTTCCTTTTTTTGCAATGAATTCTGTAATGAATTTTGTAATGAATTCAGAATTCTGCATCAATAGTTCTCATTAATAAGAGAATGCTATTGTTTTGTTTCATGTGAGCATTAATACTCTTTCATTCCCTGTTTACTAAAGGTAGCATGCTTTATAGTACTATTAAACAAAAATGTTTAATAATTAAACAAAATTACTTCTATAATAGAATTTTACAACTTGGCTTTTATGTGTGCTTTGTGCTACAGGAAATTCAGTTACCCCTGAGATGTACATCTATAGTGGCTCCTCGTGTGTCTTGTTTTTGTAGGAATGGGAGAAGTTCCTGAATTTTAATATCCAGAAGAAATAAATTATTGATAAGTGAAACAAGCAAGTATTAAACATATGGTAAAATCGTGGATTTCTATTTTTCAAAAATATCAGATCTTAGAGAGCAGAGATAGGCAGATTTGAGGCATGTGTACAGACTGTGTAAAAGTTTGTTTTTTTTAAAAGGAAAAGAAAAATCCCGATTAAGGCATTCATAGAACAAAATGGAAAAAATCTTTGGGAGAAGGAAACTAGTGTTTATATATCATTCATTAAGAACATTGTTGCTTCAAAACTAGCTGCCAGAAATGTAACCTAAGTCTTTTACCTAAGTCTCTAGTGTAGAATTATCTTTTTTTTTTTCCTGCCCAGAAAAGTAATTTAGAAGTGGGAAAATGGTGGAGAATGGGGGACGTGGAGTAGAAGAAAACATTATGCTGGGTAAAATCTTTCTGCATCTGTTGCCATCACAGCATACACATCTAAGGTGGTGAAAGCTCAGCAATCTGTCAATCTCTTGTATAATGGGAATGTATAACTCCAGCATGCCACCACTGATTTATTTCGTCAGAGCTGGGGTCTGTTTTGGCAAGCCAAAATGCAACAAGTGCATTTATAATAACCAGGGTCTGCAGGAAAATCAAGTGTAATGATCATAAAGGTGGTTTATGTATTAAGATGGTGAACTTGTGTAAAATATTAATTGCTGTTTTTTCAGAAAATCTTTATATGTTCTTTACAGCACTGTTCCCGTATCCTTTTATTTATTGGTACTATAAAGCAAATTTGTTAAGCCAAAATTAAGATACGTAAAGAAATTTTACTTAATGCCTTATCTTGCAGCTATTTTTCCTTCCTTACCCCTCCCCAGTATCACTTGTCCTACCCATTTTTATTTTTCATTCGTGTTTTGTGCCTGAAGGTTAGAAGAGGCTGACTGTGCTGGAAGTGACTGCCTGCCTTTTGATTATTCATGGACAGTAATAGAAGGCACTTAAAAAGAACAATGAAATTGCTTATTTTTGTGATGGGCCATCTGTTGAATTGTTTTTTGCAACAATCACACAATAGTATCTATGTCATATCATTCTATTTTCAACAGCAGCTGATTATGTATAGTTGGCTACTTGTCTTTATTTCTGAAGTCCCATGACCATTTTAAATTCACCTCTACAAACCTTTGCCTCAAAGGTAATAGAAATGTAAAACAGCCGGTGTGTATCTCTTTTTATTTTCTGGTGTTTTTTTCATGTTGTTCCTAATTAAGTAGGCTCTTAAATGTTTAGGTCTGTTTTCTGTGTCTCCCACCTGTAGTTTTATAATAGAAGTTAACATGGAATCATTTAGCAATTGGTAAAGAAATGGTAGAGTTCCGCAATAGAGAGTGGGCAAGTTTTGAAAGACTATGGTACATTCACTGCTTATTAATTATCCCTTTTATTTTTTTCTCACCAAGCAATAATTAGAATCTTTTTCCATGGTTTTCACTAACAAGCATTTTCCTAGCTACAAAGCCACTTGCAGATCTATTGCAGCAGAAGCTGAAAGCAAGATAAAACAAATGTGTTGTCTTCTCAGGTCACTGACATTGCTGATGCCATGATTCTGAAGCAGCTTTTTGAAAATCTCTTCCAGAATGGGGTTGTCGTTGTGGCAACATCTAACAGGCCGCCAGAAGGTAAAAACAAACATTCTACCAGCATTACCCAAATCAAATGAATCTCGGTATCTTACAAAACAATTGTATTTATATCATACAGTATTTAATACTAATGGACTCTCTAGACTGCAAGAATCAGAGATATTCCAGCTTTCTTTTTTGTCCCCTGCTTTTTCTTGTTCTTAAAGAGGAAAGGTTTTTTACTTAATCTTACCCTTCCTTTATCTCAAACTCAGAGTGTTCCTTCCTCCACCACTTCAAAACCTTCTGTGTTTTCTGATCTCTCCTCTATCCAAACCGGTGAGAGGGTGTTTGGGCACAGGACAGTTGAGGGGGCTAAAATATTTCCTTTTTGAATGTGTTTAAGGATAGGAAAAGATCAGATCCTGCAAAAGAGAAGAAGTGAGATGACATTCCTTCCCCTTTCTAACTCAGAAACCTGCAGACGTGGTCCACCAGCTTGAAGGACAGCCACTTATCAAGATGCCATTCTTACATTCTTACAGGCTGATTTGAGGGAATTAATTGGAGAGTTGTTTCCATTTCTACCTCTTTATTTATAGTGACTAGTCACTTCTAGTGACTAGCTAAGTAGATCCTTCTATGAAGTCTCCAAATCTGTATGGCTTTTAATTGAGCAGTAACTAATTATTTTTTAGAGAAGAAAAATGTTTGTATTGTATATAGCATTAGCAGTTAGCATAATGTATAAACTTCTGTGACATTTCAGGTTGATTGATTTTTAAATACTGAAGAATTACTTCAATTGTTAACTGTAACAACCATTAATTTTCCTACCCAAATTAATTGTGTAAAAGACAATCACTAATGATGGGCAATTCTACAATGAACTTTATCTTAGCAAAAAATGAAAAAAAACCTCGACCATAAAACCTCACCCAAATGTTTTTATTAGGGAAGAAAATTATTTCCCATTGGCTTATTTTTCTTTTTTGCGTAAACAAGACGAAATTGTAACTACTGTAGTTGCATTGACTACAGATTGAATGCTGGTGCTTTGCTCACTTGAGAGCCATCCTTGGGATTTTTGAATCACTGCTCTTTAAAGTTCAGGAGAATTTTTTATCATAACTTGAGCGTTGTAGCCAGTGTTTTAAATCAAGGCATCATTTTGTGACCTTTATTGTTGTATTGGGGTATTTCAGATATATTAAGTTACTATATCAACCTGAAATACATCTACCTGTATTAAGTACCCAGAGAATGTCAAGAACAGCATCTCCAGAGCTGAGCTGTGTTACAGTCCAGGTGTTGGCTGATGCCTCTCTCTTCTTTGGTCAGTATTCCTGCGCAGTGTGTCTGACATTGCCTTGCAGGAAAGGGAGTTGGGTTAGTGTAATATGCCACACCAAGGATTAAGACTGAATGGAGAGATTAGTTTCTTGTGGATAGAAAGGGGGAAAGTGGCTTTTTCAGTCGAGAGCAGATGTGCCCAGCTGCTGACCATTAGTGAGTGATACATGTACATGCATCGAACTGCTGTCTCAGAGGAATGTGAAAGGGAAATATTGAGATTGTATTTGAGGGGTCCTGGCTTTATTTCTCCACCAAAATTGTTGTTTATTTTTCTGGTCCTCATGAGATGCAAAGCTCACAACCCTATTAGCTAGAAGAACTAATGGGAATAGCTGTCTCACACTGCTGTTACGTGTTCATTAATTTTTAAAAGTAAATATGCAATTGATTGCTATGTATTTTAACAAATGTACGACCATCCTGATTTGCTGAGTTGGGAATGAGCATGATACATGGCTTCACAGAAATTTGTTAGCGATTAGGTTAATGGCCTTTACTGATAATTTTTCAAAATGTTTCCATGTACATACCCAATTTTGTGTAAACCATTTTGTAGGTGCCCCGTTGGTGACTTATAGATGCAGCATCTTCTGTCCACCATGAGGTGTTGGTAAAGCATAAAAGATTTAGTGTAGCCTTATGGGGAATATAAAGGATAATCATAACCTGACACGTACTTTGTGTGGAATTTTGGTGATATCTCTGCCAGCTCTCTGTATTCTCTTATTCATTCCCTCTTTCAGATATAGGTGCTAAGCTGCCTTTTTATAAGGCTTCCAAATATTAGTGAAACAGAGCAGATCATCATACAGTTTTAAGTGATTATGTTTTCAGAGAAGTCATTGTTATGAACTTGTTGAACACTTTCCAGAGAAGAAAAGTTTATATTGTAGAAATATATAGAGATAAGTAAGATGAAAATGCTACTTTGTGGTTTTTGTTAATTTGTATTTTGTTTGATGATGCAGATCTGCATTTTGTTGCATAAAATACTAGTTTTTTCTTTATTCAGTTGTATTTTTAGCAACTTTCCCTTAGTTTGAATATTAATTTAATTTTCAGGCTTCTGGCCTTAGGGGTGACCCTTTTCCTTGGTTTTGAAGAGGGGGCATACCTGGCAGAATTGCTAGAAGATAAAATGTACCACAGTACATCAAACAAGAATAATGCTAACTTAGTAAAGACAAATGGTATTTTTTTAGTTTAAGTGGGATTTTTGCCCTCTGCCAGATATTTGGGTTTAGTAGTCTGGCTTTACAATCTATACCAGTGTATACCCAGCATTACAAATACTCTTTTAATACCCTTACTTTAAAACAGATGCTGCTGTAATTTCTTCTGCTAGAATTAGTTATATGTCATTAGAGAGCTAAGTAATTTTTTGCTCCCTTCCATTTTCACTCTTTCTCAAAATATTCCTTTTGTCCTTAAAATTGTATTGAATTTTCATACAGTAAAGGAAGAGAAATGGATTTAACTCTCCTTTTCTGCCTTTTGTTCCTCTTCCTGTCTCTAGAAACATTGTTTATTTAGTTTTATTTACTAGACTAGATGACAAGTTGACATTATTAAGACTAAGTAGCAAAATGGTACTGATTATCTTTCTTTCAGATCTGTATAAAAATGGTCTTCAGAGGGCTAATTTTGTACCATTCATTGCTGTGCTGAAGGTAAGGAGAGCCACTTTTTCATTGCTTTTCAGTTTTGCCCGTTTTATTAATGAATTTGTAGATCTGTAGAGGATTGGCTTGATGCAAGTTTCCAGATGATATATATCTGCTTTAACTATTTAGAACAAAACTAATTGAAGGTAAGGCAAGAAGGAACTTTTTCCTTCTGGAATTAACATGTTTTTAAAGCTGGACTTTTTTAGCATGACAAACAGTTATCCTTTTGACTAAGGCAACAGAAAGTGTTTGTTTGGATAAGACTTCCCTGCTGGTGCATGTATGCCATGTAACATAGCATCCCTTTAACATTTATAGTGTGTCGTACTTGTGGTTATCTTATATTTATAAGGCTAGAACAGCTTGCTGTTACTTTGATGTAAGGAAAGTAGGGTTTGTTCTGTACCACTCAATTACCTTGTGTTTGGGTCTTTCTCGTGTATAAATAGTTTTTTTCAAAGGCTGTTTGTGAGGCTTCACGTAATGTTCAACAAGCAGCAGCTCTGAAGGCAAGCTTCCTTCAATCTGTATGTTGTGTTGTGGGAGGTCAAAAACTATAAAGCTTCATTTAAGTTAAAAAATGAAGAATCTTTCCTCAGTGAATAACACAATTGGTGCTTATTTTGCTGTTAAAAAGAATGTGAGCTGAAATGACACTTTTAAGTTCTGGAGGAGTTGCAGATATTTTTTATTTACAAGTTACAGTTATATTGTTATGTTATTGAGGGCTAACATGCAGCTCTTGTATCTTGCTCTGCCTGGATTGACATGACATGTAAAATGGAAATAACAGTGTTTCCCTACCTCACAGAAGTATTGCTAGAATAAATACATAAATAATGTTAAACATATTGGTATCTAGGATAAAAGAATTGTAAGGTAGAGTTTAGGTAGGCTTGGCTTTGTGATAGGAGTTTTGGAATTGCTGAATTGATGCAATGACTGGATGTTTCTGCTCAGGTGGTCAGCAGTAAAGCAGCTGACAGTGCCTTGCATTTTCAGTGGACCCTTTTGGAATCATAAGATTGCATAATTGCCTGAGAACCTTTGAAAATTCCATCTAATGTTGACGTCTGTACAATTATCAGGTTTAAAAGTTAATATGCCATTGACATGATTATGGCACTCCTGTGCATCTCAGAATGGCTGTGTATGAAGTCAGGGAGGTTACCAGTAAGAGTGGTTCTTACCTAGATGGCTTTAGAAAAGTAAGGAACATAAAAATAAATGAACAGATGCTTCTGTTTCAGATTCTTGAAAAGGGTTTATTTTGTAGCTGGCTGCACTGAATGAGAGCTCCCAATCATAGAGTATTTTCATAGAAATAGTTTCGTATGCATTTGCTTTTTGAAATTCAGCAACCATGACAAATCATTCTTTTCTATATATCTTCCTTTATTGACTCCTAGTTTTCTCCCTGATAAACATAAGGCTCTTTCATTTCAGTGATTGTCATGCTTTAAGAGTACCTATAATGTATGCTTATTTATAGTTTCCTTTTTTCTCTTTTTGACTAGCTGAATTAAAAAAAATGTGGAATGTAGTTTATGTATCAAAACACCTCATCAGGACTGGGAAGGTAATCTAAATTTTTTAGTAGGGAGCAGATGGAATGATGAGAGAAACGATAAAGGTGGCTTAGTCCAGAGAATGGAGTACTGCAAAAAGAAACAAGTAGGACAACCCACACTAGAGGCAGATGAATATTATCATCATAATGAATGAAGGGAGAAGTAAATGCTAACATAATTCACAAGGGCCTTTCTAAAATACTGGATTTCCTGTTGTTGTTCTTTTTCCCAGCACCTTTGTGTTTTAACATGGCTCTAAACATGTGAGCCTTTGATGTCACTTTAATAAATATTACCAATGTAACATTATTCTTTCCCAAAGACATAATGACCAAAAGGTGGATCAGAGGAAGCTTATTCACAAAATGCTTCTCTGACTCTGGTTGGAAAGTGGAAGGATAAAGGCATGGTACTAAAATTATTAATCAAAAAATATCAAAAGCTGCATTTTTAATTCAGTACAGCAGAAGTCAACATTTCAAAATCACATTGGAATGTGTTCTATAGTAAGATTTTAACCATGAACCTTTACGTTACAAAGTTTTGGCTAGAACTACATTGATACTCTGGCTTTGGTGATTTGAGAAATGCAGATTTAGGTCTCTCCAATGTGTGCAGAATCTGTCTGATGGCATTGGTGTCAGTGGATAAAGTACCTTCTACCTGAGCTGTGCATAATTCCGTGGAATGCAAATGTGATTTCTTCTAGGATTTTTGTGAAAATATGAAGGAAAATACTGCATTGGTTGCTTGCATATGTTTGATTTACTATCTTCTCAACCTTTCCCTCATTCCAAGCTATATGTGCCTGTGGTAATGTCGGTTTCATCTGACCTGTCCTCTGGTACTGGCTTTGACATCTGGGACTAACTCCTGTCTTAGTTTTTTCTGGGCTTAGAGCCTCCCAGAGAGCTTTTGTTTGGGGTTTAGCAGGAGTGAATAGGTGGGTTGGTTTTGTTTGTTTTTTTTTTGGCAATTAACTTCCATGATCATAAATCTTAAAGTAAGACTTGAGCACTAAAAGTAGTTCAAGTTCGACACGGGAGTTTCAAATTCCTTTGAATGTTCTTGGGAAGGTGAAATGAATGGAAAGTATTGGCAGAATATTTCTGTGAAGAGATGCTTCACTTGAAATAGGTTTCAAGCTCTCTTCATTCCTGATCAGTGGAGCACATAGTTTCTACATACCTGGATAGCTGTTATACAAATACCCTTTCTTGCCTTCAGATAATCAAAAGTAAAAGTTTCTTCCCTAGATCTAGAGTTACCCATGTTCATTCTCTATTTTCTTTTAATTTTTTTTCAGTCTATATAATTCCAGTATCTGTGTTTGAGTTCCTGTTTTTTACAATTGTAACTGCAAACCAGTTTCTGTAGAATAAGCAAAAGGGTGAAATAGCACTCTAGGGAAGATACAGTTATCTTCCAGAGTTTGTCCATATTGTCTTTCTAGGTGGTAGATTACTGGGGCAAGTGACTGTTGTGTGAAGTTGCAACTGAAAAGTTCCAATTTTTAGAGCCACATGAAAGCTTTAGGTCCTACAGATGGTGGCCACATAAAAGCCCCAGGTCTGTGTTGTTGGGCAGGTCAGTAGCACCACTGGCAGCTTTTTCTGCCCTGTGTGTGTTCCCCGTTCAATTCTGATCTTATCCCATTGTTCTCTTATTTTGAAATATTAAATAGTTTGAGATGTACTTTTTCAGCGATTCTTTAATTCTGTAACTCAAAGTTTTTATAAACAGGGAAAACTCTGAATTGATCAGGTCATTGTTGTAGCTATGATTCTTTGAGACACAGTATTCCTTATGAAAGGGTTTAGTTTCTGCAACAGATCAGAGTGCTTCTTCAATCCATGAAATTTTAGATAGAGCTTTACAGAGATAAGAAGTATTAGGAAAAAAAATGCTTTAATTCTATAATTTGAATTCAATTCAGTATCTTCTGATTGAGCTTTTAATCTCACAGGATCTCTTGCTGATCATTTTAAAGTGTGTGGAATTCCTATGTGATTTTTTTTTTTTAAGACAGTTCTTGAAAAAACATTAATTGCTCACAGTTACTTTGTTCAAATGCAGGGTGCAGAAAAACTCCAAAAAATGTTACTCTCAACCTAAAAGAAATGTACAAAGTTTCTAAATGTTTTAAATCTGATTTACAAATAAAATTATGTATCTTGGAATCACAGAATTGTTTAGATTGGAAAAGACCTTGAAGACTGTTGAGTCCAGCTGCTAACCCATCACTGCCAAGTCCACCACTTGGCAGTGGCACCAAACCATGTCCCCAAGTGTCACATCTGTATGTCTTTCCTGTGGGGATGGTGTCTCACTCCCTTGGGTGGTCTGTTCCGGTGCCTGACAAACCTTTTGGTGAAGAAATTTTAATCCCAGGTCCTTTTCTGCTGTGGAGCTTTCTGGCCATTCTGTCCCCAACCTGTAGCACTACCTGGGGTTGTTGGGAGCCAAGTGCAGGACCTGGCAGTTGGCCTTGTAGAACCTCATAAAACTGGTCTTGGCCCATGGACCCAGGCTGTCTCGATCCGTTTGCGGAGCCTTCCTGCCCCCCCAGCAGATCAACATTGCACTAATCTTTAACAACTTGATGTAAGATATTATCTGAGACTCTTGGGGAAAAAAAAAAAAAAGAAAGAGTGTGCTTTAATTTACTGTTTTGGCAGTGATTTTGGCAATATTTTAATTTTGCAGACGTTTAATGAAGGTGTTTATGTCAACCCTTAACTGTTCTGAAATCCTAACTCTAATTCAATGTTTCATTCTCTGGAAATCAGGAAGGAAAGCTCCTCAAATAATTTGTTGTGTAGTCTGTAACTTGAGTGAGCAGTTCTGGCAATTTCAAAGGTTTCCTGGAAGTGTAGCATGAAGCTTCAAAATGTCAAGCTGTGTTGAAATACCAAGGATGTAACTTCTGCATTTTGTCAGGTCTTTTTCATGCAATAGACTTGCACTGCACTAAATTTTAACTGAAAGTCAAAAAGTTTTAGGCCCCTTCATAGCCTAACTTTAAAAGGCCCAGTTTTAGAAAACAATATTTGGTTACCTGTATTTTGCTTTGAGTAAAGGGGAGGAATCAGCCAGAAATCTGTTGTCGGTAGGACATGAAATTACTTTCAGCATCTCTTTTTCCCTTCCTTTTTTTTTTTTTTTCCCTTTCACTGTTAGGGACCAAATAATTATTTATTTTAGAACTATTTATTTTATTTTTGATTAGAATGACTTTTAACCATAAGTGAGCATTGTACACTCTCAAATAAAAAGTAGTGCATTATTTTTACGCTGTATTGCCCTGTCTTTCTTGAAATTGGTGAATGATTATTTATTTAGAATGTTTCTGGATGTGGTTTTAATCAAAGTAAACCCTTTCCTACAAAGCAAGAAACGGAAGAATTTAAAAGCATTTTCAGTTTTCAATAGCTGAGTATAAGAATGTGAAAAATACTTTTTTAAAAAACATTTAGAGCTGCCCCTAAGGAAATTGTGGGAGTTAGTTTTGTACAAAGGCATTTGGTAGATATAAAATGTCTTTGATGGTGCAGTCAGCTTTTGTCCAACCACCTGTGAGAGAAATGCAGGGATTTGTTGAGTGGCGGATCTGCCTCTCTCCTCCCCCCTCTCCCAAAAAAGTCATCTCCTTGATGAAATTGATTTGTCAGTTTGTTCCAGTCTAATGGTGTGATAGCCCAGCAGCTTTCACTATGTTGAATAGTTAAAACCTGCTTTTGAGGTCAGTGTCAGCCACTCTGACCCCTGTGAACTGTCACCTGAGTCAGAATTGCAGGGATTAGGCCTTTGATATTGTGATGGCTTCGCCTATCAATTGACTTTTTCATTACTGAAGATGTTGGGCCTTTTGTTTCCCTTCTTAGTATGTAACCAAGCAAACTCCTAAGTAGAAGGAGCATTTGTTCTTGTTCTCTCTCTATGCAAGTAATAGAAGTACTCATCTTTTGTGAAGTGTACCTAATTAAACATAGAAAAAAAATAAAAATAGGAAATACAGCATGATTGCAAGTATTTTGTGCCGCAAGTATTTTTTAAACCTCAGAATAATGTCTGGGAAATCTTAGTTTGATAAATTTGTGAGACTGTCAAGTAATAAAAATGTTGTATATAGAAAGCAAGGTGTAAGATTAGAAGCTACCAATCCTTTCTGCATTCAGCCTTCTAAGCCTCTCTCCGGGTATTTGTGTGTGTGCTAAATTTAAACACAAGAGTTATTTGAATTCTGTAGTTCAGAGCATGTAATGGTTACAATATTTTATAATGTACCTATTGCTCTATTGTGTTCTCAAGGGATAGACTGTTCGGGTTTGTTTACCTTTTATATCTTAGACTCTTTCTCCTAGACCGTTTATTTAGACGCAGATCAAAACTTTATCTTAGGATGAAATAGTTGCTACTGTAGCTCTGTGCCAGGCTTCCTGCCTTCTCCCTTTCTTTAATTGTCAGGATTTCCTGAGCTCTTGCTTAGTTTGTTTGCTCCTTGATTAAAATGAGTAAATGAAAGCATATCATAGATATGGAATAGTTGATTCCTGCTGTATCAGGGTAAATTAGTCTAATTACACGTGGCAGTTCTGTTTGCTTGTGAGGTAATGTGAAATGAGGTCCTGCCTCCCCCTAAAAAGCCCGAGCCAATTAATAAAGCTTTTAAGCTCTTTGTCACAGGCCACCGTGGAGGTCTGCAGAGAAGAACTTTAATCCAATAAACATTTCATTTAGATCATGAAAAGAAAGCATGAGGAGAAGCTCCTACAAGAGAGGGTGTTACCAGCAATTCTAGTTGTAAAGAGATGTGAGGAATTTGCCAAATTAACCAAGAGGCCTTCATATTTAACACATAAATGTGTCAAAACTAATAATAGAATAATTTAATTTGAGTTGAACCTTATATTGTTAAATTTCTAAGAAGCCACAACTGTTTTCTTCAAAGACTTTGCTGCTGAGTTGGATGGACAGGGCAAGGGGAGGTTGTGAGAAACCCAGATAGCAAATAACACTGGCCGAAGCTGGTGGAAAGGGGAAAAAAAAAAGGAATAGATAATTAGGTGTAATTAGCGTGTATGAATTGTTGTCTCCCTGCCCTTGGCTTGAATAAATTTCAGAGGAAAAAAACCCTAGTGGCAAAAACCCTTTGATGTAAGAAGAGTCATTGTGGTTTGGCAGCATAAAGGCAGTGTTTTATACTTCTTACATAATGGTTGTGATACAGAAAGAGTGAATGGACCCTGCACCCCCCAGCCTGCTTTACAGCAAGGACTTTTGGATTCCCTTGAAACAAAATGCATCAGAAGTTTTCAGCTGTGGGTAATGAGGTAGTGGACCTCATCAGAGCTAAGCGTAAGCCATCTTTAGCCTTTGTTTAGATCTTAATCGCTTTTTAAAAATTATTATTCTGGGAAATTCAGTTTCGTAAATCATGACTACTTTTTTTTTTTTTTTTTTTTTTTTTTTTTTTTTTTCCTGCCTGCCAACAGTTCTGGCAGGAGCAAAGGCTAATACTGAGGGAAAGAAATACAAATCAAATGTTAAAAAGGAAAACAACAGCATAAAAGAAATCTAAACAAATAACTTCATCCAGGGTATAATTCCAGTGAAGTACATGTATTGGGATGAATTTGACCCTTAGCTTACGAAACATCATGTTATAAATTCAGCGTGAACTCTTGGCGTTTGTTTTTCACAGAACACCACTGCTTGCTTATTAGGAGATTGAAAGTTACAGTCATTACTGGTCCTTTAGCAAAACTGGGTGTTATGCAGTGATTTGTGGTTTGCAGGTGGGTTTTTTTCTTTTGTATTTATGCTTATTCTGCAAGGAAAATTTTTTTTTTAAGTGATGTGAAATGGGAAGCACTGCTCAGTGTAATTCTTAGTGCCTGGAAGTTTACTCTGTTATTCTTCTGCTCCCTGACTGGAAAAAGGAGAGGCTACTTGTCTTCGAGCCGGCACAGCCACATATGTACCTCCTGAATTCTTTCACTTTTGTCTGAATATCTGAAATACTATTCAAAGAACAGTACATTTTAAGAGTCTCTCTTTTTATTCATTCACCATTATTTTACAAGTTAATTGTCTATTTTTCATCTTCTTAGGGGGTAGCTGATTTGTAGCTAGACATTAAAATAAGTTATTGAAAAGTTGTACAATAGATCGTATGTTCCTTGTGGTAGCAAGAATAGTGGGGTTTCTTAGTTGTTAAAGTTTTGAAGGCTGTAATGTAAACTTGTGCAACTCCCACTGAATGAATTTTGCCTCTCAGTTTATCTCGGCTAAACTCTTTGGTTTAAAGTTTAAATGTTCTTGTCACAAGTGTAAGAAAAAGATTGACTGAATAAGTTATATTTGGCAATATTTCTTTTCCCAGATCTTTTTGCTCTAAGTCCACTGAAAAATAATTCATAAGTTTTTTATCCCAATCGATTTGAGAGTAATTACTTACCCTGATATTGTACAGGGTTCTTGGATGACATTTAGAAAGTTTTCCTCAAACTTTGTTCATGTGGTTCTTTGGAATGTTTTGGGTTTACTTGGTTTTTTTTGTTTGTTTGTTTTTTTTGGGGATTTTTTTTTGGTTTTTTTTTTTGGTTTTTTTTTAGTTTTGTTACAGTGTTTGCAATTGGGATAAGCATGAAGTATCAGAGGCTATTGCAACATTTTCCCATATTTCATTATTGCAGAATATAGGGGAAAAGACTGTGAAAAACCACTTAGTTAACCCTGTAAAGCATTGCACTGTTTTGTAGAGCAAAGCCTTTTCTGCTTGAAGTTAATTTGGTCTGTGAAAGGCAATACCTGAATACCATGCCAGATAAGTAATTATTCCTGATTGTACTGTTGGGGGCTTTTTTCATGTATAGGTCACTAAAAATTCAGTTAGGGTAGAGTATGTACAAAGCTAAGAAATATGCAGATTTTCTGTTGTAAGATTGTATAAAAATTATTTACAGTTAATACTTGCACAAAGGTTAGAAAGGTTGATGAAGTGATATTTAGTTTTGCTTTACTATTCACTGCATGTCAGAATGTAATTATGACTGATTCATGAAACTGTCTTAGCAATGAACCATCTTTATTAAAATGCTGATCAAGAAAAGAGCTGACAGTGATAAAGAATAGAACACTTTAGTCTTGTTGCTTTTGAATGATTGCTAATTACCCCAGAGGTCATGTATAGTGCTTATGAGGATTCATTGACATTTTCTTTAAAGTCTACTGTTTCAACAACATCTGAACAAGGAGACAAAAACTATATGTACATCCAACAATGCTTGGACCAAGTTTTCCTCCACCACCAAATACCTGATATTCCCTTTCTCCTTCCTCCTCTCCCTGAGTATATCTCAATCCAATGGATTAGTGGAGCAGAAAGTTAGGAGTGCTACAAACTTGATTAATTTCCTTTTTTTTTTTTTTTTTTTTTTTTTTTTTTTTTTTTTTTTTTTTTTGGTGCTTTTTTTTATTTTGGCAAAAGGATAAAAGGAGCAGACCTCTGAATGTCCTTCACCATGCATGTACCATGCATGCTCATAACTAACAGTCTGGTTGTTCTTCTTGTAGAGCTGCACCAGAGAGGAAACTGCACTTATTCTTATACACTTCTCTCAGCAGGCTGTGGACAGACCTGTCCAGCTAAAAGATTTACACTCTGAAATTTCACATTCTGGTGACTGTCACATGCTGGTGACTTTGAGAGTACACAACTAAAAACCTGTGGGTATACTTCATATATCAGCAATATTTTTTTATTACATATAACATTTTTGCTTAAGATGATTCTTGTTCTACCATAGTTACAGAAAATTCCTGTTGTAATGGTGTCCTTTGGATGGAGAAACCTTTTCTTGAAATTGCTTAAGGAAGAATTTTAAGAAAGAAGAAATAATATTCTAGTTGATAATTTAACACTGTATGGACTCAATGAAAAATAAAAATGGTTACGTCTAGTGAGCTTTGTTTGAGAAGAATGATTGCAAATGAACAATCTAATTACTTTCTGATTTGCTGGAGGAAAGGAGTATTAGTGATCCTGTGTATTTTTAATAGAGACCAAATCAGAGGATGCATTTGAAAAGGAGGATGAGACCTATGTGAAAATTGTGATTCCTTTTCCTCAGAAAGTGGCTGGAAGGTGCACTGGTTAGGAATAGCTACTAATATTAGGTGTTCTGATGAGTTTGTTCAGAGGCCAAGAGTATTAATTGTTCAGCTTTGCTTGCTTGGGGATACAACTACACTCTTCTTTGCTCATTTGGAAAATGAGCATTTGATACTGCAGATGCAGTGCTGCCGCTATATTTTCCAAGTGTTTGGTTTGACCTGGTGTGGAAGGTTGTGGAAACTCAGGGAAGTTAAGATGACGGTCCTAAATTGAAGTGCTCTTGTATCTCTGTTCCCCTACACCCTCTCTGGAGATCCTCACATAGGTGGGTTTGACAGCTAAGTGCTAATCTGAGCACTCCAGTTAGTTCTTTGGCTGTTTATTAGGATTGTGGGGTGATTAGCTTGTCTATTCTTGTGGTCTAATAGGATGATTTATATGTTGGGGGGTTTTTTTGGGTTTTTTGTTTTAATACCATTAAAATTCAGAGCAGGGAATGGTAGTTGAGTTGACTTACGGTGATCTTCAAGGTTAAGAACTATCTACTCACCTGCATTATGAAGTGTTACCAGCTGACCACAGTATGTGAGCTCAAAAGTCACATGATATTTAGTAAGGTGTTTATTGTGGACCACAAGGCCATCTAAAACATTTCAGGGCTTTTTGTGACACAGGGGAGACATGTGTGACACAGGTCTTGAGAACTTGCAGGTTATCCAGCTAGCTTGGACTACCTTTTGAAATATCCTGAAATTTCTTTCTTCATAATAATCTATCCTGACGTGTGATTTAATTTCTTGAGCAGTTATTTTAATAGCTAACATTCTTGATTGCAGCAATAAAAGAATATCAGAGGTGCTTACTGGGAAAAAAAAACTATTTGCTGTTCTGTATTTAATAATTTCTAGTTATTAGTCTAGGTCTACTGCCAGTCTAATTTTGTCTGTTCTGTCTAAAGGTGGTTGTTTTAAGTGTTGTGTCTTGATTTGAGCCACGAGACTTTACCTTTTTTTTTCCTTTTGGAATAAAAGGTTTTTGTGCCACTCAGTGGAATGAGTGCATGCTTACACTGTATTTCTAACTTACTAATTGCATTTTCAATTCTGTAATTGTATTTGCTCTTTGTATACATAAATACATAAATGACTTCAAAATAAATTGTATAACTAATTAATTTTATGCATTTGAATTGAATAGGGGAAATCAGACTTTAAATATCTCAGTAGAATAGAAAATCTGTTGCTAACTACGGATGGTTCCACTAGACTGACTGTAGCTTCAATATTAAGTATTTATTTCAAAAAAAGTTTAGCCCAAAATGAAATTTGAAAATTTAAAACTCCATCTTAGAAATGGAAACCAATTGTTATAGTTATGGGTTTGACAATTAAGTGCTAACAACCTGAGCACTTCAATTAGTTCTTTGACTGTTGATTAGGATTCCATGGTGATTAGTGAGTGTGAGAATGCAATCAAATCCGTAATGTTTAATCAGTCCCGTGCTGGATAAGGCAGTCCAAAGATAGAGAAAGCAGGACTTCTATATGTAATCTTAGTAGGGGTTTTCCCCATGCTGCAAGAAACTGAAGGATAAAAAGTAGAGAAGCCTATCTTTTCACACCTGTCCAAACTTCCGGGATTTTTAAATTATAGTACTGATTTTTTAGTACCATGGTGCAGGAGAATTATGTTGCTGATACCTGTGAAGGACAGATAAGATGCATGATGATGCTCACATAGGCACCCTCTCTGATGTTCAGTATTTCATTCTTACACTTGTGAGCAGGATTTGTTTTTCCGTACCATGCAACCATGTATCTGGTTTTTCTTTTTGCAAATCTAGTATTTTAAGTGTTTTGCTTGGACATTTATATTATTTTGATGTGCTTTATTTTCTTTTGTTTCTTTATTTTATTTTCTTTAACATTTTAACATTTAAAGCATGTTTTCTTAAAAAAAAAATAAATATGAATATTTTTCCTTCTGCCTTCCTGTGAAATAGATAAGTCAATGTTTATGTGTGCAGAAACAAAGAACCGTGGTGAGTACCCTTGTTGACACAGGAAACCCCAAAAGGAAAAACTTTTGGAAATCTACTCAGTACATAACTTCTCTGTGACCTTTCTGACTGCGTAAAGCTGACCATGTGCTGCGTCTCCCTTTAGAGCTATCTCCAAGGAAACATTCTTAACTTGGACAAGAGATGGTGGTCTTATTGTTTGGCAGTGCAAGCAATGCTTCTGCTACTGCCCTTTGGTTCACTGCTGCTGCGGTCCCACCTTTTCTCACCTCTCTGTGGAGCTCAGTTTGTGTAAATAACATTTCCCACTTCTCTTTAGTGTTTTGGGGTTTTTTTTGTTATGTTATTTTCCATCAGCACCTATGGATCTGTATTTGTCATATATTCATATAAGGAAAGGTTGTTCCTATCCTGCAAAGCTTATAATCTAATTGCAGGAATCATGTCTTAAAAGGCTATTTTCTGAGAGCATGTTGTGATTCAGATTATGATGTTTGAGTTTTGTGGCAGGAGCTGTTCATTTTATGTATATTCATACAGTGTCTTAACACAATAGGTGTGGGTGAGCTTTGAAGTGTCTCAGTGAAAATAATTAGCAATGAGCATGGATAGACACCTGAACTTGTAGAAGGGTTAGGAAATTCCTGTGGCTCATTTATTTGTGTTTAGAATGTGATCTCTAAATGGCCAGAGTACCTTCCTGAGCTGACCATCAGTCTGGAGAGGCCAAACATGTCAACTAATTAGGAGCTTCCAAGGAGTAAAATGCCAGATATTTTGAAAAGTACTAAGTATTTCTTGGTTCCTGTTAGCTGTCCCCTGCTTTTATGCTTAAACTGTGTATTACAGAAAACTGCTGTACATCAGCATTCTGGTTTTTCATTTTGTTTATATTTGGTTCAGTTGAATTTTGCCTCCTAAGGAAGCAAAAAATTACTAGGACTATATTAATTGTATATGATCTCTGAACAGGATTCTGCTACTGCATTTTGGCTGAAAGGTCTTATATCTAACAGGTTTTTTGAAATAAACTATACCATGTTGTAGAATATTAGAATGAAAAATAGTACATCATTACCAATACACAACCAAAGCTTATGGGGAAGGAAATATCTCTGTTAGGCGATGTTTGTAGCTTAAAAGGGGTCCAAAAACATAAATAATTTTTTAAACACACAAATTCTTTTTAACTAGAGCCGCTAATCATAGTGCTTTTTCCTAAAGAGTGATAATACTAATTACTATGAAGACAGAGAAAAGAGAAGGAAAAAAAAAGGCATCTTTGCTTTAGCTGTATTAGTAGTGTTTACATTTTCAGTTCCATGGTTCTTACCTCCAAAACTCCTTCAGTGTAACTTAAATCATGGAGTCATAAAAGCTGTTGGTGTGTGTAAGGAGTGACAAGTTTATAAGTGGAACACAAGTGGACTAAAACAATGTAGCTCTGAGCACCCATTTCTGTTTCATCAAGCTGCTCTGACCTGCATAAAGCAGCCCAGTACCAGTCTGTATCTGAGTGTACAGGACACCTGCTTGTCATTGACAGCTGAGCCTCCACCAGCACTGCAGATATCTGGGAACAAATTTACACCAGCTACAGTGTTCGGATGTGCTTTTTTTCTCTCAGCCCTACCACAGCCATGGAATAATCTCAAGGATATGTGGGTCTGTGTTCAGTTTTCACTATGTTCAGTTTTCACACAACACCCTGAGGGAGCAGTAGAGTTTAGAAATTTGTCTTGAAGGCCAAAGAGTTGAGGCTGAATTCACATAAAATTCCCATCTCTTGTTTCCAGGAAAAACAGACCATAATGATTAACAGCATTACTAAATATGAAAGTATTTAAAGTTAATCTAAGTTATCTCATAGTCCTCAAAAGTAGTGGTAGTAATCTGTGGGGTTTTTCATCTACTAACATAGAGAAAATAGTACTTAAGTTAATCTACTACTTTGGAAAAATAAACCATTAGGTGGAAAGATGCTGGCAAAGAGAAGCTAAATGAACTAGCTTTGCTGTGAAATTTCAGTAATCTTCCTTTTGGCCTTGGCTGCCAGACTGATGCTGAAGAAAAGCTTAAGCATCTTCCCTCCCCTGTGCATATTATTACATGCCTCTGGAACATTTTTCTTCTGCTCTGTTATTCTCTTTCTTTGTGAAGTCTCACGAAAAGAAAGGGAATAGATTATAATAATATTGTAGCACCAATGCTATTGTGTTTGCAGTAACCTTAGTCCAAGATAATGATTTGATTAGCATGGCTTTTTCACTTACTGGAATTAAAGATACATGGATTTTCCTGGGATTCTGTGCTTTCAGGATGATTTTTTTTTTAAAATCTTCTTTCTTCAGCTGTATCTCTTTGCAGAGAAGTTGGAGGTTTAAAGTAGGTATAGAGCCTTCAGTAATAGCCAAGGGCAAAAAATTAGTGCAATGAGTCATCACAGTAATTCTTGCAGATATTTGTGATCTGTGTCCTGTGCAATGCATTTGTTCAAAAGGGCCATTGTTCAAGTCACTGATGATAGTTCTTCTAAATGTTTTCCCTGCAATGTAGTTGCTATGAATGAAGTTTGACATTTCCAATTTTGTTATTTAAATGGCCTCAAGGAGGCCTTGAAAAATTCGAACATGCAGAATATGTAATGATTAACAAGAATATTAAAGATAAACCAATAGTTCATGGTGCAGTGAAGAAGCAGACTGGTTTAGTGGATTCTAGGAAATGGGAAAATTTTACTGGTGTTGAATTACATTAAAAAAGGTTTTATTGCTTTAATTAAATTGTTGATAGAACTGTATTTTCTAAAATACTAAAACTTTTCCCCTCTTTCTTCTATAGCTTCTTTTGCTTCTTGCTATATATAACACACAGAGCTTGTATGTGTTTGAAGTAGTCATAACAGAGAAGCAGAGCTATTCCCTTTGCTGAGCGGGGGTAAAATCTAGATCTTGCTTATACTAGTGAGAATTCTGCTCTCAGCCTAAGGCCTTGAATCAAAAAAACTCACACTTCAGTACAGCTGGTTTTAAATTTTCTAACAGAAGCAATTATTGTAACTACTCAGGGACATCTGTATCACACTTAGAATCTTACAGGTTGTTTAAAGGGGAGCAAAAAAGATCCTTTCTCAGTTAATTCAGACATTGCAAAAATTAAATTATATCTTTTAGATATAGAGCTTTGTTTATTCCCCCTTTGTCCATTTTGCAGCAAAACTTGATGTGGTTCATATATCTGATCATTGTATTATAAATTCTTTGCTTTTATTAGTAGAAGGAAAAGATAAATTATTTTTAGCTTATAAAATAAAGTAGTTTCACTTGTTGCTAGAATTTATTTGTGTTCTGTTAAACTTCTAGTGCTTCTAATTTTGTATTTCAAAATGTATATATTTTAGTGTGCAAATAATTACCTTTGCAGCAAAGCAGTGCCTAGAGAGAATGAGTAATAGCCACTCTTATTTCATGCCATGTTCTTCTAATCTGTATTAATTTTTTAGTTGATGGACTTGTGATAGACCTTTTTGTTTTGCATATGTAAGTGATTTTTCAGCTTATTTCTTTGCTTTGATAATTGCAAATGAGACTTAAGCTTTTAGACCTTGAAGTTTTGCAGATGATATTCATGCTGATGGTTTATCACAGCAGTGTGTCTTCTCTCTATCACAGACAACAGTAAATACAGCTTTGCCTTTTTTTTTTTTTTTTTTTTTTTTTGTCTCTGTAGAAATACTGCAGCACAATCCAGCTTGATTCTGGAATAGACTACAGGAAACGAGTGCTTCCAGCTGCTGGAAAACTTTACTACCTGTAAGTTTGTCTATGATACTGTGTTTGCTCTCTTTTTCCTTCTTGTTAGCCAATAATTTCCTATTCAATGGGAAATGAAAAATGTATAGTAGAATTAGCAGAGTGTGACTTTTCCTTTCTTTGCCTTCTGGTCCATTTTGTTCAGCAAACCGCCTTCCATTATGCCTTGATATTAACTTCATTAAACTACATTTTCGATATCCACACTAGCATCATTTATAATGTGTGACTGAATAAAAACTAATTAGATTTTTTGGGGAGGTGTGGTGTTTGGAGAACTGAAGTGACAGATGGTTAGAAAGTAATGAATATCCTCTTGTAAGAGATTGCACAATTCTCTATAATAGAAGAACATCCTTATTGTATTTAAGTAATTAAGTATTTATAGAAATCCAATGACAAGGATTCATTTAATTTTGGGTGTTTCCAATGCTGTGGATTAAAAAAACCAACACCCTTCTGTTTTGACAGATTGTTTTTGTTTATGATAACAAAATTTCTTTAGCACTTTATATTTGCTAATAAATATATTTAAAAATATATTCACAGTTGTGTTTCTGGTTGCAGCATAAATCTGCTTAATAGGAACATCCTCTTTAATACTTTGAAACCTTTGCAATACAAACATTTTTCTGTCTCATATTTTCCCTTGAAATACTATTTAATCAGTGACAACCTAAGCAAAGCAGACTGCAGTAGCTTAATATTAGATTTATAATGGTTGTACCTTTAAAATACTGATTTAAAAATCATGTTTCCATTAAGAAAGGTGAAGTATTTTCATCACTGTGATGGGTGTTTGAAACCAAGTATGTCCATGCTACTTTTTAATGAAGTTAGATGTTGTAGTTTGTCTGGAAGGAGGAATACTCTTGGTAGAACTACAACTGGTAACTCTTACTGCTTTTGAAAGGAAGTGACAGAATTTCATATATGGAAAACAGGTCCAATGCAAGTTCTGTATCCTTCAACTGTGGCTGTATGAGTTTGAGAAAAGCAGCTCTTATTCTGTATTCTTGCCTGGCGCCACGTGCTCTGCATGCTTTGCCACGCCTGCTCAGAAGCAGTTTGGAGCCACCACTGATACCCGTGTGTTGCTCATCACGGCCCTCTCTGTTCTGAGTGCTGCTGTCCCTGCCTGTGGTGCTGCTCCCTGTGCCTTTCTGTTGGACACTTGTGGAGAGCACCTGCCACATTCTTTTCTCACTGTCCATACTCTGAATAAAGTAGAAGAATGTTTGTGGTTTTTTGTAATAGGCTAAACATGGTGCCTGTGACATCGGCTCTCAGAGGAGAAGCAATACAAACAGGTTCAGGAGTAGTACCCAGCCAAAATATTCCATTGTGTTCTGCTGTAAAACTTGTGATTAAGTGAATGGCAGAGATTTGCAATAATTCTGTCTTATGGTCTTTTACTGGAATGATGTTGGTTGCCTTCAGAATTTGACGCATAAATCATTAGGAAGCAGTGGCGGGGCGGGAATTATTTAAAAAACCCCATACCTGCCAATGGAATTGGGTATTTATTTCTTTATCCTTTCTTCTTCTGAAGGAGTCTCATTCATTCTTCTATTCAAACTGGTTAATTGGAGCTTTCAACTCTGTAGAATTAGCTTAGTATGTGGGGATTCCTTTTGTTTTAAAATTAGGTACTGTACCGTATTTTGCTACACATTCCTGATATTTAATTAGCAGTCTTGTCCTCCAGGGAAAATGAGGAAAATGTTCTTGTTCAACATGTATATGTTCTTCTATTTATGGCTATAGTATCATTGTCACATTTTTTAAAGAATCCTCTTGATGCTTCATATGTTGTGTAGTCCTGTCTTCATTTAAATATGTAAAGGTTACTTATAGCTGTTTCATACTCATCTGAGAGCAGTCAGTGTAACATGATTGCAAGGTGCCTGATCAAAGCAACTTCATCAATCTCAGTCTCAGGTGTCTATTTTGAAAACAAACTTTCTTGGCAATTAGGTACAAATATCCACCTTAGCATCATATTCACCTGTTTCTTCTGGTAACCTTTCAATTGAAATTTGTATTACTGATATACATGCATGTACTCTCTGAGACAGACACCAATATTTATTTATTTATTTATACACAAATGCACGCATTCTTTACCTCCTTTTATGGCCTTTTTTTTTTTTTGTGGTGTCTGTACTTTTTCATTTATCATTTTGTCGGAGGAATGCATCACCAATATCAATGTTGTGAGAAATTTCTAGAATTTAATGTAATCTCCTAGCCAGAAAATGTTTTTAAAGTCTTTGAAATGGCACTTTTAAAACTTCGTGTGTTTTAAATTTTTTTCCCAAATTCTTTGTATCTACAAGACTTGTCATCGTTACGCTTTCGCTAAAAAGTAGTTACTTCAATTCTGCTGTTAACATTTTTAAGGTGCTTAAAGCCTAATGAGCAGGAGAGTATTTGTTTAACAAGCTGATATTCATTTGTTGTTGAAGAGGATGTCTAGAACTGTGTGAAGCAGTGTGACTTCAGTGCATCAAGATCTATAAAGTAAGACTTTGCACTGAAAGAGTTTGCACAAACTTTAGTGAAACATTATATATCCTAGTACTCGTTTGTTGTCTACTGTAATACTAATGTACTATTCTCACCTGGAAATCTTATCTATCTATTCTTCTTTAAGAATAAAACATGGAAAGGTTGGCTCTCTAACCTATTCAGTTAAAAAAAAAGTTCTCTGATTGGACTTATTTTTAAATTCTTGTGGCCCTGAAGATGAATGTAAACTTTACTTCAGCTATCAGCACAGATATTTTGCATTTCACCATCTGTGGTTGATCTCCTCCCCAGCAGTATTAGGAACCGAGGTTGGGAAACTACTAAAACTGCTAATGCAGAGATCATAGTGGTATTTTTAATTTCACAGTTTAATTTTCCAAATTGTTTGGTCAATACAATCAGTTGACTTGACACAGCATCCCCCCCCCCCCAAAAAAAAAGAGAAAAATCTGCATCAACATTTAATTTCACAAAGTCTCCTCTCAGAAATTTCAAAGGATACTTCTTTAGGTGCTTGACTGCCTTGTCTTGCCTTGTCTATTTGCTCTTACTTTGCATGCAAGATAGAGCCAGAAGCCTTTTTTCTCATTGTGTACACATAGTGTTAATGGATCTGCTCTGCCTGTATTGCCTCATTACTGGAAACAGCTCAAAACACAGAAGTCTTTCAGTGTATGCAAATAAGGCAGAATCATCTACCTGAGAGTTAATATTCTCTACTTTTAGGTGTATTCTAAATGTAATGTTTGTATTTAGAGCATAACATCCTGTTCTCTTTTTTTATGGGCAAAAAGCTAAGCAGGCTCAGGCAGCTGTTTGATGTTGGCTTCAAGTGTTATTAATTTCATATTCTATTATTCTTTTCACTGTAGCACAAGTGAAGCTGATGTGGAGGCTGTCATGGATAAGTTGTTTGATGAGCTGGCTCAGAAACAAAATGATTGTACGTAAGTTAATTTCTCTTGAAAGAGAATACATTTGGAACACAATGCCCAATCTCCACTGACCAATTAATAAGTTCCATTGCTGTATATGGGTTGATGCCACACTCAAGTGGCAGTCATTGTATCAGCATTTTGTCTAATTTATGTGTTGAATCATGTGCTATTATTCATGAAGCTATGCATTTCCTATCTGTAAGAGATGAATTTTATAGTAATTATCCAGAGAAGATTGAGTCTTTGTTCATGTTCCCATAGTAACTAGACCAAGGATTCTAAAAGTGCAAGGCAGAGAGCTGAGGCTGAATAAAGCATGTGGAACCATTGCAGACTTCACGTTTGAAGAGCTGTGCGACAGAGTAAGTACCCAGTCCAATCTAGATCAGTTAATGCTCAGACTTTTCACAGTTTAAAAAAAAAAAATCAAACTACACAAACTTGCTATTTTCCCAAGTTGTACTAAATTAAAAAGGCTTTTTTAAAAAAATGTGACCAACAGGAATATTTTTAATTTAACAGGGGAAAAAACCATTTCCTCAAAAGAACCGTACTAATTTTCTTTTTAATGATACAGTAAATTCACTCTTAGTTGTATCACAGATTGTCTTCAAAAATCCTACTACAATAAATGCCTGGCCTAACATCACTACTGGTATATGATGGTGGTAGTAACATCTCAATATGTAAATAGCAGTCAAATGCTGTTTTTGTAATCTGGGTTTTCAGTTTGATACTCAAGCAAAGGAGCAGTGATCCTGGCACCACTAAAGTAACACTGCTGTTCCATGCTTTGGTTTAAACTGCGGGTCCAAGGAATGTTTAATCCCAAACCTTCTCAAAATACGCCAGATTTTGCTAAATACTGCCACATTTTCTGCTTGTGAGATGTGAATCTTGCAAAGTTCTCCTTGTATTTGACCTCCAGTGGGTTGGAAGACAATTCCCCAGTAGTTGCACTGTACTTCAGTAATCTCTGTACTGATGTCTGAAGTTGCTGTTAAATGATCACAACCCTAAACTGGGCCAATAGCACTTTTGATTCAGGCTGGTGACCAGTCTTGCTGATAACATTATGCTTTCACTTCCCTGCAGCTATGGAGTTGGTAACTGTTTGGACAGAAATTTCACTGGTTTTGTTTCAGACTGCACATTTTAGACTGTTGGTTTTCAGTTTCGGACAAAACCAGTAAGTCATTTGTAAGAGTGGAAGTGTGTCATGGGTAGAATAGCTTGCTTTTCCCTAAGTGTTTTGAGACTTGTTCTGCCTTGTGCCTCTGAAAGTATGGGGAAGCTATGCTGTCAGCAAATACTACTACAATTCTTTAGTCCAGTAAATGCCTTTTGTACTTAAATGAGATAGTAAGTTGTTCCAAGTAGAAATGTTCTGATTAGCTCACATGTCAGTGGTCTGAAGGTTCTCTTTCTGTTCCGGAATTATTTGGGGTTCAGATCATCTTGGCATAATGGAACTGAGGGTCTTGGTTTGCACTCAGAGCAAGTAAAGAGAACCCTTATGAAATGTTAATCTTGTTTAGCAGTATTCTTACATGGATTGCCCAGGACTTAGGAAATCTTGCTGTCTCAATTCAGATGTCTTCTGCAGATGTTTTATGGTAGTCTCTTACAGCAAAATCACATGCTTAAAACTAAAACAACATGGCAGACAGTAAATGGTTTTCTTTTGACAACTTCCTCAGTCATCGCTGATTTTTCTCTTCAGATCACTCTTGTATCTTTATAAATATTACATTAGTATGTTGGTAAGGGGTATCAGTGTGCTCTGTTCATGGGCAGAAAAGTATAGTCATGAACTTCAGAATTGTTTATTAAATTTAGATGAATGGCCAGTGTTGCCTCCACTGTGATTTTTTTTTTTTTCATTACTGTAAACTTTTGCAAGTATAGAAAATTTCCCTCAGTATAAGCTGCATTTAGGACCTTGCCTGCCCCATTGCTCTGTTTACCTGACCTGCTGCCATTAAAATCTGCTAAAAGGAAAAATTCAAAAAGGGAAAAATGCAGCTCTCAAGCCATGAAACCCTCTTCCTTTTTTCATTAATTCTTTTAACTTTTGATGGAAAAACTTACACATGCAGTATTTTTTTAAACAGTCAAAAGGGGAAATGGCTCCCACTCATGTCACAGAAGACATAGGGAGGATCCAGACGAGAGCACTGGTGGTTTATAGCAAAAAATAACCCAAAATGAGGAGACATTCAACATGACAGGAAGTATAAAGTCATTTATATATATTTCAGTAAGCTTGCTAATAGTGGGAGTGATTTGTAGAGGGACAAAGCAGAAATCTATAGGGGACATAGCAATAAGGAATTTGCTACTTCTTGTGAAGCCAAACGGTAGATAAGTTGACAGGCATCATAACTGCTACTATTAAGAAAAAGAGAGTATAAAGCTGAAAAAGACGTAGTGAAAAGAAAGATTGACAAAAGAAAATACTGAAGGGGAATTTTTTGGATTTGCGTGGAGCAGATCTGCAGATTGCTTTATGCAGGACATGGGGACAGAATCCCATAGGAAGGCAGATTGTATGAAGGGACATGGGGCAGGAAATCTTCCTCGCTGGAGCCTGTGCAACCAGGGTGAAGCTTAATTGACAGCTCAAGCAAAGCCTCCAGGTAGAGAAATGAAATCTAAAGTTGGTATTGTAGGAGCTCATTAAACTCGTAACAGAACTGAAAACGAGATTTGCAGCTGGTTTTGTAACAGTTTTAAGATGTGGTGACAAGCATGATAAATGGGAAATTCTCATATAGGGGAAAATAAGAGATAATTGCTATTATTGAAACCTTGTGAGAAAATTCATAAAATAACACAGAATGGGTGCTTACAACCTACTGAAAGACAGAGTGGCTAAAAGAGGTGGAGAACAGTATGCAACATTTAAAGTACCAGTACCTGCCTTAAAGTTAATTAATACAAGGTTCTTGAGTACATATCAGTCTATTAATTAACAAACCCAGAAGGAAAGTACTCACAGGGATCTGTTGAAAATGGAGCATGAGGTGGATTGCTCCTTGAGCACTTGGCTATAAAAAGCATATAAAGAAAATACACCATTGTATGGTATGCTATAGATGAAACACAGGAAAAGGTGAAATGTAATTAGCCAGAAAATTGCAAATTATAATTTTCTAGCATAAAATGTACTACATCCAGTACAAGGTCATTTGGTTGGAGCTTACAGTGATGAATTAATCCAGAAATTTGTGTCGTGGAGGAACAGTCTTAATTTTCTAACATTTAATTAAACCAAAAGATATTCCAAACAGTGAAGTTGCATATTTGAGTGCTCAGGAAGAGTAATTTTCAAAACCAGAAGGGAACTGTGACTAACTGGAAAGGGAAGTAAGTGTAAACAACAACAACAGCAACAAAAAAAGCAACACAAACCCAAGAAGGGCTCTCTGAGGAGGAAGATTGTGGAAGTATTTCCTGTGTCACTGTTGAGACAGAATCAAATAATATGGAATGAATGGCAACTAGTTATGAAGTGCAGGAAAATTATAAAATAAAGGTCAGGGCAATTATGTCCCTTCAGATAAAAAACTAAAGTAAATTTGGAGTTTTGATGTTTTGTATTATCTGGATGTTACTGGCTTATTCTTAGCTAGAGATAGATGAACTTTTAATAATGATGTGGGGAAAAAAAAAGGTTTGGTAAAAAAAAAAAGTGTTCTAGGTGAAGCAGAGTGAAGTATTCATTTTAATAAAGGATAGTGAAATAATTTTCAGTCTGTAAATAGTTAACATATGCTAAAAATAGCCTGCAAATACATTTTGTATCATTGGAGTCCTGGAAAACTAGGCTGAGATCTCTGACTAGATTTTTATTTTTGATAAATGTTAAAGTTCAAGAGGAATTCCACATCACTAGAAGAGTGCTCTGTGTCAGTATTAAAAAACAAACAAGTAAAATTCACACATGCTTATGATGATGGGTGGAACTGCAGGCTGTTGGTGAGAGTTTAGTCCAGAAGGGTAATGGAGAAGCTGATTCTGGATGCATACAGTGGATGACTAAAGAATGGAAATGAAATTAATTCTCCAGTCTCCCTGACTTTATAGGAAGGGTTGAGTTTTGAGATGCTGTTCTTATTAGGAAAGCAGCATTATGCAGTCTCAAGAAAGTATTTGTTAAATAGATTGCTAAGTTAGTTAACTAACCTATAAAGAGAAATATTGCTGAAGGTTTGTTGTTTGTAGCATTTCTAATGAGCACACTTTTATACTAAACCAAATATAACATTTTTTTTTTCATGGGGAGTTTTGAATATAACATAAATGCTAATACAAACTTGCGGTAAATACAGAGTACTGTGTGTATGGGGGGAAGAAGCAATGAAGAAAAGCATGCTATGTGCAGTTTATTAACAGAAGTGATATTTTGGGGAAAGGGTTAGGGTTTTGGTGTTTTTTGGGTTTTTTTTTGAGAGTTTGTTTTTTTGCATCTAAGCAGACACAGCCTCCTTTTACTGTGTATTGGGTCAAAACTGGATGCCATTTTAGGAGGAGGCTTTTGTGTACTAGTTTTTAGGCTAGAATGCAGGAAGTTGAAGTACCCCATGATCTTTCCTGATTTTAAAGTGCCTGGAAGTAGGGATGTGTTGGAATCAGGGTCCCTGCTGCCTGTTGGCAGCTTTCACTGCCCCTGCACATGCAGTGAACAAGTGCAGCAGCCAGCAGGGGAATGTGCCCAGTCCATCTTGAGGGAATAACCAGCTCTTATCCTTCTCATACTTCTGGAAGTAGGCAATACTTCTCAGTCTACGATCAATCTGTGCAGCCAGTTCAGACTGAGTTTTTCCAAGGCATATAACTTCCTTGGGTTTGAGGGGGGTTTCACAGAATTGTATAGGAAATTTCCCTCATACCGAGCAACCTTTCTTCCAAATTTGATGTATCTGGTCCACATCGTGGAAGTACTTACAAGTTACAGTATTATTTTGGAGTTGCAGTAGTATTTTTTGAGTTCTCTGAAACTGTTGTGTATCGCTGCTCATGTGGGTGTCAGTAATAATTGCAGCATGAGTGGACAACATTGTACTCAAAACTTGCATAATTGATTCCTTTGGTTCTCCCTTACCCTTAAGGGTTCCAGAAAAAAAGAGTAAGTTTTGCAAGAATCAGCATGTGAAAAGATAGATGCTTTTGTTGTGTTGACAAAATAGCTTATCATTCAAGTGACTCTGCTTTCACTTCATTGCTGCTATCTGTCTTCTAGTCTGGTCTAGGGTAACTGTTAAAGTGCATTCCAAGGGATAAATATCCAGACCTAAAAATCTACGTTTGCTGGTGTAGGATTAAGGAGACGTGGTCTAAAATTCTCAGGTAATTACTTAGCAATTTCTGCAATACAATATTTCATATGAACAACCTATAAAACCTCTCCAATTTCACTGAAGTTTCCTTTGAAATAAAATCAAAATTCTGTTTTAAGGGGAAATACTGAAACATTTTTCACTTTGGTATCACATGATTTCACAAGATGTCAGCTCATACATAATAGATGAAAATAGCAAATCAGCAATTGGTAACCTGATACTATTTGTAACATCTCCTAGTTTAAATAGAATTTTCATAATGGCTGCTTTTTAATTAATACCTGGAGACCTTGGGAGTTAGAGTTGTTACCTTTCTGGTATTACAGTATTTCATTCTAGTTTCATGTGTTAGCATCAAACTGTTTCATGTCAAAAGAGTCTAAAATAATGCATCAGATCCTGGTAATTACTGGTTATCTGTTAATGTTTATGAGAATAAAATAGAGAGAATATATTGTATGCAATGCTGATATGATATCCAGTTGACTTGCTAAGCTTGATTGTGTGCATCAACTTGTAAATCTTGTTTTCCCAGTTGAGGATAATCCCAAGTTTTAGCTAACTTAGTTAATATCAAATGCATACATGTTGCTTTTTTTCTTTACTAGCTATGTGAGCATGTGGAAAACCAACAGAAAACTGGATGAGAGGATACTGATCTATTTTGGTTGCTTTAAAGCAAAGGAGAAGCAGTTTTTCAGACCTGGCACACCAGGGTTTATGTGGCAGGGTGGTATGTGGTGGTCCTTGTCATGGGAATGAAGCAGTTACCCAGTGCTAGAATGGAGCCCTAGTGTAATCAGCCAGGAGGACTCTGCTTGGTTTCCATCAAAATAAAACAAAGCCAGAGGAGGCTGGGACAGGCACCAGGCAGAACAGGGGACATACAACTGAATTTTAATGCTAACATTGGCTCCCATTCTTTGGGGCCTTTAATTTCTTTTTTCCAGTTTCTCCATCTATACGAGGGAAACACTACCAGCAGTGTTAGATTCTTGTAAAAGATATTTAATTACTTTGTTCATTGAGTTAAATGTGTGAATGAAAGGTCACCAGATACCTTTAAAAGTAAAATGCTTATATTAACTTAGTTTCAAAATCCCCATATATATACATGAGATTGTACAAATACAAGTCTTAGCCCATTTTAGTGTGTTCCTCACGCATGAAGAGCAGCGTTGATTACGCCTTAGAAAAATCACTCTCTGCCAGTTCTCTTTCTTCACTTCCCTTTTAAAATTTTCCTTGAAAACAGGTAATTGTGACAGTCAGATCCGGTGTAAGTAACGCAGGCAGCAGCGTAGCTTCTGTGTGATCTCCGCGGAGATCCGTGGCTGCTCTCGGTGCTCCCCGGCTTGTGCGCAGCAGCTGCTGCCCTCTGCCGGGAGCGCCGGCGTGGAGCCTGCTCCTCACAGCTCAGCTGCTGTGGGTCATGGATCCTGTGGGCTTTGCACTGGCTAATCCCATACATCCTTTCCTCCAGCTGCCCAGTACCAATGGAGGCAGTGTCTTAACATGAGCTAGCCATTAGCAAACATGCGATAGCGTTAAAACTCTGAAAATAAATTTAGCATCAGTATGTTGTAAAAGATTATCTTACTGTGATTTTTTTCCGAGTAGTTATTCAATATTTCTGAAATTGGCAAAATAGAATTTTTCTTTAGATTAACACAGCAAATAAGTGGTGAACATTTTCTGTTAGGTTGTTGTTCCATTGCAATAGGCACACTGTACAGACCAGGAGGAAGATGTAATTCTTAACTTGAATAGCTTGCACTTCAAAGGAAAAGATGTAACTAAGCTTTAAAAAAAGAAAAGAAAAAACTCACCACCTTCAAATGCATCAAGTGATTTAGAAATGCAAGTGTCTGTTTTTGAGTCAGCTGCATGTCTGCCCTATGTGATGATATAACTCAGCTGCATTTGTGGTTTAATGATTCTGAGTAATTTTGAGGGAACTGTCTTCACTAAAAGCTGCTGAATGTATCATATCCACAGAATAATTTGGTGTCATCTTTAGGATTGTAGGATTGTCAGGTATAGGTGTAAATAAACATACCACAGGTAAGCACTATTTCCAGTAATCTTTTAGAATAATAGTTTTCATTGTTTGTGATCTTAGTTTTATTCCTGAGAGATTAGCTTTTGCAGCTTAAGTTCCAGACTGAGAGTCTGTCTTTTATTAGCTACATTTACTTTAAGGATTTAATCAGGTTCTCTACCCCCCCAAAAATCTGCCTTATCTTATTATTGAGCATTTTTTATAAAATGAGCTCAAGAACCTTATTTCAGGTGGAAATATTGCAATACACTTATATTGTTAGTCAAACTGTCTTTCTGTTTTATATTTTACATATATCAGAGCTTAATTTTTAGAGAGCACTCCTTTCAGTGAAAGCTGCATAAGCCTTGAGAGTTTAGATCCTATATTTTATAGACCAGGTAGTACAAGATTTTTCAAGATGAATGGAGTTTTTAGGGTTTGCCTTTTTAATTTAATTTTTTTCTTGTTTCTTAGATTCTTGAATGTACTTATTTCTCTTTTTTTCAAAGCTTTTTTGATCATGGTTTTGAAATCTTAATAGTAAGTGTAAATATTTAAATAGACCTATAAATTTTTTAAGCCTTAACTATTTTTGGAGACCATTTCATTGATAATGCTGTACTTTGGAGTTGGAACTGGAAATTTAGCAGTGAGAGCTTTTAGAGCAGAAACATGCCTTTTCCATGCTTCCAGTATTCAACCAGCTTTGAGCATATTGTTTAAATAAATACATAAATAAAAGAATAGGAAATTACAAGCATCTTCTTAAGCAGAAGAGCAAAGATCTGAAACAACTTTCCACTATGAGAAATGTGACTAAAAAACTTCTGCTGTAAGAACAAGCAAAATTACTTCTTAACAGGATTCTATGGTGCAATAACCTAAGATAGCAAGGGGCTGTGATTGATATAGAAACTATTACTCCAGGGTTTACAAATCTTAGATTCCTGCTCTCCTGATTGGAACTAGATGCTTTTAAGGGCTCTTCCAACTCAAACTGTGTTATGGTTCTATGACTTGCACTGCCATTATTAGCTTTAAATTTTTTAACCAAGTTAGCCATGCCCTACCTCCTCCCATTTTTATTTAAAGTATAGCATGCTTTGGCATCATATATTATGCCTTGGGTTTTTCTGTTCCTTTCTTGGAATTATGATCTTGACATATTATCTCAGTGCTCTGTTTTAGGAGCCTCACTAGTGATAGTGTGTTCATTTGGAAACAACAGAGCTTTTTTTTGTTTGTTTGTTTATACTTAATGATTAAATTAAATATTATCTGTAGGAAGTTTTGGAGTGTTGAGTGTCTGCACAGAATTGTAGTTACTGTCAATCACGGGTCTTCAGGATTGGCTGGAATTGGCCCTGGAATATCTTGCAACATCAACAAAAATACATATTCTTTTGAGATGACATATCATTTTCTATCATATATAAAACATTCTGTGTTCTTCAGACAATTTCTGAAAGGTGACCTACTGGGCCACTGATGAGTCAACAAAGAGAAAAAGATGCTTTATACCATAATTAAATGGACTACATAAGAGAATCAGGAGACGACTAACTCTAAAGCAGCCCACAGAGAGCTCCAAATAATAAACATCCTACTTGAACTGAGATGATGATAGCTGAAAATGCATTAAGTAGACAGAGAAACAAAAACAAATGAAGGTGAGAACTCAGTCAAGCGGGTTGAAGTGGAGTAAACACTTTGTCAGGAGTGTAGCCCATGTTAGTGCTAATGCGTTTTGCATTAGTGTGATGCCTGTAAAATACTGACTCTTGGCATCAGAGCTAATAACAAAAATCCACAACAGTTTGAGAGTATATACACATGCAAGAACAATCATACCATAAGAAGATTCTAATCTGTTACTGTTTTGAGTGTTTTAAAATAATATAGCATGTGAAAGAGCTGGTACCAAATGGTAAGTTACAGTCATTACATTAATGTGTTATTGTTCTGCAGTTGAGTTTTGATCAATAATTGATAAAACCAAAAAATCAGACAGTACCAGAAGCACACACCAAATGAAGGTATTTTTACAGTGTTATTCAGAGGATGAGATTAATCAAGCTAAACTTTTAGTAAGAGGATTACATATATATATATGTAGTATATATAAGTGAAATACTTCCTGTGATTGGTTGAGATTCACAAAACAAATTTCAGCCCTGGAGGGTTATACAGAGGACAGTGCTATGTCTCTAAAATTGTGTGCCTCTAGTCTTGTTGCTTAGTCTGAGCTGATGTTACTGGCAATCGGGACCCAGCCAGTGCTTGGACTGTACAGCCAGAGCCTCTAGCAATGGTGCAATCTGGCCTTGAACCCATCTCCCTGTCTCTGTTCCTGTGTGGCAGAGGTGGGACATGGGTGCTTATGCCAACCTCATGGGGCCAGTGAGAATGGGAGTTAAGAAGCTGTCAGGGTGCCCCTGCATCATGGTCTCTTGCATTTGGAGCATTTGGAATTAGCTGGTAGGTTAGACCAGCTTTGAAGCAATTACAGGGAGCATGGAAACTGGGGCCAATAGCAAGGTCAGAGGTATACAAAGCAGGGCTTTAATCTGTAACCAGAGCATTTGCAGATTTGCTAGTGGTTCCTTCTTTTTACACTGAGCAAGTCAGAAGGAAATCAGAGGACTTCCTAAGATGAGAGTAAGTCATATTAGGAACAAAATTAAAAGCTTTGTCTTTCATCTCCAGGACTGCCTCTAAACTCCAAAAAGCAGGGATTTTTGAGAACTCTGTGTAAGGGACTACATCTCATATCAGCTGAGCCATATGTAACAGCAGAATGGCTGACTTGGCATTTCAGTTCTGTCTCACTAGACTTGAGTCTTGTCAGGGAGGTACCAAATTTACTCTAATAAAGTACTCATATGCTGCTAGACTCAGATCTTTCTGAGTGTAAGATTTTAGAGTCTCCAAAGACACGTTTCTGCTAACATTTACAGAATCTTATCACTTAGTGTTGGTGTAGATGTTTCAGAAGTTCTTGTTAAAGCTTGAAATGATCTGCCTTTTATGCCCTTTATTAGAGGAATTCTTGAATTGCTTGCTTTTTGCACTGCTGAAGTGGATTGAATTCCTGTTTGACTGATAAAGATGCATGTTGTAACCTTCTATGAAGTATGATTTTATGTTTATATGAAAAGCTAAAAGTATTACATCTTCCATTCTTCCCATTTGAAATGCATTAGCCTTATTTTTGTCTTCCACCCATTTCTTTCTTCTGAATACCCAGGTTTTTAATTCTCCTGTTTAGATATCCACCTAAAAAGGTACCTACCAAGTTCTTAGCTGTTATAGCTCATTAGTTGAGCACTTCAGTTCGCCCACTTTGCAGAAGTTTGGATGCTTTAATTTTTAGTTATATATTTATTTATTTTAGGAATCAGCTTTTATTGTCTGATACTTTGAGATGAGGAGGGTGTATTGGTATGGATTTTGTGAGAAAGTGTGTCACATTGGTACAGGACAGAATAATTCCTCAGGGTTTTGGGTTTCAGCAGAAGACTGCTTGAGCTCTTCATGTGATAAAAGAATGAATCAGCATAGCAGTGATGTCTGTAATTTCTTATCTAAGGGGAGACATGAGAAATTCTTACCTTTCTCATGTACAATGAGATCACTGCTGGTCTCCCTCACAGGTACTCACCACACAGGCATACTTGATCTCCTCTGTGTTTAACACTACTTCAGTCCTAAGTATGGAATAAAATTACCCTTACTGAAACTATTTGCTTATCACTAATCTTAAAATCTTCAGCAGCATCCTGGGTGTATTGTTTTTAGTGCTCCCATGGTTTTCTTTTGCACTTGATACTCTGGCTGTCCAGATGTATCACTTGTATCTGGTGGCAAGATGTCCAGTCAGTTTGCTCTGTTGTTTCCATCCATCAGTTCCTTCTTCTTTCTTGAGCCTTTTTCTGCTTTATTTCATCAGAACATTTTGAGTTCAGCTACTCTGGTTTACCCAGATAGGATTTTGTTTTTTCCAGAGGTGTTGCATGAAGCTTTGCTGGTGGCCTTCATGATGATGAGTTTTTGGTTTCTGATGACTAAATCCATAGCAGTAGCTAGGGGACTGAAATGGAGGGAGAAAATAAGCATTAGATATCATTCTAACAGGAGAATATAGCATATACTACTCTTAAACACTGCTCAAAAGAATTGAAAGTTTTTGTAATAATTATTTTCCGTAGATTCTACAGGGGAGTTGCATGGGAAAGCAGGGTGATTCATGAGACTACAAGAGGGAGAGCTGGTGGACAGTGAGAGGATTTAGTACCTGCCTGGAAGGTTAGCTTATTCCCATTAATTTTCAGAAGAATTTTTGGAGTGCTATCAAGGCTTCTCCTTCCTGTTATTGTGTAGAGACAATTTCTACAGGGTTTTTATTCTAGCATCTAAGCAAAACCCAAAGTCCTGTTCATTGGCAGCTATTAATGATTGCTTAAAATAACTTCTTGCAGAAGGGTTCTAGTTAAGAAGTTACATGTGGCCTACAACAAATTAGTCTCACTATTTTAGTTAGAGAAAATATTTTGTATTTACTGGTTTTAAGACAGTAGGAGTATTGCAGAGTGAGTTGTGACCATGTGAAATGCTGCTGAACTTACTCTCTGCAGTAACTGCAGACAAGATTCTGAAGTACTGTGTACAAATAAAACTGATGGAACGAGTTTCAGAAGTATGAATTTTAATAGCTCATAATAAAGTACTGCCTGTGGTACTGATAGGATAGATCTTGAAGAAAAAGTTACCTCCCATGTAATGAAAAAGTAATTTTAGAGGAATGTACTTGAATGAGCTACTACTGTTTGAGTGTATTTTCTGTTGATAGTTTAGATACAGAAGGAGAAACTGATGAGTACTTCTTGAAGATTTTTATTTCATCATTACAGGAGAAATCATGAACAAAGGAACTGCTGAAAAATTGTATTTTTGTCTGTTTCCTCTTGTTTTCCATACTTAAAACATGAGATATTTATTCAGTCTGAGTTAGTCCTGGGTGAATTAAATGCAAGTCTACTTAGGATTTAGTAACTAGCCTATGAATTTGCATTTAAAAATCTTGCTGTTGGAAAGCATCCTATTAGCTATTCAAATTATTTATGCTTTAGATTGAAATCACATGTCTTCTATGGATTATGGTTTATAGTGATTATTTTATTTGAGGTTCTTGGAGAGAGATCATAATGTTGTCTGGGTGCAGGAGAGCCACATTTTTAACTCTTACTGTTCATGTAAAACCAGGATTATGAACACCGGCATGTTTCTAAGGGCAGTCGAACATTCCTTAAATGAGATACAAAGGAAGGAAAATAAGAATATGATCAGGACTTTACAGCTCTCTTCTGTTACTGTAGTATGTCAAGATACAGTGTTTATGTGTCATTCTATCATGGGTTTCCTTTGCTTATGGTTTGTTTTCTTTCAGCCTCTTGGAGCCAGCGACTATTTGGAAATATCAAAGCATTTTGACACGGTGTTTGTTCGTGACATACCACTTCTTACAATAGCAAAAAGGACACAAACTCGTCGTTTCATTACTCTTATTGATACCTTTTATGAGCATAAGGTGAGAATCAAGCCTTTCCTATATGCATAGGAATAATATTGGGAGTCCTAAAACTGACTTTTACTATTTAAATAAGGCTTCCTGTAGTAATGGTTTGGGAAACATAAGCAGAATGAACTAGCTCTGCAAAGAAACATCATTCCATCTTCACAAAAAAATAAAAGTCCCATTGCAATAAAGGCAAATAAACAGGTTTTTTTTGTTGTTGTTGTTTCTGAAGGTATTAAGCATGAGCATAAATATAAGCTTGAGCTCATTTGCTGTTCTTGAATGGGGATGTTCTTTCCTAACCCAGGAAAACAACAGAAGCCATGTCATTATTTTAATAATGAAAGACTGTGTTGCCAACTGTGCTGGAGTGAAATGGAGTTTTAAAAATTTTAATCTGTATGGGCAGTTGGTCAGGAATCAGTGCCTTTTTTATCAGGAAGGTGGAGTTAATAGCACAATTACATCATAAATTTTAAAGGAAACAGTCACTGTAGGCTTTACATTGATCTTGGAGGTCTCTTCCAACCTCAGTATTCTGTGATTCTGTGATTAGATTGCAGAATTGCTCACAAAATACTAATGACAAATTCAACACTTCATGTGGATTTACAGAGATTTCAATCATGGAAGCAAAATTAGCGTAAATAAAACAAAGAGAAGTTCCTGTTTAAGGTGATTTTTTTTAAAGTGATGCAAGATTTGAAACCCTATCATATATGTGATTACATTTGCACACACTTAAACATTTATGCAGTTGGGAAGTGTCAGTTGAGGTTGCTCCTTTTCAAGAACGTTCTGGCATGGGTTGTTGATCAGAAAGGCTCCAACTCAGTGAGGTATTGGACTAACTTACTGTATGAGTAGTCTCATTCAAATCAGTGTCATTCAGATTAGTCAGATTCTTTATGCTTTATGGTTGGGAAGTGGACAGTATGTTAATATTAAACTAATGTGTTAGAAATAGGGGGATGGTCTGCTCTGTGCTGTCACTAAAAATTGCAAGCAGTCACTTTCTGTTACTTCCTCCATAGGAAAAATACAAGTGTTAAACTCCCATCAAAAGTAGCTGGGAAAAATACCTGAGTAGATTTGTGGATGCCTGTCCACAACACAAACATCTGCCTGCATGGTCTCAACAAGAGTCTCCTCCTGCAGTATTATTTCAGTCTGTCTTCACTGCATGTTTATCTCCTCACAGTAGACATGAAAACAGCATCATTATTTTTACTAGCAAATAACTTACTGGAGTAGTGCAAATGAAGGCAAGCCTTCTGGGAAATTTGGAATTTAGATGTTCTTTAAATAGTGTAATATATCTACCCACTGAGAGGACTCACTATGGGTGAAAAGTAAGCATTGCTTACTATGCAGCTGTTAGTTTAGAAAGTAAACTTTGTGGTTAACTCATTGCATGTGTAGCAGATATTCTGCATATTTAATAGCACAGTTCTTCTGTTCTTTGAGTAAAAGTTATGTCAGTTGTTATTGAGAAAAAGATCCTGTAAGATCCTATTAAATCTGTAACAGTGGTGCTAATAAGAGAAGGAAAACCACTGGGGGAAAAACACTGACATTTTAACTTGAAGTTTGCTGTGTGTGGATCATGTATTTTATCCCGTTCCTGTAAAACCCAAGTGATGATACTGTTGCCTGTTCTTCTCTCAGGTGCGCATTATCTGTTCTGCCGCAGCTCCTCTCCAAAGCTTGTTCTTGGTGGAACGTGGCAGTGGTGAACTGCCAGACAACAGAGTGCTCATGGATGATTTGGACTTGAGCCAGGTACATGATTTTAACATCATTTCCCTTTTGTAACAAAATTTGGTTTAGTCTCATAATTGCAGCAGCATTTTCGGAGGGGGGATAAAAAAATATTTAACTAATGATTTGCTGCTTTTTTGCAGTGTCTCTGTCACTTTGATAATTACATGTTGTGCTTCTTATTTATTGTCAAAGAAAATGTCACTATATGTAGAACCATTTTGTGTAAGTTTTAGGGTCATTTTGAATATTAATCATTGTATCTGTTCAGTCATATATGAAAATGCTGATTTAAGTTTAGTGCCTACATTTAAAATACAGGAATAAAAGATGGTTTCTTCTACCTCTTCCTAGACTACAGAACAGCCTCACAAGTCCTCACAAACAGTACTACTTTGCATGTTGCTTATTCTGTTTTTTGTTTCTTTTTCCCTGTAGCTCAGTTATTGTTTTTAAATAATTTGTTTAAATCGATGTACAGCTAGTCAACAAAAAGGGAAAATAGATGGTTAACCTGCTATTTTGCTGTTTTAAAACAAATTTTTTTGTTTCTTCAGAGGATTACCTAGCTGAAATAATTTTAATTTGTTGATGCCATGCTGCTGTCTTATTTTGTCAAAGCCTGTAAAGCACTGAGCCTTAGGAGTTAGACAGGATGCACTTCAGTACAGCCATGAGTCTCACAGGTGTGTGGTACTGTTCTTGTGTATTGATGCAGGATTCTGCCAAAGGACTCTCCATGTTTACAGGAGAGGAGGAAATCTTTGCCTTTCAGCGTACTCTCTCACGGCTCACAGAAATGCAGACTGAACAGTACTGGAATGATGGGGATAGAAGCAAAAAAACATAATTAAAAGTTGAATGAAACCACCAAGAAGTAAAATTACAGCATGAAATCACCAAGAAGAAAAATCGGAAAAGCTTCAGAAAAGCACTGGAAAGCTTTTTAGCACAACTTGAATAATAATTGCACTTTATCATCTGGACCATGTTTTCTTTCATCAAAGTTTTTTGAGTTTAGGACATGAGGTCTCAGTTATTTTTCTGTACAACCAGCATGTGGATATGTGAAATTTTGCCTTCATTTGTTCTTCTTCAAACCTGCCTGGATATCTGGGTCCACACAGTGGTGATGAAAGGAATTAAAGCCAGCTGATGGCTGGTCACCAGTGGGGTTCCCCAGGGCTCAGTACTGGGGCCAGCCCTCTTCAGTATCTTTATCCATGGTATGGACAAGGGGATCAAAGTGCACCCTCAGTAAGGTCACAGATGACACCAAGTTGGTTGGTAGTGTTGGTCTGCAGGAGGGTAGGAAGGCTCTGCAAAGGGATCTGGTCATGCTGGATCAATGGGCAGAGGCCAATTGTATGTTGTTCTACAAGGCCAAGTACCAGGTCCTGCCCATGGGTCACAGCAACTCCAGGCAGCACCACAGGGTGGGCAGAGTGGCTGGAAAGCTGCCCAGGGGAAAAGGAGCTGGGAGTGCTGGTCAACAGAACATGAGCCAGCTGTACCCAGTTGGCCAATAAGGCCAATGGCATCAGTGTGGCCAGCAGGAGCAGGGCAGAGATTGTCCCCCAGTACTCAGCAGTGGTGAGGCCTCACCTTGAGTGCTGTGTTCAGTTCTGGGCCCCTCACTACAAGAAGGACATTGAAGGGCTGGAGTGAGTCCAGAGGGCAGTGAAGATGGTGGAGAGTCTGGAGCAGCAGCTGAGGGAGCTGGGGGTGTTTAGCCTGGAGAAAAGGAGGCTCAGGGCTGACCTTACTGCTTTCTGTAACTGCATGAAAGGGAGTTGTAATAAGGTAAGGGTTGGACTCTTCTCCCAGGCAACCAATGACAGGATGAGAAGACACAGCCTCAAGCTGCTCCAATGGAGATTCAGGTTGGACATGAGGAAGAATTTCTTCACCAAAAGGGTTGTCCGGTGTTGGAACAGGCTGCCCAGGGAGGTGGTGGAGCCATCATCCCTGGAAGTGTTTAAGAAATTGCTGGACATGGCACTTAGTCTTGGTTTATTTGATAGAGTGATGTTTAGACAAATTTGGACTTGATGATCTTGGAGTTTTTTTCCAACCTTTATGATTCTCTAAAATATACCTTTGATGTTCAGGAAGTTTCATGGGATTAGATTTTTTTGGAGAATTGGTCTACAGACAAAGTTAATGGGCTATACAGAATCATTTTATGATGTCACATGAAGTGGGCATGTCATTGTTTATGCACTGCTTCTGTCATGTACAATGCTGCTTGCACAAAAGAAAAATCAAATGTTTTCTTTAAAAAACTCCTGTTACTATTCATGCTAGAATCCTGGAACTCATCTATAGTGTGTTTTGGTTTTGGTGTGTGTTTTTTGGTTTTTTTTTCTATTCTCTAAGTCTACCTATGTGTTGACATTCAGGCTCTAGGTGTTTTCTTTTTAATCAGACTGTTGCTCAGTCTGGTTCATTGGAAGCTGAATGGTTTTAAGCAAGAGGGAGCCCTGAGGAGGAGCTTTAAGGTACTTGAAGCTGTGCAGGATTAATATCTAAGTAATGGATGGGAAAAGAGACCTTGATAAGACAGGGTATGCTGTAACAAATAAGTGCAAGTTCATATTCTTCCTAAATTTTGTTGTTCTTGCAAGCCTGGACATGCTGTGTCTACACCAGTGACATCTCTACCCTGAATTTTCTTAGGCTTCTTCTCCACTAAACCTTCCACTGCTGCTAACATACCTGCCTTGATCTGGGGGGAACACTGCTCAGTATTAGTGAGGCAATTAATCATGTTACCATAGGAATGTGTTTTATGGAAAAGATAGGATAGTAACTGATACCTCAAGACACAGCATCCATCCTCATGTTTGAAGTTGGAAACTCTATTTTAGTTAAAGATGTGGTGGTGTCATTCTTGATTTTAATCTAACTGAAACAAAACATGGTATTATGTGTACTGATTTATCATGTTTTTTTATAAAGTAATTTTAAGAGCATATTTAGAAACTTTGAGTAGGAAAAACATGTAGATGTATCTGAAAAGACTGCCCTGATTTCCTAGGGAGGAGATACATAACACACTGTCCCAACTTTGAGAGTATTTCTTGGATTTTGCAACATGGCCTTTTTCTGTCTGTTATCAAATTGTCTCCCCTCACAATTGCAAAAAGCTTCTAAAAGGCTTTCCTGGGCAGCAGGGAGGGCTGGAGAGGTCCTGTGCCCTTACTTTTGTTAGGGAGCCATATGCTCAAGTCTGGTTTTCTGTTCTGATCCCCTCTGTTTGTCCGGGAAGTTAGTTACACTGGCTATACCTGCTCTTCAAATAATTTTTAAAGCCTGTACTTATGGTTTGCAACTCATGGAACTATATTATTATTCCCACAAGGGTGACTACCATGGAGAATTTTAATGCATATTTATGAAAACTATCAGAATACATTGCTAATACTTAAGAATATCCAAATAATTGGTCTATGCTTTCAGAGATTTTAGGTTTCTCAGCAGAGGGACTGTTGACATTCATGCATGTGTGTCTGTATATACAAACACATATGTATATTTAATTTATACATGTATATATAAATCTAGATAAAACTAATATATATAATTTAAGTGTGTGTGTTTCTGTATTTATAAATGGCACTCTATACTTATCAACCTGGGACTGTGCTGATAACTCTCCTGAAGCTTCTGCCTTGACTTTTTTTGAGTAGCATTCAAATGCCTCCTGCCTTGTGTTGTGGGAAACTTTGAGATGGTGGTAGATAACCTAAGGCACTTTGCATCTGGATGTTTATTTACATTCTTTTAAAAACTGTTTATATGTTTAGCCTGTATGTCCTTCTCTGTCAGGTGGTACAAGAGAAATTGTAATCTTGCAAAACATAGATGACATGTCTGGGACATCTGGGAGAGGAGGTTCTGGCAGGTTCTTCATTCCCACAAGAGACTGTCTCAGGCCAGGGAAGTGAGGTGTTTCTTCACTGTCCATATGGGTGATGATGAAGCTCCTTTCACCACAGGATCCCTGTTTGTATTCAAATGGTGCTGCTTTGCTCATTGGTATTTGAGGCTTCTCTGCATTCTGAATGCACACCCCAAACTCGGATATTCCAGGTTTTTGGAAGCTCCTAAATGCAGTGGGACTGAGGTACCATTGAAAGTCTCTTAAGAATATAGATGAGCTCTGTGAAAACACAGGAGGGGAGTTCCCAAAAGCTTCCTGAGAGCCAGCACCACTTCTGAGACATATTGCTAAAAGAAACCATAGTGCAGTCTTTCCTTGGCCAGCAAGGAATTCATCTGTTGGGAGTCTCTGGTAGGTACCAGCAATAATCAGGAAAAGAAATGGGGAAGATTCCAGAAGTGTTTTGAGACTGAAAACAAGAAAAGTTGCCTAAATCACTGTGCTGTATTTGTGATTGTGCTGCAGATGGTGGTTTGCCACTTTTGGGTCAGGTCCACAAGGAGAAATTTATTGGACTGGTTTCTCAGCCAGCCCAGATGCCAGGGCAGAGGGTGCCCCAGTAACCACAGAAAGAACACATTTATGCCCATCTACCTCCCTGAAGAAAGTGAGGCTCTATTTGCTTATTTTACAGTGCTGTATAAAGCCCTTTTCCAGTGCTGAACTGGGGATGCTGCTTCTGAGGTCAGACACCTTCCAGGCAAATGGTGCTGGTCAGAATCTCACTGGACACCATAGACAAGAGTGGTTATGTTGTGCCCAGGGTCACCTGTGCTTCCAGCTGTCCTGTCCCCTGCTGCCTGGCCTGCTCCTGCTGCTGTGAGACAGCAACAGTGCATGACTTTATTTTCTTTATTCCTTTATGTTGTATTTGTCAAAACATAAACAGTGAGATGCCTGTGACTGAATTATGCATGCTCCATAGTAGCCTTAAAAATTGTTGGATTTGTGCTGGATGCTTCTATCCAGAGTTTAAGTCCTGCCTTTTAAGGTTTTTCTTAATTTGTGAATTCATGTCGTCTCAGATCTGCAACAAGTTTTTATTTCCTTTAGTCATTCAGCAAACATTATTGACAAGTTATTTTTAAAGGTCTTTTCAAGTGATCTTTATTGATGTGGCATAATATTTTGCTGTCATAGGAAGTAAAATCCTAGGGATTATGGTCCATGTGAAAAACTTCATGTTTTCTAAAGGTCATGTCCTGGCTGAGAATCTCTCAACTAACTTCTTTCAAATACTTGATTGACCAATGAATGTTCATAATGCCCAAAACTGTAACTACTTTTCTTAAAAAGATAATAATAAATAGTGCAATTCTGTCTTTCAGAGTTACTGGTTTTCAGTATTTGTTAGTGTGCAGATTGAGGGAACTATTGCAGTATTTGGGTAGAACAAGACACCCTTCCAAAGACTTTGGAGGTTTTGAAGATGCACTTTTTCCCAGGTTTTTGATCTAAAAAGGAGAACCAATAATGGCTTTTCTTTTAGTAAAGGTGTTTTTGATGGCACTACAGCTGGATACATGTCACCTATTTTGCAATCTAAACATGAAAAAAGCGACTGACCAGGTTTCAGACAGTGCCCAGCATGGTCACCATCCATGTGACAAGCAGGAAGAACAGTCCCCGTCAAGATGCGGCTAACAGAAGTAAGAGTCAGGATTTTTCTTTCTGTAGTTGCCTGGATCTGAATACATGTGGTGCCTCAGTTTCCCAGCTGTCAAAATGGGAAAGATGTTACTTTCTTACTTGCTAACTGGCGTGCTGCTAGGCTTCCCTCATTAATATTCTAAGATGTTTGCTGAGGCTCTGGGATGAAAATACTTCAGTAAAGTATGTAAATAGTGAAAAAAAAATAATTTAGCTACTCAGAGTGGATTAGTCTCCTTGTTTGGGTTACAGAATTAATGTCATGCACTAAACACCATGTGCCTCTTCAAAGTGATTTTGTTTTAAATAATGCATCTATTTTAAGAATCTATTCAAAGAAAAAAAAATGTGAGATTTGTGATTAAAACCATAGATCATTTGTGTAGTTTTACTTGTAATAACAACTTTTCTATAAGATTCATAAAACCATACATGTGAAATGCAGTGGCTTTGTAAATTCTGTTGGGATTTTCCTTGTATACAGAGAATATTTTTTTAAATATGTCATTTTGAATCTAATATATTACAAACTGAACACTGTCAAATCCATCTCTTCTTTGAGAAGATCTTGTAATAAAGAAAAATTAATAAATCCAGATTTTATAAACTTGTCACTTATTCATGCTACTTTTAGATATGTGTTCTGGGTAGACAGACCCACTGTTAATTTGATTAATAGAATGTTAAGGGGTTGGAATGGACCTTTAAAATCATCTAATCCCAACCTCCCCTGCCATAGGCAATGAGTGACAGCTCCCACTAGACCAGATTGCTCAAGGCCTTATCCAGCCTATCTAGGAACACTGCCAGGAATGGGACATCCAAGCTGCTCTGGGAAACCTGTGCCAGTGCCTCACCACCACCCCACCACTCTCACAGTAAAGAATTTATTCTTAATAGCCACTCTAAGCCCTCCCTCTTTCAGTTTAGAGCCATTCCTCCTTGTCCTGTCACTACATACCCTTGTAAAAAGTCCCTCTCCAGCTCTCTTGCTGCAGCCCTTAGGTACTGGAAGGTGCTGTAAGTTCTCTCTGGAGCCTTCTCCAGGCTGAACAACCTCACCTCTCTCAGCCTGTCTCCATAGGAGAGGTGCTCCAGGGTGCTCCAGCCCTTTGATCCTCATGACTTGGTATGATTGTTTTTTCTTGAAGCTCTGTATCCAGGGGACAAACCTGGACTGGCAGCACTGCCAGTGTCATGGCATGGGGTTGCCTGTATGAGCTGTAGCCATTGCCCTACACATGGTTCAGCTTTTGGGTTGGAATATCCAGGGCTTGTCAGGAAGGTCCTCCCCCAGAAGTAGTTTAGACTTGTCTGCCTCACTTACTGCTGCCAGCAGTCCTAATTTTTGGGTGTGGAACCTTGTTTTCCACCTCTTTGGCTCTTACCTCCAACAACTTGAGGGTGAGACAAAATAGTTGTATGCAAACCACAATTAAAGTGCTTTTTCCCCCCTGTAATTTGAGATCCTTACTGTTCAAGATGTGCTTTCGCTGTCAGCCAACTAATTCCTTGCTTAGTTGTTACAGGTTTTGCACAGCTTGGGAAATTGCCTGGGGAAGCAGTGAGTTGACATGTAGGCTGGCAGAGAGCTCCCCCACTGAAGGGTTGGGAGGGTCTGAGGATCACTGCAGCTCCCAGTGCAAGAGTCCTGAGGGAGCACCTCTGAGTGTTGAGAATGGGAGAGCAGTGCTGCAGCATGGCGCTTCCCCATGGATGCCAGTGGCAGACAGGCAGCTCTTACTGGCAGATGGCAAGCAGTGTTTCACAGTTCAGACTTGAGAAAACAGGGATTTAAAATTTTTAGGTGGGGTTAAACTTTGGGCCTATTCCTATACCTTTTACCGCAAAAATTGTTTTTTCCCATTTCTTGAAGAGGGATATAAAAGTCAAACAAGCAACTTGCTCCAGTATCTTGCTTGTAGCATTGTGGCATCCAGTGGTTGAGAAGAGCATCTGGAATGGGATGGCTTACTCTCCCATTACAGATTCACACAGGTTTGGGAAGGAAGAGGCTGTACCCTCTACAATAGTTACATGCCTTGTCACTCATGGAAACATTGGACTCTTTCTCCAGATCAACTTAAGATCCTGTTTCTCCTTCTAACATCCTGCAGCAGTAAGGGCTTAATTAGAAATTTTGCTCAAAAAAAAAAAGTCCCTTAGCTCTGCTGCTTCTTCTGAAATTCTTCAGAGCAGGGTTTGCCAATCTGCCTTGGCAGCTTTGTTTGTCCAGTGGATGCTTCTCTTGTGTCGCTCTGATCCATTTCCTCTCAGAGATGAGCAATCCCCAATGTGTCCATCTCTTGTCAGTGAAAATTGCTCCTCATTTTATGATACTTAATGTACTCTTGTTCTGTAATCTCATTTCTGATGGAGAAGCACAAGTTTTTGTGTCTCAGCTTCCCCTAGACCCCTGGGCTTAAGAGTTTCCTGCTGCTTGGCTTTGGGCCCCGGGAGTTCTGGCACGTATGAAATACAGGGTGTGGGGTCTGGGGGTGCACCCATGCACCTGCAGAATGGGAGATATTTGTGACCCTTGGGTTTGGGGCACTGTCTGCTTTTGCCTCTGTGTCTGCCCAGAAGGGGGACTTGCAGTAGCAGATCCTAGTGTGAGAGGAGAGGGAGGAGGGAGCAGATGGAGGATGGAGGCCACTTGCTCCCTCTCCAGCCTTCTGCATGCTCCACATATTTGTAAAACAACTTTTGTTTTAAATTGAATTGATTTCTAAGAGAGCCATTAACATACAGAAATGCTTCTCACTGACCTAGTACTCTGCATTCATGTTGGTAAAATTTTGGATGTGTTTCTATAGTACTCCCGCCAGTTCTTTGTCAGGGTGAAGGGTTTAGTTGGCTCTGTTAATCCACTCTCTAGCTGAAATTGTTCATTTAAATAGTTATAAAAATCCACTCTTTTCCAATGTGAATCCTCTATTCCCAGATTTGAGTACTGCTGCCAGTGCAAAGACTTCAAATTCTCTGAGTGCAACCACACAATGTCAGTCCAAAGCCAAATTGCAAACACTTATCCACAATTCCCCTTACTCAGCTTTAAGCTAATTTTTCCAGCAGGCAACAATAGCCATAAAAGTATAGGGGAAGAAGATTTCAAGAGCTTGAGAAATTGTTAACCAATTTCTTCACAAGCTGTGGAATAATTCTACCACATTCTCTTCTTGCAAGAAGTTACGGAATGTGTTTTTAGCACATGATTCTTCAGTGTCACAGTAATTAAGAGAAGTCACAGCCACTGGAAAATGAAGCATGGAACAAAAGATCAAGTGATTGTTTGATTGTTTAAGCTGAAGTCAACTGAACCAGGAAAAGTCATCTCACAGACATTAAGAAAAAACCTTTGAATGCTCTGCTCTTTTACAATTAGCAAAGGCAAACGCACTTGTGTAGCTTTTTCTACATGCAGTGATGGATAATGTTCAGGTCACAACATGTGTTGGGTGGTGAGGTTTGTTCCTGCAGGCCTGTTAAGAGCATCACTCATGTCAGGTCTTTCCTGTAGCTGAGGTATAATGTGCCCAGCAACACCTCCCTGCCAATCAAGGTTCACACACAGTAAACAGCTAACAAAGTTCCTCAGGGGCTGGGGGAGCAAATTTGGTTGGAAACACAGGCAGAGGATCAGTCTCCTTCCGTTGCAGTTGATAACTCCCAAAAAGTAACATTTCAGAGGCCAGTGAAGAAAAGAGCAATTACTGTCCAGCAAAATTACAATCTGAATGGGCTACCATTTTCAGTGCTTTGCTAGGATGGCTGTGATTGCTATAGAAACTTCTGAAAGTGAGACAGAGAGGTTTTCCAGCACTGGAAATTGCGAATGGAGAAGGTTAGACTGGGTGCAAAGCCCATTCAGTCAGACAGCTGCCAATCCAGCCTCTTTGCCAAGTAGATTGTAGGAAACGCTGATTAAAATGTCCACGGAATACACCAGGCAAATTAAATTTCAGTCACAGCCGCCTGGGCAGTTTTGGTGGGCAGTCAGCTCCAGCCTGCGGTGCACCTGGGCTTGCTCTCCCCCTCTCCCACAGCCACCTGCCCCTTGCACACAGGTACTGCAGTGATGCTACAGCAGTGATGCTGTGGCCATGGCAGCCTAAGGAGTACAAGTGAAATGAGGTTGTTGGGAAAGTGATTGGTCTAGTAAAAGATGTCTGGGGGGAAAATAAAAAGCCAGACATCATTCCAGGTAAGGAAGCAGTGTCCCTCCCCACTCCAGCTTTGACATTTCTCCCAGAGCACGAGCCCAGGAGATGAGGGCTGCTGCCATGTTCACCACTCTGTGATTGGGCTGGCACCCCCTGCCTGTCTCTCCACCCCCACTCCCTGTGTTGGCATTTAAACAGGACTGCTGTCTTTGAACATTGCCTGCCAATCCCTTTCCCTCCAAACAGCCTGCAGGGGACAGCTGAAACTCTCCCTTTGGGGAAGAACCACTGGCAGTACAGCCAAAGCCTGCCACAAACCAGGAGACAAGCCTAAGCCTGAGGGAGGTGTTGATGCTTGGGACCTCCCCTTTTCCACCTTTTCAGCAGCTTAGACAAGCCCCTGAAATCCCCTCCCACAGTCCCCATTGTCTCCAGCTTTGGTAGGACACCCAGATGCAGCTGCAAGACGAGTAATGTTTCTTCTTAAGAAGCTGCTCTGACCTCCTTTCCATACCCCCAGTACCCAGCCCTTTCATCTGTGCTGGGGGAAGGTCTAGTATCTTTTTGTGTTCATTGCTGGCCTTGGTAAAAAAGCTTGTCACCCTTCTGGCAGCAGGCTGGCAGCAGTTATTGCAGTGCCTTGCACCCCACCAATCCCCTAAAGGATCATAGTTTCATTTCCTTCTCTTTCCTGTCTCTCCTCAGCCTTTGGTTTAACTCCAGGCAGCAGCCAGAGGAGTCTCAGGCAGGTAAGTGCAGACACAGGTAATGCTGCGATGCAGTCACACAGCCTTTTCTCTCCTCAAGCTGGGTGCAGTTGGTGTGCCAAGCTGAGGCAGCTTCAGCGCTGAGCTGTGTCCCTTCACAATCACTCCACTTAGGATAGCTGTTTTTCCAGTCACGCTTGGCTTTGAGAAAAAACAATAAAACCACTTTGGGAAGCAAAGGAATCTCTTACCTACCTGTATTGCAGTTTCCAAAGGTTCTTCATAGGCTGTGCTTGTTAAAAATAGTTGGCATTTAGGTGCACAAAATTATATGGCCTGCATAAATAAAGGCAATGAGATTTGTCTTGCAGCATAAGGGTGAACAATGTAAAAAGTCACACTTATCAAATCCATGAAATGTTTATTGTGTGGATTTTTTTTTCCCAGAAAAAAAAAGAAAAAAGCTCTTTTGGTAGCAAATAAAATGGGTATTTTGGTTTGGTTGTGATTCTGTTCATTTACCATTCCTTAATACACAGTTCTTTAAAAGTCAGAGTGACTTCATCCTCTGCTCTCAGAGCACCTGAGGACAAACATCAGGACATCTGCTCAAGCCAGTGCCTGTCTGTTGGAGCCTGTAAGTCAAGAGTCTCTCTGAATTCCTCAGAGAGAAGTCAGAGTTCAGGGATTGAATTAAAACCTTTGGATGGATTGAAGTATATTATGCCACCCACACATAAAGTAGAGGTGTAAGTTTAAGTTTTAGAATAAGCAAGCAAGTAAATAAGTAAGAATAAGTTTTAAGTGCTTTTAGAGACTAAAGGTCTTGGATACCAGTGTAGAAGTGCGAGTTCTAGTGAAGGTTGAAAAACATAGTCCTAGATACTAGTGTTTCTGTGGAGGCTCCAGGAACATAGTTTTAGACATATAAAACTATAGTAAGAATATTGCTTACGTTTTTTAGATAGAACAAGATAGACCATATGTGTTTATAACTACTAACTACTGTAGAAACCTGGCGTACTAGGAATCTAGAATTCTAATAGGTTAAGAAGAAATGGTTCAAGTTCGTGTCTTTAGCTTGTTGGGAAGTTTGTATAGAATAATCTATGCACTGGGGAGAGATTTGCTTTTTGCCTTTTGCTTTTGTTCCTGCTCTCTCACTTTCTTCTCACTGCCATCACCATCGCTCAAAGAGGACAGGAGCTGCTGCAGCAACATCGGCCCTGCCGGGACCTTCAGGAGCAGCTTCTGCTTCTGTTTGGCACTCTATACCAAAACTTCAGCATGGACTTTAATGCTTATGACTCTTTGCCTTTCGAGGCTGATGGGCCTTTGCAATAAATAACTTTATAGCAACTAATAGCTGCTTGGCTCTTTAAAGAAAACAACCACAACCTGATAAATGGTGCCCCGAGTACTGGTGAATAACCTACACCTGTCACTGCCTGCCCAGCCTTTTTTACATACATTGGTTATTTGTTTTACTAACACCAAGCTGCTGCAGTACTGTCTATGTACATATATTACATGTGCTGAAGGAGTTATGAATGAGTTCTGCAGTCCTCGTGGCCCCTAACTGCTCCCATAGCCATGAATTAAGACTTGGTTAATGGATGCTAATCTGTCAATTCTTGAACAATTCAGGAAATTAGTTATTGACATAATGGAGAAATTATCTGAGTGTATCACAGCAGCCCATACTTGAGGATACCTCTGTCTGCTAGGGTTAACCTTAATAATTAACAGCTTTACCCAGCGCCCCAGAGGTGCTTTAAAAGGCAAGAGGCTGAAGGTTAAATAGCTTCTGTGCATCAGATGTGCTCATTACACCAGTATGTCTATAATGGCTTTTCTGAAGCCACAGCAGCTTGTTAATTGATTGTTCTCATTTCACGGTCCTTCCAGGGGTCCCCTGTACCATTATAAAGCTGTGTTCCTGTCCTTGCCAGATTCCCTTTTCCTGTTCAGACTAACCAGTGGTCACAACATCAAGCCTGAAAGAATTCAAGAAGCATTTGCACAATGCTCTCAGATACAAGGTGTGTTTCTTGGGGTGGTGCTGTGCAGGGCCAGTAGATGGACTTGGATGAGCCTGAAGGATCCTTCAAACTCAGCATATTCTATGATTCTGTGATCCTATGACCTGCTTCTTTGATAAACTGCAACAGCTGGAAACAGATGCATTTGCTAGCTCATTTAGAGGTGAAGCTGTCGAGTCATTAATGCCACAAGCTCCTGCCTATGTCCCAAAAAGAAATGAGCTTCAGAAGTCTCAGCTTTGGGTCAAAATCCTCCAATGTATTTAGGTACTTGACGAGGGTGGAAGATGGGTCCCTATAAAAGAGAGGCTGGACTCTAATATATCCTGTCTTTCAAGCAGAAAGATGATTGAATATTTTTTGCATATTAACAGGGTAAGAAGAGGGTAAAAGCCGGGCAAAGCGAGTTTCAGCACAGCTTCCCATTTCTTGACTTCAAACAGACACAAGCCCCATCTTCCTATTAACTTCACTGCTCTCCCATGGAAGGGGGGATGTACAAAGCCCTGTTGTGCTACAGGTTTTGGGGACATTTTACTGTTTCACTTGGGCTGAGATGCTCCTGTTGAAAGGGGAAGCTGTCAGGGTTTGTGGGTCCCTCTCTAACTTCGGTGCATCTATCATCAGTGACAACAGACAAGTTCAATGCTGCATTTTAAGTGAATTGTGGCACCACTGTTCCATTATCCAGGCAAAACAGAGTCCAGGTTAAGGCAGGCTAAACAGTAAATTATCATGAAAGACTGACTGAGAAGGGAAAGCTAGTCCCTAGTTCTGTAGAATTGGGTGGATCATATGCCATTCATCTGGCTCCACTGTGTGTTGGGATCTCTTCTGTTGCCTCAGGGGAGGAAAAATTTTGTTCCTCACCCTTTCCTAGAGGAGTGTGCATGCACTTACATCTCTCTCTTTTCAGCAGGCTGTTGTTGTAGTGCCAAGCAGGCAATTTCTCATCAACCATACTCATTGTTTCTGCAATTCAGTGGCACTTCCAGTCAAAATGCATTCCCCACTCTTCTGACTCTGCAGCACACACTGGCCTCTCTGATGGTATAAAATTAGCAGTGTGGGGCCATGAAATCCTAGACTGGCACGGATTAGTGGGGATACCTGTCTTTAGGATAACAGGAGTCATCCAGATAGCCCAGGTTCCCCACAAGACTCGCACCTGCTGGGGCCCTGGAAGAACATCCACTCACTCTGCAATCAGCCACTTCCCAGTGACAAAAGGGAGTTCCTGCCTTGGGACACTGCTTTCGGCTTTCTCCTACTCGTTTGGAAAATCACAGAATCAGAAGCACAGAATAGCTTGGGATAGAAGGGACCTTAAAGCTCCCACTCCCCCTACCACGGGCAGGGACACTTTCCACTAGACCGGGTTGTTTAGAGCCCCACTCAACCTGGCCTTGAACACTTCCAGGGATGGGGCATCCGCAGCTTTTCTGGGCAACCAGCCTCAGTTCCAGCCCCAGTTCTCTCCCATATTCTATCTCTGCTCTGGAAAACTCCCGCGGAGGCCCGAGCGCCGCCGGGGTCGGGCCGAGGGCGGCCTGCAAGGCGGGCAGAGCCCACAAGATGGCGGGCGCGCTCCGCGGCCGGGCGGCTTGGCTAGGAGAGGGTAAAAAATACACAAAATCCACCCCAGACTGTCACCGCCAGGCTGAGAACAAAGTCAGGCAAACGCACCGTACTAGCCTGGGCTGAGATCCCTTCAGAAAGTTCCGTCTGGAGTGGAGAAGAGTGAGAGGGGATCCCATTGATGCATATCTATCCGTCTCAAAGCCAGGAGAACGGTGCCAGACTATTTTGATGCTGCCCAGCAACAGGATGAGGAGCAGTGGACGTGAACTAAAACACAATAAGTTCCACCTACACATGAGGTAGAACTTCTTTATGTTACTGGAATAGGCTGCCCGTGGATGTTGTGGAGCGTCCTTCTCACCAAATTCACCTGAACAGGTTCCTGTGTCACCTGCTCTAGGTGGCCCTGCTTCGGCAGAGGGTTCAGACTGGATGATCTCCAGAAACCCTCTCCAACCCGAAAAGTTCTGCTGGAAAAAACCCCAAAACAACCACCCACCCACACATCCAGCATGGGATACAGCCCATGTCCCACGTCAGGCAGGATGGACACAAAAATGGGGGGCAGAGGGGTCGTGAGGGGCTGCAGGGTGGCTGCTGGACTGGGAGGTGTGGGGCAGGCAGGCAGCAGAGCCTTCCACAGGACAGGGATGACCCACCTTCACCAGGATTTATGTTTTTAAACAGATTTATGTTTTTAATACACAGCCAGCCAATTATGACTTGGTTTTGGGAAGCAAGGGCTTCTCTGAAATTGAGGTTGGAAGGGACCTACAGGGATCATCAAGTCCAGCTCCTGGCCCTGCACAGGACCACCTCCAAGAGTCACACCAAGTGTCTGACAGTACTGTCCAAACTTCTTGAAGTCTCTTTGTGCTGTGACCCCTTACACTTTGCTTGATCCTACCTCAGCCTTCTCTCCATGGCCGGATGCTGCCTTGCAATGGCTCAAGCTGAATCCTCCTGGTCACAGCACCAGCAGGATCCTCTGGTGCAGGGTACAGGGCACGTGTGCTCCTGAGCAAAGCCACAGGTAGGCCCCCAAAAAACCTTTGGAAAGCTTCTGCATGGCTACCCTGTGACAGGGATCCACTTGGGTCCCTGCCTCCAATCATCAGTTTTTGCATTTTTTGGCAGCATGTTGCCTGGGTGATGGGAAGCTCTCTCCACCCTGGGGTGCAGAAGTTCTTGGTGGGGGTCATTGCTGCTCCTGCATGTGGGGACTTTTTGGCAAGTGGAGCCATCTATTCCTGGGATTCTCATACAGGTGGCCTTATGAGAAATGGTGACTCACACACTTCATGTGCAACTGTGAATTCCCCACATTCAAAGGTAGCTGTGTTGATGAGTTGCTCCCTGTATCTCAGTGAAGAAACCTCTCTATTGTGGTTCTTATCTGCTGGGATCACGTTCTCAAAAAAATCCCAATATCTAGAACAGACTTAGAGGAGTCTGGCTTTTGAACAAGCCTGAAACCCCAATGCTCTGAAACCTGGAGCACTTGTAGGATTTGGCTTATGACAGGCTCCTCAAAAATACCCCCATGACTATGCCTTTATAAAAAAAGATGGCCCTTGCTTGGGCTTACTATGGTTAAGAGCTTCAAGGAGCTCCCTAGTCCAGTTCTACCACTCCTTCATCATCAGTGTCTTCCCTTCTCCTCCTCCTCCTACAAGGTTCAGCTTGCAGAAATCCTATCCACTGACAACATCCCAGGAGAATGTACAGACTGTATCCTCGCCAAAAACATGAGCAAAGGAACTAGAAGGTACTAGAGGAGATGGGTCAACTTCTGTTTAACATTTCATGGGTTATCATTCGGTTTGGGCTTTTTAAAATTATTTTGTTGTTTGCTCTTATCATGAGAGCAGCTCTTGTCTGCTTGGTCTTCCCCATGAGATTTCCCCTTTCAGGGTCATACCTCTGTTGATTGGTGCAAGCAGCTCCTTCTGCATTCAGGTTCTGTTCTTCTGAGGCACCAAACTTTCCCCTCATAAAGTGCAAGCACTCCATGTGGCACTCAGGGAGTCAGGCATTTCAATACTCGATGTTCTTGCATACTTAAGAACCTTTCAGGCTCTATTTCTTAATCCTCAAGCATTAAAAAAATGCTAAGTTTAAGTGGAAAATATAGACGGACTTGTTAAACACTGGTCCCTCTGTGGCTTGCCTAAGGGTAGAAATTCTATTGAATTTTTTTTCAAGTCAAACTATTGCACAAACACATTGAAGAGACCTTTCCTGGAAAACTTTGTCCCTATAGAAAACTTGCTGGAACAGAAGTCTGATGATATGCAGAAAAATTACCTCAGTGTTTCAAGATTATTGGTCCATACAGAGTCAAGAAAAAACAAGGAAAAAAGTCAGCTCCAATCAAGCATGCTAGAGCATAACTCTCTCTGCAGATCTCTTCTCATAACAGTCCAAGCCCATGAAAGAACTGGCATCAATAGATGCTGAGGCCTTTAATGTAGCAAGTCAATGAACTTTGATGGAGCTGGCTTTTCTGGAAAGTCAGCTGGATTGCCAGGGTAACCACATCACAAAAGGATGCAGGATGGAAGGATACAGACATTTGCTGAAAAGTTCTATGGGCATGACCAAATTAAATGAAACTGGATGTCCTAGAAAACAGTTTTCACATTCATCATGTCTCTTGGCTGGATTCCACAGCATTACAGAAACATTTCTACAATAATTGATTAATTTTCGTATTCTGGGCCCTGGAGAGCTTCCCATGCTGTTCAGAATAGGTAGGGTATTTTGAGTACAGGCTTAGAGGTGAGATCTAAGCCAGCTGGGCAGGGCCAACATCCTTCAGTTACACATTACCATGCATATGACTGAATCCTGCATCAACGAGCTGGAGGGAAAGAGAATAAAAGGACTATCTGCTTATTTTATCCACATTTAGCAGCAGGATATGCATATAAAAGCAGATGAACTGTGGAGACAATAGTAAACTAATCTGAGACAGAGAACAAAGGTAAATCTTTGAGACATCTGGCCAATGACTAAGCAAATGGATCCAAGCTACAGGGTAAGGTTAAAAGCAACATTGATCCAGAGTTTAAAGAAGTTTCAGACTCATAGGTTCACTTCAGACTAAAACATGGGTTCTTAAGTTCTAAAACTAAATGTTTCTTAAAGTCTGGGTGGGCTCCTGCCTGAGTCTGTTTGCAGCTGCAGTCTTTGCAGAAAAGCCTACCCATGGCTGCAGGACTTCACCATTTCCACCACCCCAGCCAAAGCCTTATTCTTCTTACATCCTCTGTACTTTCCTGTGCAGGAACTTCACTCATGCAGATACTTCTACTGATTTCCAGAGGTATGGAGGCTTCAGGAAAAGTGGTTGGAAAAAACCCCTCAAATCTAAAACAAACATGACACCACCCCACCACCCCCCCTCCCCAATTTTTTTCTTATTCTTCAAAGGGTTTTTTTCCCACTTAAAAGTAAGTTCAGGACTCTCACTATTTGGAGATCTCAGTTAAAAACCCTGCTCTACCTCTAACTTTCCTGTTCTAGAGAGTCTATGAACTGGGTTAATGGTTTGTGGGTATTGACAACAACTGCATGACAACTGGATGACAACTCCACCCCTTCATTTCATACAATCATAGAATGGTTTGGGTGGGAAGGGACCTTAAAGATCATCCAGTTCCTACCCCTCTGCCAGGGGCAGGGACACCTTCCACTAGAACAGGTTACTTCAAGCTCCATCCAGCCTGGCCTTGAACACTTCCAGGGATGGGGCATCTTTAGCTTCTCTGGGCAACTTCTTCCAGTGTCTCACCACCCTCACAGTAAAGAATTTCTCCCTAACATCTAATCTAGACCTATCCTTTTTAAGCTTAAAACCATTTCTCCTTATCATGTGTAAAAAGCCTCTCTCCCTCATTTTTATAAGTCACTTTAAGTACTGGAAGGGTGCAATGAGGTCCAGCTCCCTCAGCCTGCCTGGGCAGGAGAGGTGCTCCATCCCTCTGCTCATCTTCATGGCCTCCTCTGGACTCACTCTGACAGATTCACATCTTTCTTGTGCTGGGAACCCCAGAGCTGGATGCAGCACTCCAGGTGGGGGCTCAGAGCAGAGCAGAGGGGCAGAATCACCTCCCTTGATCTGCTGGCCATACCTCTAGATGCAGCCCAGGATGTGTTTGGCTTTCTGGGCTGAAGTACTCAGCTGGCTTATGTCCAGCTTTTCATCCATGAGAACCTGAAATCCTTCTCCACAGGGCTGATCTCCATGAGTTCTTCTTCCAATCTGTACTGCCTGGGACTGCCCTGACCCAGCTGCAGCACCTTGCACTTGTTGAACCTCATGCAGTTCTCATGCACACTTCTCCAGTTTGTCCATGTTCCTCTAGATGGCATCTCTTCCCTCTGTTCTGTCAACTGCACCGCTCAGCTTTATGCCATCTGCAAACTTGCTGAGGGTGCACTTGGTCCTAACAAAGATACTAAAGAGACAGAGCCTCAAGGGACACCACTCAGCACCAGCCTCTACCCAGGCATAGATCCTTTGACCACAGTTCTCTGGCTGCATCCATTCAGTCAATGCCTTATCTACAAAACAGTCCACCTTTCAAATCCATGTCTCTCCAATTTGAAGATAGGGATGCTGTGTGGAAATCACCTTGTTTCAGCTCTGACTTTGTACATAATTACCCTTTGGAACAAGGTAAAATGAGCAAACTTTTCTTAGGGCTTGAGAGAATAAAATACTTGCATCATTCCTGGCAGATGGGGAATAAGCAGGAAAGCACTGGGACCTCAGAAAAGGCAACAAGAAATAAGCAATTCCTGATTTCCATTACCAACTAGTTTTCTGGAAAAGGAGCCTTGTTTTAAAATTAGATTAGAGTACTTCTCTAGATACAGACTGCAGGTATTTTGCAAAGATACCTTAGTGTGTTTCCATCAATAGCTACAGCAGCTACAAATTTGTACTTCTGGATGAAAGGTACTTTATAAAAAGTGTTCCTGACAAGCTCTGATCTACATAGCACATCACTGACATCTATCCCGTGTGAAATCTGTGCAAGAAAGACAGGGTTTGTTTTGTCAAATTATAGGTAGGAAGCACCCTCCAAAACATTCCACACCACTGATTAATCAATGCAGGAAAATACACTGAGCCTGGTGGCAAAGGCAATACAAGGAAATGAATTCTAGGGAAACTGGAGGTGTGAAGAACAGGCAAGTGAAGAACAGGCAACTCCAAATTTTAAGAAGATGGAATTTTAAAAACCAACAAACAACCTGAAAAAGGAAACTACTTATCCTGGCTACCACTGAGCCACTGCGCATCACTAATTTTTAGTCACGCTCTCCTAAAATGAAAGGTGCTGATGCCAATCTGTACAGAGAGCTTGTAGACTGGAGAAAGGCTGTTCTTGTGTTGGGAGTAGAGCAAACATTAGTAAAGCCCCAAGCAGGTGAAAGACACAGTTCTTCTAGAAGCAGAGGTCACAGGAGTGTGCCAGCAATGAGGCTGTCATTCTGATTCCTCCCTTCCACTTTCTGCTAAGTGCTGTTTTTCTTAGTCTCTCAGAGGTTAAGGACAGATGGGAACCATAAGATCCTCACAGCTCCTTTGGGAGCTGTTAGTCAAGCCTGTCACACATCACAGTCCTTCAAATCTCACCTGTTTACCTTGACTGAGACTTGACTGCAGTGTCCCTCATGCTTTTAACTGTGGTTAGTACACACCCTTCAGAAACAGGCCTGTCTTGGCTTGGACACATCTGGAAAATGTTCCAACTACCCTGACAGCTTGTTATGGTGATTAACCACCTTCATTCCAATAAATTTGTGCCAGTTTTTCATATGAATGTATCTGATTTCAGCTTGTTGAAACACATTCCCATAATTTACTAGATTAAAGAGCCTTTCAGTACCTGATATTTTTCTTCCAAGGAAGTTCCTTCACCATCATAATCAATTCTCTGCTCGGCCTTTTTTGATAAACTAAAGAGACAAAGTGCTTCATGTCTCCTATTGCAAAGCATTTTCTTCAGGCTCTGAATCATTTTGTATGGCTCTAATGTTCCACCACCCATTTTTCAACATCAATTTATAACATGCAGGCCATTCCAGTGCTGGTCTCACAAATACAGTACGTGCTTATATCCATTTGCTTGTCCCTTAGGACTCTTAAAAAAAAAAAAAAAAAAAAAAAAGAAATCTATTCAGAGTCTGAGGCAGATGCAAGCCAGCTTCCTTCTGTCTGGCATTTGGAGCAACCAAAAAAGAGCCATCAGTCACTTCTACTGGTGCTGCCATCTCAGCAGGTAAAGGGAAAGCATGACAAGGCTGTCTCCCTTCTTCCCAATGCCATAATTCAACACTGGAAAGCAAGGCTGCCCCAGCACAGGCTTCTGCTCGCAGCACAGATCACCCCAGACACACCCAGACCACATCCATAGGGATAAATGAGCCAGTGGACACAAACTAGCAGCGTACACGCTGTTAAACTCTCTTAACCATCAAAGTGTAGTGAATGCAGACTTTTTATGCCCATACCTGGGAACTGTTTGGGAAAATGCTAACACCCTGAGGCCAACACTGTGCCAGGGACCAGTGTCTCCAAGGACCCAGCTGAGCTCCACTCCCTGGGAGTGCTCCCCACCACTGCCACCTCCTTTATCAAGAGAGGTAAATCCCACCTTAACACAGAACCAGTCTCCAAGGAGGGAGAAGGATGAAATGGCTCCCTCATTCTCTCCTTCCAAACAGGTCAGCAGCGTTTCTAAAACCAGGGAGGCAGCAACAGGCTGGGGCATCCAGCAGTTGCATCAAACCTCTCAATGCAACCTCATGCATCTCAACAAGGGAAAGGGCACAGGGCAGAAAGGCAAGAAGGAAAAAAAGGCAGTAAAGGCACTTTTGCATAAGCTCAGAGAACAGAGCTTGTGTCTAGGGCTTGCATCACCATGCAGCTGGGATCAAACCCAGGCTGGCAACCTCACCCATGCTGATGCTTTAGCCCTGGGGGGTCCCTGACCTGCCTGTCCTGCACCAAACATCCACTGGGCATCAGCACCCTGGAGCTTCCTCATCACAGGCCTGTCTTGCAGTTGCTTGTCAAAGCTGAAACAGCAGTCACCCAGGAATGCAATGCCAACAAAGCTGGAGGCACTTCACACAGATTATATATAGAAAAGGTGTCCAGGCTATGCCTAAATAAAACTTTGTCTTCAATTTCAGGGTTCTCAGATCAGGAGGCTGAGGGAAGAGTGATTTTAGGAAAATATAATCTCAACCCCAGCTCATCAGAAGGGAAGAAAAATACCTGTTGGCTAATATTTTATTAGGTTTTGATTAGAACAGTAGGGACTTTCTTTTTTGCTACAGAATTTTCCCCTTTCTTGTATCTCTCAGTGGCAGAAAATGCTGAATCACAAACCTGGAGCTTAAAAAAAAAAAAAGTATTTCATATGCAGAAGAAACATATCTTACATAATTTCATGCTTCCTGCTCTGCTCTCTGGTGCCACGTTCCTCATTTTCAGGCTGTTTTAAAGGTCAGCTTCACAGAACAAATCCTGACCTCAGACATGGGAAATATGCTGCCTCATCACTCCAGGATCTTTTCTCACATGATTAGTCCCAACATTCCTGCAAGTAGAACAGTCCCCATTGCCACTGCTACAGACATAAAACAAAAAAACAAAAAAACAAAAAAAAAAAGGAAAAAAACCAAACCAGAAAAGAAAAAGACAAGATATTTTTTTCTCTCCATTCTCCAAGTTAATGTTCACCAACCTTATTTCACAGACTGGGGGCTACTTCAGCACTGTAATTCTATTGCCATCTACAGACAAGCAATAGTTTTAACAAACATACATACAAGCTAAAGTAGCCTAAACTGACAACTCTTCTTGAAAAAGTTTGAAAGGACCTTAAAGAGGATTTTATTTAAGATTTTCCAATGACTCTTAGATTCAGGACATGGGTGAAAGTTAATGGAAGACAGAAATTATTTCTCATGGTATTTGTTTTAATACTGATTATGTATTCATTCAACTGGCTCCATTTTTCTGAAGATTTTTATTTTGGTACTATAATTTGAGCAGACAGAAGAGGTCACATTAGGGGCTGATCCAGAAGACACATGCATAGTCTGTTTATTTTGAACAAAATATCTGAACTTACTTGAAATTACTGCTATCAATTACCAAAGAATGATGGAAGGCACAGCCATTATGAACAAGCTCCAGTGCTACAGGAAAGCTGAAGATTAATTTACTTGCTTAATAAAGCTGCTGAACATATAGGATTTCAAAATTAATAAAAGAACCAGTCAATTATTCTACTGGTTATAAATTACAAATATATACAGAAAATATTTTGATTGAAGTATTAAAGTTACTGAAAACCCTTTTTAGTGTGCTTAGGCCTCTAAGAAGGAATATGGCTCTTATTCAGAAACTTGGTGGACTAATCTTTGTCAGTATCTGTAAGAAATACAAAGCAAAACTAAAGCTCCCACTCACTGGGAGACTCAACAGATGACATTTAAAAGAAAGCATACCACTACAGCGAGACAAAAAATGGGGTTACTGTTAAATTATAACTAAACAGATGGCTATACTGCTCTCAGGTTCATGATAAAAGCAGAAAGGTTTCCACCCATGCCTGCAGAGTTCATTGCCAGGTGGCTCAAACCATGCATGGTTTACTTGTCAGACTTGGCCTCTTCTTGTTGATCCCTGATGAACCAGTGAAAGGGAAATGCCTTTCACTGAGGCCCTGAGAGCAAAGATTGCCCCACAGCTTGTCATTCTTGGGGGGGAAAAAAAGAAGGCAAAAGAAAAAAAAAAAAAAAAGCAAAGGCATCAGACCTATCTCAGTCCCTTGCCAGAGGAAAGATGCTGTAAGGCTGAACCCTGAACAAGTCATATGAAAAGAACCAAAGCACAAAGTCCTCTAACGAAGTCAGAACAAAAACGCTTGGATAGGATTTCTGGAAGAAGGAGCCAGAGGTGTTTGTGAATAAGCACAAGAATAGGCATTTCCAGTGACCACAGAAGTACAAACAAAAGCACTTTTGTGCACTCCCAGATTACTTGCTCTTATTTTCTCTTACAGTCACATGCTTATGTAGTCCTGTACTGTTTGAAAACATGATTTATTAAGACGCCTTAAATTGCAACCAAGTATTGTACTATTAATACTGACTTTGTTTTAACTTTCCTGTTACTTAATATAAATGTACATAATTTTAATCTCTTAGGCAGCCAAATCCCCACTGAATCCTTTAAAAGTTTTTGTTGATATGTGCACTATATTTCCAAAGTGTTTCAGATTTATGGCCTTTCCCCCTCCTTCCCCATCATTGTTTCATTGGTTCAGGGACAACCCCTTCTTTTCAGCAGATTGAAACATCCAGTAATGTGAAACAGATCTGGTGACCCTATAGCATTAAATCATGCTTTGTGGTGCTTTATTCCTGCTCCAACAGACTTTATGTATTAACAAGTACATAAAATTGCACCAGAGACTGAATATATATTGAAAAGCAATAAACGATTCCATATGACCTTAATTTTTCAAAGCAGTGCACCACTGTTTTAAAGCAATTGTGTTTAATTTTCCAATTAAAGGAAGTTTTTAAAATAGCCCTTCTAACCCACAGATATGGGAACACTCTCACTTTGGATATTCTCTCCAGCTGAGAGATTTGGGTACACCAACAATTTTCACAGTCAAATGGTGTCCTTGGTTAGCAAGCTAGCAAGGGTGCAATTAGCCACGGCAGTTAATTTCTTCCTTTTATTCAAAAAAGCTTGTGTCATCATTACTGCGAAGACACAGGTCACAAAGGCTCTGTGAGCAAACTGAATAGCACACGTTCCTCTTTAAGCTTCACATACTTGAACATCTGTCAGACCTCAGATAGAGTTCCTCTGCAGTTTTCCCTGTTTACTTGGAAGGAAAAAAGTCCATTTTGGTTAAACAAGGTTCATAATACCTCTACCTATATTTTAAACTAGACATGCCTATTATGTAGAGTAGCTACTGTTTTTTGAAGCAGTGAGCTCTTTAGCAGATCAGCATGTATTCAATTAGATCAGCTCACCTAAATGGTGCTCCCAAAAAATAAACTTAAAAACCAATAAAATTAGGTCATACTCTTGCTGTCATTGCCTCTCCATAGGTCAGCTGGCAGTGAATGACTTCAGGTGATGTTTTGGTTTGCTAAACTAAAGAAAATTATTTTGCAGGGCAGGCAAGGGTGTGTGCAAATGGAAGAATTCAACTTTTCAGATTCCAGGAGGAGTTTGCAGGGCAGTTGCTATAACTGAATGCCCTGAGCATGTTTGAGTGACATTCACATGAGCTGCAAGGAATGTAAGGTCTCTAATACCAGAACAGGACCGGGACAGAACCGAGGCATTAAAGTTCAGAACTGCCCTCTCAAAATCCCCTGCTCAACTGCCTAATCCTGGAGGCAACGAAGTCGTATTTTTAGGTTGTCAGCATCTCAAGACACAGGATATTCTGCCTTTCACATACCCACAATCACCCCATGTTGGGCAGCCCCGTGCTTGCCTTCTCCAGTGCTGGAATTCGTAGCGCGGACACGTTTCCATGCAAGACGAGACCCACGGCCCCGGCTGCGCAGGCTGCTCAGAGCACATCCAACACATACCTATAAGGCTCTGGTTTCTTGGAGCACGCTGCTGTGATCGCTCTTCCAGCACGGGACAGCAGGTACAAGGTGCCCGGCGCTATCCCATCGCTCTGCGGCGTGTACAGGCGCTCGGGAAACACGACCTCCTTCCCATTCCGACTAGATGCAGCTCCTGAGTCAGCAGTTACCCAGCTCCTCCGAGGTAGGAGAGAGAGAACCAGCTGCAAATGCTTATAAATCGACTTCTCCACCATGTGCTAAGCCGCTGACTGCTTTTGCTTAACACTTCACCAGCCCCTTTGAACCCTTCCTCAACTTCCCTAGGGGAGATTTTCTTCCCCCTGTGTGCCTGGCAGTGCCCCTCACACCAGGGGACACGAGGTCATTTTCTCCCTCTTCTGCCCGCCGGGGTTCAGCTGCCCCGCTCTGACCTTCCCGAAGAGTATGTATCTTACCAGGGAGGCAGGCTAGCCTAACACGCACCGCATTTCCAAGCGGCCTGTTGAACCCGTACTGCTGCTTGGGGGAGAGGGTGGGGCCTCGGGATTCACGGGAGCAATCAAGGAGAGGCCATGACCTAGCAATAATAACATTGCCATGGGGAAGGGAGGGGAGCAGCCTTGGATTTCAGTCCCTTTTGAAAGTGTGCTCTATGTACTTTACATCAAACATCTGTCAGAGAACAAAACACAAAGTCCTGGGAAAAGGACCAGGAGCCACATCTTCAGCTTCTGAGCAAGTGCTCTGATCACTGGAAATACAGGATGACAGCATGAGGGAGGTGCTTAGATTTCTTCCTCCAGGGGCCACGTTCGGGAGAAAATAATTCTTTGGAGGATGTGAAATAGGCCGTATTGGGCACCTGCAGTCAAAAGGAGAGGCCAGGCTGCGAGCCTGAGTAAAAGTAAATCCTTTCCTGCGGCCCTCATTCCCGTCACCTGATCCCCGATTAAATCCCCTGCTGTGCAAGCGCCCTTCTGTTTGCAGGTAGAGGGAAGCAGGGCTCTCAGAGGTAGCAGTGATTTTAGGGCTGTGCCGTGAAAGCAGCACCACGACGCAGCAAGGATCGAGGATGCATCTCCGCGCACAGCACCATGCGGGCAGGACAGTCACCTCGGGGACGTTTTCCGTCCCGTGAAGACAAGCGACACTGACATAGTTTCAGAGGTGTGGCTTCAAGGTCTCCCTGTCGGTGCCCTGCCTCTGGGCATTCAGCACACTGGATTGGCACACCTGGCTGCCAGACATGTACCCACCCAGTCCCTTCCCTCCCACCGCACACAGATGCACACTGCCTCCAAGCCCACACCTGGAGGGCACCTGGAGCCTGGCACAACTTAGCTTTGAGACAGGGGGATCGGGGAAAGCCGAGAGGTGGCTCTGCTTGGTCCTCAGTGCAGCAGCAGTTCTGGTGGAAAGCAATTTTCGTGCGAGCGCGGCGGCAGCTTCAGGAAAGGCTTTTCTGGCGGCAAGGCTGCAGGGGAGGGGCAGCTCCAGGGGAGAGGGCGCGGAGCCCGCCCGACCCCCGCCCCGCGCCGCATTTTACTCGATTGTTTATTATTTTCCGAGGGGCGGCGGCGGGGCGGAGGCGCCAGCCAATGGGAGGCGTCGCTGTCCTGACGGGCGACGGGCGCCGGCCAATGGGCGACGAGGGCGGGCCCCGGCGGTCACGCGCGGCCCCGGAGCATGACATCATTCAGTTCGCACGGCGCAGCCTAGCTTGGTGGGGGCGGGGCCGCGGCGGGGGCGGGGCCGGCGCGCGGGCGGGGCGGGGCCAGCGCCGCCGCTCCCCCGCCCCGCGCTGTGTGGGAGCAGGAAGGTGTTAAGTTATAATGATGGAGCAATTAAGCGATAAGTGGGTATAATTAACCCCACGCGGGGGTTACCGAGACGGGTTTAAGTGGACACGGCCGCGTTGCACAAGGAGTTAGTGACGGCGCAGAACGGCGTTTGGTCACTGGGACCAGCCCAAGCTAAGGGGGAGAGCTGTCTATCTTCACAAGTCAAAATTCTTTCGTATAATCCAAGATGAATAATAAAACGTGGAGTTTCTTGCTATATCTCAGCAATTTGACTGCACCTTTATAGTATAAACTCAAGAACTGCATGTACCCCCGAGTATTTAAAAATTACAAAGCAAGCTATTGAGCAATGTCAGCCTAAAGAGCAGGTTTTTACAAGGGGTTTAAAATATGCGATTAGTTTTTGCTTTCTCCCCCACCTCTTACCTTTCTTCCTGGGCCTTAAAGTATATTTGGGTCAAATCCATGATGCATCAAGGACTTGGCTATTGGTTTAAAATGGAGGCTGAGATGTTCCTTCAACGGGACATTAAGAAGAGGGATTTCAGGGAAATACTGGTGTTGCAGGCCTCATAAATAATGCTGAGGGAGTCCAGCTTGAAGTGATCTCTGAGTAGCTGTTCATCACTTCAGGGAAAATTTTATAGTTAGAAATCTGTGGCCATCTTTGGCAAACCCATCAAGTTTCCATGGCACAATTTGGACCCTTGCACTGTGTCTGCCAGTCAGCCAATCTTTCCATAATGACTGTGAAACCCACTAGCCAGTTTTAGCCAAACTGGGCCAAAAAGTTAAAGTCTCATGGTATGAATTTGGCTTGTTTATAAATGCCATTTCTTTCTAATCATCAGCATCCAGGTTGTTCTGAATCAGCCACAAAACCTATTTATTGCCTGTTGCCCAGTCTGTGTTTAAAAGACACAGTAGGGAACTGTGGGAAGAACAAAAAACACACTAAGGGAGCCACTCTCTCACAGTGTGAATGGGAGGGGTACACAGGGTTATTGCAGGAGACACAAACTGCTCAGAGACCAGGCTGCAGGTGCCTTACAAAACAACAATGCAGCCGTTGTTTGATGTAAGTGCAATATAACATTCATTTATTGAGCGGCAGTACACTTTACAGGAGATGTCCATAACGCTGTACTGACAAGAAATTCCAGGTCTCCCACCCCCATGAGACTTTAGCTCCAACCCTGCTTCTGCAGTTAAGATATTTGTGTGAGAAGTGAAGCCAGAAATGTCACCTGCACTCCTCTAGCTGCCATGTGACTGTGACCCTGCCAGATCCATATAATCCAGATACTGTGATAGGCACATGTTCCCCACATCAGCTTGAGCGGCCGTAGTAGATAAAAGGAGATGCAGAGGAAGACACAGCCCTGCCCTAAAACACTCTCAGTCTAAATAGGCAAAGTAAGTGAGCTGGCTTTCAGATGGCCTGAGGGCTGGCCTAACTTTATTCTCGTTGAAGTCAGTGATAAAACTCCCATAAATGGAGCCTTTTGGAAAATCCCACCCTCGGGGCATGAAAGTACTTAAAGGAAGAGACTGAAAATTGTGCAGGCTTTAGATTCAATTTTGATCAGTTTTTATGTGTATTTCAGTGGGCAATAAGCAGAGCTCCTGTGTCTTTCTGTTTTGCTCATGCACTTTTCATAAACAAAATGTGTAGGAAAAATTATACCGCGGTTTTAATTACGCCCCTAAACTGCATTATCATGGGCACACACGTGGTGCATGGAGCTCTGAAGAACTGGTACCATGACGTGTGATAAAGGTCATGCGACTGATATACCAGCGAATTCTGAAGAGGACAGATAATCTTGCTCAAGGCTGGCATTCAGGTGATGCAGTTTTATTTCTCAGTTCTGGCATGGGCTTCCTGTATGACCTCAGAAGAGTCATGTAATTGTTCAGTACCTCAGTCCATCATCTTTTTAATAGGGTTACTACTTACTTATTTCCTTTCTCCCGCCCTCTCCTGCCTCACTTAGACTGCAATTCTGCCAGGGAGTGGAGCATTTCTTACCACGTGCAGGGCCTTCATCCAGTACAATGAGACCTAATAGCAGTGCCTGTAGAGTAATGCAATGCCAATTAAATAAATAAATGAAGATGATAATATCATTTAGGACTAGATTTGCTGCTTGTAACCCAGCCCAAGGTCAAAGTGCTATGCTTCCCTGGAACCTCAGGATGTGCTCCATGTGGAAGTCTCTGCAGTGGTCAAAATCAGCCCCGAAAAGTAGCTTGTTTTGGGAAAGGGCCGCAGCAGCAGTTACAGTTTCACAGCCGGCCTTCTTTGGCTACATGCTGAAAGCCACAAGGAAAGGCTCCTTGGAGATGTGGTGTTGGACTAAGCATTTTCTCACCACGCCTTTTTGTCTGAACTTGGTTGCTGGCTCTTCAATGCCACTGTGGTTTTCCTCCCTACCAACTGCTAAATCATATACATGAATGCCAGTGTCACAATTGCAGAGTGGCTGGTGTCTTTTTGAGCTGCCATGCATTCCTGTAGCGGCCATGTTATAACAAAAGCCATGGCAAGGCACTCAACATTGTGACCCAAAATGGAGTTGCAGTGAAAATTATTTCCATTACTCGAACCTGCGTTCATTCTGATTAATTTAGTGTCTCCTGCTATATTTAGATAACCAGGGATTAATTGTATGAGTGCTGAAATTATGTCCCTTGTCATAAAATCACACTAAACTATTCCCAACTTCAGTGCCACTTAAATTCAAAACCTAGCTAAACTCTTAGGGCCTTAGGTCTTAGCAGGATGTGCAAGGCATGCAGGACCAGGGCCTTGCTGTTTTCTAATCAAACTGAATGGTTTTCAAATCTCTCTACTTGTCTATAACGCAATACATCAGGAATAGTTTGTCTGCTAATTCTATCCAGCAAAGCTTCAGAAGAATACCTGCTTCTCAGTCCATGCTATTGTCTGTATCTTATCTCAGAGACAATGCTACTGTTGGACTAAATCTAGACCACAGTCTAGGTCGATATCAAGCTGGGTGAGAACTGATACATAGAAGCTGCCATGTGAAGTATTTATAACTACATCCATATTAATAACTTTTGTGTTCCTTGGTTTTGTGGGTCACCCCTTTATTCAACCCATAATTAACTACATCTTTAAGTAAGCTAGTTTGGAGGGCTTTCTGCTAGGGCATGGCCTCCAAGGAAGACGTACAGCAGGATTGTATTCACGTGTGGACCTGTCTGAACACGTTCCTGGCATGACCCATAGGCAGAGTAGAAGTTTTCAAAGAATTACTAAGTTAGACTGTATTTTAAAGTTTACCAGAACAGCTCGTGCACCAATAGTTTATGATCAGTGGAAATAGGTATAGAAAAGAAACAGGGCTAATACAATCTTTGGAAGGATTCACTGGGTACTTGGAGAAGCTTCATCGCTTTCCACCTGGCCGACCGGAGAGGGCTCCGGGGCCGCAGGGACAGAAGCCCTGCCCTCGCCAGGTGCCAGCAGCTTCTCCATCCCGCCAGCTCCGGCAGCTCCCCCCATCCCGGCGCTCCCGCCCCGTTGGGGCGGCTCCTGCGCGGCGCAGCCCGCCCGCATCCCGCCCGTGGGCGGGCCGTGCCGAGCCGTGCGGTTTGGTTGAGTCTCCTCTGCGTGTGTCTATAACTTTGTGTTGCTGCCGGTGGTTGTTAGGAGGAGGGATGTGGAAGTCGGCGGCGAGCAGGGTGACAGGCTGCTCGGGCGGGCTGCGGCGGCGGACGGGCTGGGCGCGGGCGGATCGCTTGCCTCTCGCCGGCTGCTCGCAGGGGGAGCGGGCGCTCTGCCGTTTTCCCATCCTTCGCCTTTAAAGGGAAGGCTCTCTGGAGCTGAAGGCGCAGGAGCAGCAGGAACCATGCAGCAGCGCTGCTTCTTCCTCCGGTGAATTCGGATCTCGATTGCTGCCGGTTGTGGAGGTGGCTGTCGATCCAGCACCCCCCCGCCGCCTGCCGCCCCTCCCGATGTGGCTTTCCCTGCCTCGTCTGCCTGCGCTTTTTAAATGACTTAAGTGAAGGGGGAAAAACTGTCAAGATGGCAGCAGCAGGAGCAAGGAGGTTATGAATGTGGTGTTGATGCTGGAACAAAACCTATTCTCTTTGGCAGCCCTAGGGAGGGCTTAAAGCTACTGGACCTGTTGGAAGACTGGCGATTTGATTTGTTTCGCGTTGTGTTTGTTTTTTCCCTGCCAGAAGGAGGATTTATTACTATTTTTTTTTAACCGACCGGCCCCCGGGGTGGCCTTCTCCTGCCCTCTGCTCCGTCGGCTGTGAGATTTTGGGGGGTTGCTTGCGTGTAGCTTGGGGACACCGCAAAGTGACAGGTTTACGCTAGTGTGCAGTTGGATGTACTAAGACTTCGGCTCCCTTTAGGGCGTTTTGAAGAAGGAAAAAGTCTTCGGCGTAACCCAAAGGACCCCTCTCCGTGCCCTCCTGCCGACGGAGGGCGCAAAGGACCACTCCCCCCCCACCCCAAAAGGCAAGATATCTGCGGAAGCGACGAAGAGCGAGCTCGGAGGCGCTGGGGGCGTGGGGGGGGGTCCTCTCCCGGCTGGATACAGCGCGGTTCCCGCTGGAGCTTCTTCTGCATCCGCATGGAGTGAAACATAAACAAACGCACACACGCACCGCGGGAGCAGCCGCCGCTCCGCCGGCGCGGAGGGCAGCGCCGCGGGCACCTCCGGCACCGCCCGGCCCGTGCTGCCGCCCTGCGCGGCCGCTCCGGCTCCTAATCTGATTTTTTTTTTTTTTTTCCCCCTCCCTCCCTCCCCTTCTCCCCCCGCCTCCCAGCTCCGGCGTGCGCATCGCCCGCGGGGAGCGGGGCTCGGGGCGCAGCGCAGAGCCGGCCAGCCCTTAGCGGAGCGCGGCATGCCCGCCCGGCGGCCCCCCGCCTGCTAGGCTCCCGTCGGCACCGAGGAGGCGGCGCAGGAGGAGCGGGGTCGGCGGTCGCCCGCCCGCCCCGTCGTAGCGCCCCGCAGCCGCCCGCGGGGGAGGCCAAGATGGCAGAGGCGTCGCCCCCCGCCCCGCTCTCGCCCCTGGACGTGGAGCTGGACCCCGAGTTCGAGCCGCAGAGCCGCCCCCGCTCCTGCACCTGGCCCCTGCAGAGGCCCGAGCTGCAGGCCAGCCCAGCCAAGCCCGCGGGCGAGTCGACCGCCGACGCCGCCTCCATGATCCCCGAGGAGGAGGACGACGAGGAGGAGGGGGGCGGCTCGGCCATGACCGTCGGCAGCGCTGCCCCCGCGGGCGGAGAAGCGGCGGCGGCGGCGACCACCGCCGTGCCGGAGGAGGCGGCGCGGCTGCTGGCCCCGCTGTCCGGCGGCGGCCCGGAGGGGCCGAGCCTCTCGCCGGGGGCAGCGGCGGCGGCAGCGGCAGGCGGCGGGGGGCTGAGCGGGGGCCCGGCGGCGGCGCCGAGGAAGTGCTCGTCGCGGCGCAACGCGTGGGGCAACCTCTCCTACGCCGACCTCATCACCCGCGCCATCGAGAGCTCCCCGGAGAAGCGCCTCACTCTCTCCCAGATCTACGACTGGATGGTCCGCTGCGTGCCCTACTTCAAGGACAAGGGCGACAGCAACAGCTCGGCCGGGTGGAAGGTGAGGCGGGATCCCGGGGCCGCGGCGCTCCCGCCGCGCCGCCCCGACGGGCGGGCTGCCCCGGAGGATGCGGAGCGGGGTGTCGGGCTGGCCCCGACCGCAGCCCGCCGGGCGCTGGTGCTGGTCGTGCTGTCCGCTTTGCTTTTTTTTAAAGGAGGGATTAAGGAAAGTTTTGTCTCTTTCCTGTCGCTGTGTACAAGCGGTGAGGGCAATCACTCTGGGGGCAGAGTACACTCTGGAGCGGAGCTGGCTTTTGTGATGCACAAGCACATAAGCAGGGAAAGAGAGAGGGAGAGAAAGAAAGAAAAATGAAAATATATTTATAAGGTGTGTGGGTTTTGTTTTGCCTTTTTTTATTTTTTTTTTTAAAGTTATGGTAACACCAGAGGTAACTCCTGATGGAAATGAGCAGAATTGCTTTTATGCATGGTCAGTCTGAGTCTCAAAGCTCAAATACAGAACGGCTTTATTTTTTTTTGTCAAGAAAACCTTCAGCTTTTTGCCAATGTGTTTCTTAAAGGCAGTAGTGGGAAATTCGGGTTTTGACATTTCTTCATAAAGTTAATCAAAGCATGAGCTATTGGCTGTTCAGCCACGGGAATGCTTGGTTTGCGATTCCTGCCGTTGCCCGTGTATGAGAGCACCGTCTACTGATAGCCCAGCATTTTCTGTCCAGCACTGCGACAGTGAGCAGCTAAGAGTACTACCGTTTTAATAAGTGAGGGGAAAAAAATCTGGTGTTGTGGTGTTGTTTACTCAGCGCGTGCAAAAGCACGTTGCCGGCAAGGCAGGGTTTTACCCTTAAGAAAGTCTTACAGGGCCTACCAGGAGCCAGAGCTGCACGTAAAGCACATTCGAAGTGATTTCCAGAACTGCTTTTTTTCCTTCTCGTTTTCCTGTTCATCTGTCAGCGTCTGTTGGACGCCGAAATGTCACGTACTTGCAGCTGTACAGAAATGCAGGTGCTGCTTGATGCCGATGCTGTTTGCAGAAGGAAATCCCGGCAAGGTTCAGTTGCTGCTTGGGGCCGATACTAGCGGCATCTGACACGGAGTTTTTGAATGGATGGCTGATGGTAAATTTGCCAGCAAGTTCAATGCTTTTACGGAGAAATTAAATTTTCTCTTTGAATCCATCTAGGTTTGGATCAGGTGATAACTTTCAGTATACAAATTGGTCCAAAATACTGTATAGATGAAACATTTCTGGCAGTTTCTGTTCTAGCAGCCTTGTCTTGTATTTTGGTGCCTGAGTAGGTCTTGCTGCTAGGAATTGAAGTGCAGCTGTATGATTTTTACCTTCCAAATGAAGCAGAGCAGAGGAAGTATTTAGTTGACAGACTTGTCTCAGGCTGGGGAAAATACAAACACGAAGTTTATCGCTGGTGTAGCTAGTTGAAGACAAGGCTTTTAAAACCACTCATCTTTTTCACAGCATTTGTGTCTGTATTAGGTGTTGAATTTTGATCTGACTTTACAAGTGTGACGCAGAGTGTGATGAAGGGTTACATCTTCCAATGACAGCCTGTGCCTTCATAAGTTGTTTGGTTTCACACAGAAACAGTGACTTTAGATGTCAGCTGCTATGATAAATCCAGCATTTTTGTCTGGTACTTTGAATTTTCAGTAAATTCTCAATATCTGATTCAAACGAAGACTTACCTAACAATAGGGCTGACACTGTTTTGGCTTAATTTGGTGGCAAAACTCCTTTTCACTTTAGCAGAGACAGAATCTGGGCCGTAACATGAAGTGCTTACATTGATTAGTATCCTTAATACCATCACAATTTTTTCTGACAATTTATACTGTTAATTTGATATTGATTTCTTTGCTGAGCAGCATTAACTGGTACTTGGAGCTAATTAAAATGTTAAAAACTTGGATCCCTTGAGATTCTTCTGTTGTAATTTAGTTCAGAAGTTTCTCACAAGCCTTTAGGGTGACCTTTCTCGGGAGATGCAGGCACACTGGTAGCAGCAAATTCTGCCTCTAATGTTTGTGAACTGTCTCTGAAGTTAGGGTAAGGCATTCGGTCGCGTTAACAGTGGGTGCAGTTGTGTGTGGGTGGTAGGGGCATACTGGAAGGAGCAGAGGGGAGGTCAGGAGATAGTAATTTGCCAGGCATCTAAAACTGGAAAATGTAAATCCTTAGCAAGGCTAAGATTTCTTTTTCGGATGCGTATACATTCAGAAGGGGACTACTTCAATTCCTTGACTGGAGAACTACTTAGTTTGTGCAGAGGCAACACTCTTATATAGGGACTCCATCATAGTCTCCTGATGTTAAAACACATTATATGTTATTATCATCTTTGTTTCCTTCACAGGTAATGAATACAACTCTTCAGGAACTAATGTCAGCTTTTCACATTAGAGTTTTTCAGATTGCTAGTTACACCAAAACTTAAAATGAACAGAAGATAGTTCTGTGTTAAAAGATTTTTATCTTAATTTAGAATATTTTTATACAGCTAAATTTGTCGTTGAAGGTAGCAAGCCCATTTAACAATATTCTGCTCTGCCACTGAGTGGGAAAATTGTTATTTTAAACAAAGGGAAGAAGAGAACTTGGTTTTATTACCTTATGTATTATTATATATGAAATATTAATACTGTTTCCAGTGAGATGTGCTGAATACCGTAATCTGTAAACATAGCTGGGATTATTCTCCTCAAACAATTATTTTAAGAGCTATAAATTAAAGTTACAACTATCACTTTTTTTCAGCTTTTTTTTCCCCTGCCTAGGGCATTAAAGCAGAAGTGAATATTTCAGATGTGGTTAGGAAGACATATATTACGTTTCCGGTAATTCGGATAAGGTTTGCCCAATACATCCCCCCAACCATCTCCTTTGCTTCCCCCTCCCCCTGGCCCCGGTGGGACGTGTGCTAACCTAATAGTGCCTGAAGCTAACCAGGGCAGTAGTGTATGGTGCAGTGCTGCAGAGGTGCCACGCTCTGGACACTCGTGTGTGCCACGGGCGGCCCCAGTTTGTGCAATCCCATACGCTTCCAAACCACTGGAGATGGTTTCCATGCGTTGTTCCAATATCTGCTTCTATCTTGAATATTTGGGGAAGGTTGGTATTTATCTTTGTCATCACTGGAGCGGGGAAGATGATCCCAGGGTGAGCTGGTTTCACCCTTGTGAAATGCATGTGCCAGGCGACAGTTCCAGGTACTTGTACAAAGCTCCTCGATGACTGGATCTTTCCTCATTCAGGTATCTGTTACCCAATCGAAGTCCTGCAGTCACAAAACTAGTGTGCTGACTTAAAAACCAAGTTTTACCTTGCAAGTATTTAGGGTGAACCACTCACTTCCCTCAACAATCTTGAAATAAGAAGCTGAAAACCCTTTTGTCCCGTGTATGTGGCAGAGATGCCCAGTTTCACTACAGCTTAAATAATTCCATACCTCTTCCCACAATGTTATTTTGTAATTTCTTGCAGCACTATCTTGTGAAACAGTCTTTTCTACATGGAGAGTACACTAGGGGGACTATTTTCCTCTTTGTTAAACAGTATGGCAAGACTATGAATCTCGTCCTTTATACAGAGATACCAGCAATTCCCAAATTTAAATGTAGCTGATTCGCTTTGATTTGTTTTTCATATCAAAAGCCAAATCTGTTTTACACCTGTTGTATTCATCTTCCCCATAAAAGATAAACACTAGCTGCCAGGGTATTTACTTTGAAGGGGAGGATTTTGTAAACTTTGTACGTGGACATTCCATCATTTCTTTCCATATTTTATTGGCCAGTATACACCAAAGGGCTGCAGTCCCTTTAGTGTAGCAAATGCACGAGTCTCCTCTCTAATTACTCAGACTTGAAAAGGCTTGAGAAATTTGCCAGTGATGTAGACAGATGTCTAAATCTGTTAGCCAGATGCTGATACACAAGATGTATCGCACTCTTTTTATCATCTTCTTGCAAAGATGGAGAAGGAAGTAACGCCGCTCTCCTTATTTCTCCTTCCTCGGACTGACACACTGTGTCTATCAGGAGTGGCAACGTAAAACTGGAGGCTGCATCAGTTTCTTTTTTTCCTCTGCTGAATTTTAAACTTTTTTCTTCTTGTTTCTTTGGAGGTTCTGTTTCCCAATAACTGCTAGCAAGAATATTTTTTCCAGCCTCCTATTATATTTTTTAAATATATTGTTGTGTTGCGTCATTCGTCTGTATAGAAGAGTTTGAGTTACAAGCTGTAGCCTGATTATTTTAAGTTTTGACCTAACAAGGAGAGCATAGATTTAGGCACGTGAATAGATCCTTGGGACTTCACTGGGATTACTTGTGTGCTTAAACTTGCTGCTTAAGCATCTTACCTGATCAAAGCCTTACTGTGTTGTGCTTTAACAAAATACTCAGAAACATTTGTAAGTGACTTTTGTGCTGTGCAGTGTAAAGAAGTGTGTGGTTCCAGTGGTTGAAACCACTAGATAACAAATGTCTTGCATCAAAGAGGAGTATATTTTAGTATCACAGTAACAAATGACTTTTTAAACTTTCCAGTAGAAACCATATGTAGATATTAGCACACATTGTTATTTCATATCTGTAATGTACATCAAAGATCTCTCTTTTCTCCAGCTCATGCAGGCAGGTGACAGCTATTAGAGCAGTGAGGGAGAGACCAAGTAAGTAGCTCTCCCAGAATCACTGACATTGTTTGATCCACAGTGTGACAGTGAGGAGCACCTCTGCTGAGGTACTTGTTAAATGCAGACATAAACACCTTGGTGAATGTCTTCAGCTGCAAAGAATCACAGGCTCTGATAAACTCAACTTCTGATGTGAATGGGAAACTTCCAGTCAATGATGATGTGGTATTGCCAGATAGTATCACCACCAGGTAGACATGTGTGATAAATGCTGGAATCAACATCCCTCCATTGTTCAGTTTCCTAAAACAGTCATGCAGCCATTGACGTTGTTTATAATGGGTTTATTAGTGTCAATATTTGTACGTATTTAAAATTTGAGCATATTTAAAATGGGAAGCTTGAGAGTCAGAGGTTGGCTTCTACTCTTACGTCTGTGTTTGAAAGTACACAGTTAATGATAATAAAAATTAAGTCACCTTACTGGCAGCTATATCTGGTGTATTGTACTGGCTTGAACAAACACTGTCTGAGGCTGGGGAGGAGAAATGTCCTGGCACTGCTGCCCTGGGACATCCTGCCTCTGCTTGGTGTTGTCCTGGTGAAGCCAGCGGTGTCTTACTCTCGAGGCCATTTTGTATTCGGGTCATTTTGGTGGTGCTACACTACTTTGCTGTAATCCTGGGAGATTAGGGGAGGCTGGGCACGTGCTGGTGCATTTAGAAAGGCGAGTGATTAGGGTTAGCTGTGTGGTTTTGTGAAAGCTCTTTGTGCTGATGTGGACAAAGTAGCAGCCCAGAGTGGAAGGTAGGCAGCCCTGGGGCAGGCCCCCCGCACCCTCCTGCAGCAGCTGGGAGGGTTTCAGCCAGCTCGCCTGGGGTGCAGGGGGTGAACAAGTGTGAAACCACCCCAGAAAATTACAGTGGGTGTGCTGGCTTCAAAGGGAGGCCGAAGGGATTGCCTTGGAGATAAGGGAAAACTGAGGATAAGCAGCCAAAGCATTTCTCTAGGTGGCAGCCTCCTAAAGGTGCCCTGCTAGATTTTGGCAGCCAGCTATTTTGCGTGGAAGTATGGAAAATCTTTTGTGAAGATTGTTCCTTATTTGCAATGCAATTAAAGTGGGTCTTGGTGTAGTGGCGGCTTGCCAAAGGAGAAACTGAAAGTGTTTCCTCATGCATGTTGCTACTTAGACTAAAGTCTCTGCATGTTCTTGTTTCTCTTGCACTTTTTAAAAAAGCCTTACTACTATGTCTGTCACAGAAAATGTGCCCAAGGGCAGCGTTGCAAAATGGCAATATTAGTTTGTTTTAAAGGCAAGGGGCCCTCTGTGTTTGGAGGTACTCTGTCTGGGAAAGGGCAAGCTCTGAGCATCCCCCAGCTGCTGGTTTGTTCCCCTTGCCATGGAAAACTGCGATTCTCAAATTGGCTCTGGAAAGGGCCAGAGCTTGGCCAGGTCCTGGAACAGGAGGTGCGTCCAGGTCCCGCAGAAAGCAACGATCCTGATAAAGGCCTGGCTGATAGCACAGCACTTAGGGAGCTGCAGGGGTTTTCTGACGTGGCTTTTCTTGGGACTGACAATATGTGCGTAGCGCAGCGGTTCAGGAGCAAAATGAAGTGTTCAAGTAATGTGCATAGTCATGCAGTTTTCTGTACTGCTGGCTCAGCACACCGTGAGTTAAGTGAAGATTATGCTTAACCTTTTATTTGTTCTTTTTTTTTGTGCTTCTACAAACTTAGAATGTTCTGTGACAATTTCCTGAGCATTGCCACACACCAAGCTTGGAAAATGAGGTGCATTTAGCCAATTTATGGCCTGACATATGTTAATTAACATTAATTACCTGCTTGAATAGTCCATTTAGCACTTATTATTAAAAAGTGGCTTGTCTACAGAAGGGGATTTTCCTTCAGAGTGAGATGTTTTGTTCTAACTTGCTTCAGACAAAGTCAGGTTGGGGTATCCCGTGCTTCTCTGCATGGCTGTACCAGCTTCCTGATGTTCCAGATTGTGCATGTGGGATACAGTTGTACCACTGGCAGACATCAACTTCTTACCCATGTGTATTTGGCATTTATTTGACAACAGCTTAGCTTCCCAAGCAAACTAGCATGTTTCCAAGCATTTTCTGCTAGTGGTGGGTACAGCTCTTGCTCGTCTGCTTGAGGCAGTAGAGAAAGAGCTGTGCTTCCCAGCCTGCCAGGAGCTGCAGGGGCATCTGAGTCCTGTGGTGATGTGACCCCTGCCCCTTTGGAGTGAAGGAGTAGGAAAAGCTTAGGTGTGCAAGGCTGGAGAAGGGATGTAGGAGTTGCTGGGGCACTCGGTGGTGCCCTGCAGGCGGGTCATCTTCAGCTCTATGTGGATGAGGATTATGGAATTTAGGGCTCCTGCAGCCCTTGAGAGCAGGCCACTGCTGGAGTGGAGTGTGATCACCAAAACCAGCAGGAGTCTTGCTGTGTTCATCAACTACATTACCTAAGTTATCTCCTGAGCAGTGTGTTGGGTAAGGGTTGTCACAGATCGTTGGTCTAAAACCTGTGAGGGGAAATCAGAACCAGATTGTTCGATTTCAAAATACCAATATCTAAAAAAAAAATAATAATCTGTGCCTCAATTCCCCATATCCCAGTTTCTCGTTCCTGTCTTGGGAGACTCCAGGGACGTTATGTCCTACTTCACCTTCTCCATCCTTCCCTTTGTAACACCAGGTGGAGGGTTGCATGGTGCACTTCTGTGGGAGGTAGAGGGCTGGCTCCTAGCTGTGCAGGGCATGTTGTGCAGTTTTGACTGGGTATACAGCATGGAGACAGGCTACAGGACTGATGAAAAGCAATGCCAGCAGCGTGTGAGGAGTTGGGAACAAGTGAGTGATTGCATCAGTGCTCTGCCTCATCCCTGGTGTGAAATAGCAAGGGAGATACCTTCCAGTAGGGCTAGAGAAGAGCAGTGCTTTTTGCTGGAGTGGTTTCTCCTGGTGCTGTGCTTGGCTGTGAGGTTCAGGAGGAGCCCCTCTTGCCCTGCAAAGCCAGAGTCCTTTCTTTGGGCCACCCACCTTGCATGTTTGCTCAAGGATTGATATGCTTATTATGCTGCTTTGCAGGGAATTTGAGGCAGATTGGGAGTTAGCAGCATTGATGTGTTGTTAACTCTGTCTGTGTGTGACCTACCTGGACTTTGCTTACTGGGGCAATTTTCTTCATCTTTGTGCTGGTACGTATAAAAAATAAAGGCTATTTAAATACTTTTTCAAATATCTTCTTAAGATTTCACAGACAGAGAAATGCCATTCTGTGGGTTTGTACTAGTAAAGAAGTGCCTTGTGAAAATTAGTTCTTATAACAGACTTGTGCTAACAAATTGAATGGATTGCTTTTTCTATTCAAAACATGCTCCATACTGTGGAACTGAATTATGGAATGCTGGGTTCTCATATGAACATGTTTATTTGGCAGCGTATTATCTTGCTTTTCTTTATTATTTTTCCCTTGATGGTGAAGTTTCTGCTGGCTGCATGTAAAGAGAGGTGTGAGGACAGTGCATGCTGGTGCAGAAGGCTAGAAGGCAGCCCATGGACCTTTATCAGTGGAACTGGTGGAGGAAGGCAGGACCACTTGAAGCAAGGATGACGCTGTGTGGCACTGACAGCTTCTTGTCAGGGCCTTTGCAGTGTGTGCCTCCAGTTTTGGGGGTCAGGAGGCTGTGGGTGCAGGGCTCAGCCTGTGCAGCCTGGGGCTGCTGCACAGCTGAGTGCTGCCCGTGGTCAGGTGCGTTTCCCTGGGCTGAGTCACCGGATCCCTTCTGCGTCCCTTCACCCACTGCCCGTGCCGAGGTGAAGGGTGGGTCTGAGCTGACGTCTCCACGCCAAAACCCAGCTGAGAGCTCTGGAATGAGGGCAGGAGGCAGGAGTGCTGCCAAAGGAGCCATTTTTCTCCTTTGACACTTAACCTCTTGGGCTGCCTTCATGCTCTGTGTTCTGCCTGGGGGCTCCTCGTAAGCCAGCCCTCAGCCTTGCAGTGTCTCCGGGCCAGCCTGTCTCCCCATCCCTGGCTTCCCTCATCTTTGTCTCTCTAGGGAGCAGCAGAGGCCATGGCACTCCCGGGATTGTGATCGGTGGGTGGGACTCAGTCCTAGGAAAGAGTTTTCGGTAGGTTTGCTGGCTCCTGAGTCAGGTGAGCAGAAAAGGGCAGGTCTGGGCTGCTTGCCAAGACTTGAACACGGAGGTAACATCTGCTTATCCAGCCCTAGAGGAGTGGGAGACAGCAGATAAGTCGGAAGGCTGATGAGGGTAGATGGTGGTCTGCTGTGGGAGGACAGATAGAGGAACACCCAAAAACGCCAGGATGTGTCTGCTGGGGCTTCCCTCTGCATCCTGGCTGCTGTGACTGCTCAGCTTGGAGTGGGAATGAAGAAGAGTTTGCATGGGTGTAGGTTTATGACAGTGCAACTTTCATGGGTAGATGAAGTAAAGAGGGCAGGTCTGAGTCTCATCCCTGCTAAAGGCCGTGCTAAGGCAGGAGCACACATTTGCATTAGTGCTAGACAGACTCAAGCCAGCAGTGCCAAAAATCTTGGTTGTAGCTGAGCCCCATGTGAGGACTGAGTATGACCAGGGAGCGTTAGTAACAAGTGTCATACTTAAGTAAACAAAGCTTTGTTTAAAAATGTATTAATTACCTAGCAATATCTAATACAAGCTGCTCTCCTAGTCTAGACAGTCAGCACCTCTGACTCTGGAGACAATTTGCCATTACAACTTAGTATTTTCTCATGCTGTATCACAGTGGTTTCTATGCTATTTCCAAAATAGGATGCTGAAGAATAAATGTATTATTCTAAAGAAATAATTTAGGACATGGGCCGAATTCCAGGGCCATATTTGTTTTATCTAGAATGTGGACTGAATTGTCTTGATATGTACTTACATAGCAGTGCTTTTAAATCCTGCTGTATCTGGGATTTTTTCTCTCCACACTTTCTCTTCAAACACCTATTGCAGCTCTCCAAAGACACATTGTGACCAAGGTTAACTCCACTTTCTTAGATGAAATTTGCAGTGTAAACATACCTTTAAATGTGAGACTTAATCCAGATCAGAAGTTTCCGACTTTGTGTGAACCCAAATCTTGCGTAAATATATTTGCTAATACTTCATGGAGATTTATCAGTTTCATGTATTAAGTTCTAGATATGCTTTAGTACATAAAATTTGGCATTTGACAAGTGAGAACAGTGCTCAAGAAAGAATGTCTTATTGTGAGTGTTTCACAGGCTCCCACGTTATCACTTTTTTGCTGATTGGTTTTATGCAGAGAGCAGTGATATGGTCTCCTGAAAGCCTATAACTTACTGTTTGTTCTGCACAACTGCTCTGGACCTTGACTAATTTTCAGAGAATGTTTTTTTTCCAGGAATTTGTACAAGAAGGTGACGCCAGTTCAAGTCTGTCCTGAGATGCTTGTAAGCTGAGACATGTAGAGCTGCTGTCCCTGTTTTTGTGCAACACGATCTATTGTGCCTAAGAGTTTCACTGTGTGGGGGAACTCAAAACCATTTGTGTGAGATGTCAGGTTTCAGAGTGAATGGTGCTTCTTTAAGTATGCATCGAGACCTACAATGGGAGGCTGCTGACCCTTCTATGCCTTTGTAGGACAAGAACTTTTGCACTGATAATGATGCTGCCACTGAGGAGCTGTAAAAACTCTGAAGCATTTTTTGAATTCGTAGCTTCAGCCATGGATGTGTCCCAGATAAGCGGGCTACATCTAAAATCTTCGGTTTGCAAATGGAAGTCATGTCAGAGCTCTGCATGAATTGGGCCAGAGGTTTCCAGTCTAGTTTATGCAGCAGCCAAAAGCTCCGACCTAGTATTATGTTCATCATGATGTTGACAGTGTGATTTTCACTTCCCATGGCATGTTGAGATTTATTTCTTGCCCCAGTGCTCTTGCATCCTGATTCATGCACAGCAAAAATACTTCTGATTAAAATGTGCTAGAAGGTTTGCATGCTTGGGGTAGGAGAAAAATCTTTTATGAGGAGCTGTTCTATATAAAGCTATGGGGAAGGGAGCTGTGGTGCTTAGGAAGGTATTTGAAAATTAATAGTGAGGCCATTTTCCATACAAAAAAGAGGCTAAGTGTGTAGTCCATAAGGTAGTGGCATACGGGACTGGGAGGAGGAAGGATTCTGTGAGCTAGCAGTAGGGTGTAAATCAACCTGATGTATGTTCATAGACATCTGATGTCTACTGGGCCTGGTGGGGTAGCTCAAAGCAGGTGGAACAAGCATACTGTTTACCTAATTAGAAACATAAATAAAATCTTTCCAACATTCTTCTAAATTAAAATGCGTTTGAAGCATATGTCAGACTTCTCACATCCAGGAAAGATCTCTTAAAACCCTGCCGTTCCTCATGAAGGCTGTTTCCAGCCCACTTTCTTCAGGGCTCTGCCAGGTAACAAGTCTTCTTGGTTGGAAGATGGAGTGGGATGTGTGTTAGCAGCTGGAGATGCTGGGGTTCTTCCTGAGCGCACCTGTACTCCTTTTTAATCAGAGGGAAAAGGCCTATTGTTTGAGATGATAGACCAGGGAATTGGAATAACAAAAGAAAATTATTATTGTTGAAATATTGAAGACAGGATTTCATCTCTGTATTTATTGAGGAGTCGGTGATGGTGGGAAGCAGAGCCTGGGCTGCAGAACTGTCAGAGCAGCTTCATATCTCCAGTGTATTTTAGACACCAAGGAGAAAAAGATGATGCTAATTGCAACAGAAACTACTTAACTGCTTTGTATTATATGTGAAATGAAGGGGGAATAACGCTGATTGAATGACCTATTTTGACTTTTTCAGTATAATGTTTAATGTTTTAGTCTTTTTCTGGACAGTGAATTATAATTTTATAAAATCCTGCTGGAAATTAATATGTTGCTGGGCAAAATTATTTTATCCTCGCAGTTTTAACTGCGAAGTTACATCTTGCCACTTGACTCGGTGGCAGAAGTTTTCTCTTTCATCTGGAAAGGACTTTTGCCATGCAACACCGTGGCAGTAGTACTTTTTGTTTTATACAAAATAGGGACCTGTCAGGAGGAATATAAAATAGGGCACTGAAGTAGTCTAATTTAGAAGGAGAAAGGGCATAAATCTCCACCTCTCTCTGATGACAGAAGGCCAAAGTACAGCAGAAATGTTTCCCTGCTTGTAAAATGCCAGATGCCAAATGTAAAATACCAGAGAGGTTGTGCTGTTAAAGGCACAGCTGTATTTAACCTCCTTACAAATTTTTCAGCCTTATTTTCGGTATGCAAGGGGGTTCTTAGACAACGAAGCAGCTCTGTTAGCATCTTCTTTTTGTGCTCTTACAGAAATTGTTTGCTGTTTTGGACCAGTGTCAGGCAGAATAATACTGAATAAGTCCCAGATGAATGTGGGTGGTGAAAGGAGAAAAATAATTTCAAATAAAGAGGGGCATTATCAGCTGAGCAGCCAGTGTTGATCCTATGGTGCTGAAAAAGAAAAGCAGGAAAAAGGCACTCTTTTTTTTTTTATTTTTTTTTTTTTTTTCAGAATGGAAATTTTAGCTGAAAAATCTGTTCTGACCAGTGTTTGGTATTTTTGGTATTCTACTTAAACTCGCAGCAAATTGGCATTGGTGCAGCAGTGCTGTGAAGCACTGAGAGGGAGAACAGAAGTAGGGACAAGCCTCCAAAACTTGAGAGGATCTTCAGATTCCTTGTCCATTTTGGACAGCATGACCTGTAGTGTCACTTGCAGCTGCTGGGTCCAAGAATATAAGTAGTGAAAAGAACACTGATTTGGCCAGGATAAAATGTTCATTTTGGGTTCTTCCAACAGCTGTGTCGGGTCTTAACTTTGGCAAAAGCTTCTCCCGTGTCATTTCTGTTCAGGCTTGTACTAAGCATGTGGAATGACAATGTTCTCTAATTGAAAGAAAGAAAAGAGGGAAAAAAAAGTAGTAAATTGAGATATAGTTGTATTTGGTGTCTTCTCAGCCTGAAGGAAAAACACTCCTTGAACTGTATGATAGCAGTTGTTTGAGAAATTAAGTATGGATTTCCTTCAATTGTAGTTGAATCATGACATCTTACTAAATTTATCCAGTTTTGAGTGCCTGCTTTCTGGTTTGGCATTTTTGTTGGTGACTGGTTGTGTTTGGTTTAAAAAAAAGCTTTTCATGGACAGAGAGGTGGTATTTTCCTTATATTTTGCAGGAAACTGTATCAGGTATCAGACCACAAATTCTTCCAGGTGGTTACAGACTTATAGGCGTCAGCAGCTTTCTCCAGAAAGGTACCACGATGCAGTAGGTGGGTTTGTGCAGTGCTAGTGATGAGTTTTCCCCATTTCCTAGGAGCTGCCAGAGAGATTTTGCATAGTTTGATCACAAACTGTAGATCACTGGAGTATCTCTGTGGATAGTTCTTACTATTCAGTGAAGGGCCAAGCAGAAGTACTAAATAAGAACATTCTTTATTTGGCCGAAAATCCACGCTGAAAAAATGTATCAATATAAAAGTCAAGTTCTTGGGAAGTACAAAATGTCAGAAATAAAGTTGCCTGTAACACTTGAAATTACTTCTCCTGCTGGCTATGACACTGTTATTAGTGAGGAGCTCACAGGCTCCATCCATCCCCATTCTCCTTGTTGGTCTGGATCCTTAAGGGGGAACTCAGGGTTTCAGCTCATCCCCTGTGCTCTCTGTGTGGGCCCTGTGCCATAGTTGTTGCACTTGGCTCTGAGTAAAGAAATATGCCCTTCCCAGTGTGCTTGTCTGTGTCATTTGCCTCCTCAGTATCCATAGGTTTCCCTGAGGAGCACTGTCTCAGCACCCAGTATCTTCTCCTCATCCCAAGCTCCTTACTATGTTCTGTCATCCCAGTCTTTTTTTCTGTGATTCCCAGTCTTGCTCCTTCCTTTTCTTGTGACCTTCTACATCTCTGCCAGCCCCCACTGTTTTTTGTATCTTCTGCTTGTCCAGCTTGTCTGGCTTTTTTATCCAGCTCCATATTCCTCCTCTGCCCCAGGATTGTGTATTTTCTGTGCCTTGCTTGCCTATCCTGGACCACTTATCCTGTTTCTAGTCCCAGTTTTAGTTCAGGTTTGCAAAGTTATTAGTGCTGAGGAACAAACAGGGTTTTGTAGTAGGAAGTGTTGAACAATACAAGGTGTAGGTGGGGCACACTGCACCACCTATAATTTAGAACACTGTTTATATTTTTAACTGATCCACCCTTAGGTAAGCAGTCCTGGTGCTGTCAGTGTGCAAATCTTAGTCATTTGGATAATCCTGTTCCTTCTGCTGATACTGGTACTGAGAGCTTGCTTATTGATGTAAGAGATGTAGGGTCCTGTCTCAGAGAGACTTGTATATCTTACTTCTCTGTGGCCTGACCTAGACACCAAACAGCATCTGAGATTCTTCTATTCATAGGCCTACTGAGCCCCTAAAGTATTTAATGGTGTAGGTAGTAATTGCTCTTATTTCCGTGGTGAGGGGCTGTTTCTTTTTAATTTCTTATCTGTGAAAAGAGAGGAGACATTCAAGTTCCTCACTGAAAAAATAGAAGGCAAGACAGTGTACAGTCCATAGGCATAGCATATTCTGTGTCCTCCAGTAAGGACCCTCTGACTTGGTGGATTTAGACTTGAAAATATAATGATATAGCTGACCTTTTCTGATATAGCTTCGTGGTTTCTTATACCTTGTGCCTCCAATGCTAACTGCATGCCTGGTCTTTAATGGTTCTGGTAAAATACCTTCACATCTAGGGAAGCTGATGACAGTGCTTTTTCTATCAGAATTAGATTGAGAAACTCATACTGAATTGCGGTGCTAGCTAGACCAAGTCATTTATTGATGTAAATAACCTTGTATTGACCCATTAAAGAGCTTGGGCATAGAGTTTGTCATCTATGAGTCCCTTGTTTCTTCGTGATGAAAGTTCAACACTTTAATCAGGTTAACAGCATGTCCTGTCCCCTTTCCATTGCAATAAAATGTATGCAAACACACATTGCAACAAATAGTGCAAAGACAAATCTAGCACACCCTGCTTTTTTTCCTGCAAGTGAAATCTGCAGTTTGCTCTCTGCCACTCTCCAAGCCACTCTGGCAGCATGGTTGGCTGAGGGATTTACTTGTGGTGGCTGATGCCTTTCAGGTGCTGTGCTTCAGTTTCCCAGGCTATTGATAACAGCTGTTTAGACACAGCTCTCTGGGTCACGACCTATGGAGATTTTCTGATGGTTGTGGTGACCTTGGGGGGAGAATTAGAGTGGATGTAATGTTTCCAAGAATTGGAGACGCCTGTGCCATTGAACTGGTGCACATTGCTGAATCAATTAGTAGCATTGGTAGGATTTTGCTTTAGGGGAACCTCACAGCTATATCACAGTCTTCTTATTAGTAGCGTATTGTTAATTTGTTTTAATACAGTGCCAAGTATTTGCAGGGAGAAGGAACCTCAGTAGCTGGTTTCTGTGAAGTATTTTCCCTATATGCAGCACTGTTGCAGTGCATACTCCTGCCCTGTCTCCTACTTTAGTTTCTAGGAATTTTTATTAGTTCCTGTGTGGAAATGGATTTGGTATGAGACTGTCATCCTCATGTGAGGAATTGCAGCATGGTGCCCCTACCTTTTCCAAAGTCACTGATGACAGCTAAAACTCTCAGCGTGAAGATTTTCTAACTATTTTGTAATTTGTCACTTTGGTGATTCAGTCTACTGTGGCGTAGGCCCCTGGTGAGCTTTTGCAGAAAGGCTTCCCAATGGACCTGTGCAGCCCTTGATCTAAATGCATGTCACCAGCCTCTCCTGCACCCATTGCTGTCAGTTTACTGTGTTTGTAATTGATTGTCAAAGTGTTGCATTTAATTCAAGTGCTGGTAGAGTTTTCCTTGAAATGCCTGTGTAGTGTTAAGCCAGTTAGGAGTTACAAATGTAAATATGTTTACAGAGAAAAGAGGAATGCATGAAAGCTGGCATAGCCTAAACAGCCAAAAGCAGCATGATTTTATGCTAGAGAGACACTGAAAATGTAGGTTGCTGGAGTGTGCTTCCAGAAGTAAATCCCAACCAGAAGTGCCTGCAGTCCTGCCTTGAAATGCGCTGCCCATCTGCTGTAGTTGCTGAGGCGACTTGGAGAGGGCTCAGGAGTCTGTGGGCATCCTTGTGGAGTTTTATAGGGAAGTTTGCAATGCCAGAGAGAAGCGTTGGCTGCATCCTTGTTCTGCATTTTCCCAGGCAGGAGCAGTGCAGCTGGCAGTAAAGTGACTCCTGACGCCGGTGTTTCATAACTGAAAGTTCAGCATTTTTCACAAGCTGTCTTATTTGGGGCTGTGAGCGTGGGCACATGCACACCCCTCGCACACCCCCCCCACACCCCCCCAGCACATTGTTTACTTCCTCTGTAAGTTCTGGGACATTCAGTACTAAGGAGCATGATACGCTTGCATAAACACCCCAGCCAGATTTATCTCTCAAGCCTATCTTTCCTTCCCCGTCTTGGAAAGTGATTAATCTGCAGCACACATTTTGTTCTTTGATTGCAGGGCATTATTCTGTAATCATTTACAGTTTTGCAGAGCCGTGGTGCTGCCGTGATGGAGCATTTCTGTCGTGTAGCTGGCGCTGTCGGCTGAAGCTTTAGCTGCGTAGTGTGGAGGGAGCGTTACCCTGTGTCTCTGTGTCATGTTCAAACTGTTTCCTATTTACATTGCCTGGTTTCTGTGCATTCAAAAACATTCAGATGTACACATTTAAAGTGCAGATAAGTGTCTGCAGCAGCACATGCTGGGGGCTGGTTTGTAGGTTTTAGGAACAGTGTCAGTACTGCAGTGTGCCGGCTGCCAGCTGAGATTTTCCTTTGCATTTGTGGAGAGTGGAGGAGTTTAAGTAACTTTTGTTTTCTATGCTGCAGGTCTGTTGAAGCCTGCATCAGTCAGAAATGGGCAGCTTATGTAAATAGAAGAATTGTACATATTTCTTAGTGTCTGTGGGAAAACAAAAAAAGTGAAGAGATTGAAGTTGAATCAGAAAATCTGTCCTGTCTCTACTGCACTTTTCCATGTGTCCTTTGTGTATTTTGTTTGTTTCCTAGTGTGGAAGGAAAGGAGATGGAAGAGGTAACAATCTTGAATTAACATGTTGTGGGATTGAGATAAGGCTGTTGAGCAGAGTTTTGTTTGATGCAACTCTCCATGCTGTAAACCTCTTCTTTCAGTAGAAAGATATGAAAAGTAGGTTAAAAAATTCAAAGAAAACCATGTAACTTTGGGTTCTGATATGGTGGTAATTTTCTTTTTTGCAATATATGTGCACCTTTCTGGCCTACGAAGGCCCTGAAGTGGATGGGCCTGGTCTAGTCACCCATGCTAATGAGCATCTTTTTCCAAAGTCACTCAGAAATCTGGCCCACAGCATGTCAGAGAAATAATTTTTCTGTCACCTTATGACAAACCAAAGTCCTATAGTTACAAGATGGATACCACAACAGCGATATTTTGCATGCAGATACCAGGAAAAACTGAAGACACTGCAGTTGCAGCATGTCTGTTAAATGAAATATCCAGAGGATCACATGCCAGAAGTCAAGACAAGAAAATCTTCTGAACAGCCTTCCTTGTCAGTCTGATCTTAAGTGCAGGACAAAGAAGGGGGGTTTTCTCTGACTGCAGATCCAGCAGTTGTTTTAAAGAAGCAGGTGTCAAGAAGAGTACCCTGCTCTGCCTTGGTGATCCAACAGTGCTGGAACAGGGAGAGCAGCAGCTTCACTCCTCCTGCAGTGGGCTTTGGAGCAGGAAGAAGGGGCAGCACAGACCAGTAGTAGCATAGTATTTTAGTTTAAACACCTGTCCCCTGATTTCTGATATATTGGGGTGTCTAGAACATCTGGTCACAATGTCCTTTTCCCATCCTAGAAATGTAAATGCCTGAATTCTAAATGAAAGGGAACTTAAAAGCAAGCACAAGGAGGGATAAGGATCTTTGGAAGCAGCTGTTTAGGGAAACTACCAAATTGTGTAAGGAAATGACAGGTTCAGAGTGTGTGCATGTATGAAGGTATCCAACTGCTTGGGTTGTGCTAAAACCCAGGATTAAGGTTCAGCTGGTGCAGCTGACTTTAAGCACTGGTTAAGTGAGGGGAGGTGACTCCAAGCAGGAGGCAGAATGGAGTGCACTGCTGCTGAAGTGCAGTCTTGCAGCACTAGTGCCCGTGCCCTTCTGGGATGGCTTGTGGGCCCACATTCAGGACCACTGGGAGCTTCCTCTGACTGTGCTTGGATGCATGCCACAGGGTCATGGAGTCAGGGTTCAGCTTTGCTCACCCCAAATCCCTTATCACCTCAAAATGATTTGTGGCAGTTGTATTTGTTTCTCTTTAACAGCAAGAGATGAACCCCTTTAATCTCTGTTGTTTATATTACTGTTTATACAGAGTACAGCTGCCCACAGAAAGATTTCTGGGACATACTGGGTTCAGTACAAAGGAAACTTCGCACTGAAAACTTGAGGCCCCATTCTGTGAAGCAGAAAGGAGCCTTTGCCTCAATGTGGGTTAATTATTTAATAGTTGGCTGAGTAGACAGTATGATCATAGACAAGGAATGAGGCTGGTCAACTATGTCCAGAGTAACATTTCAGGGAGTAGGAGGGATTTTGTTTAGCCCTCCAGAAGCATCAGAGCTAATGTCATGCTAAAGTTACAAATCATGCAAAAGCTTTGGGAGGAAAAGAAGCTTTGGGCTTCAACACATTCAATTATGGAAGAATACATTCAATGGAAGCAAAGTCCTCTTGAGTGGAACATGTGCCTCTAAGGGAGGGTTTGGATAAGAACCAGGTGCTAAGAGCATCTGTTGGAACACCCCAACCACTTTCAGAGCTTCTGCTTGGAGCTCAGTAAAAATTTAGTCTGCTCCTCTGTACAGCCTCCTCTGCACTGAAACTGTGGTGCTAATGCTTTACTTCCACTCTGGCCTGGTGCAAGGGTGGATGAAAACAAGGTGTGTTTGTTTTTTATGGGTGAGTTTAGAAGGTGATGCTGTGAGTTACAATTTCAGAGAGGCCATCTTCCAGAGGCAGAGGAGCCACCAGCTCTTTATCTTGCATCACATCAGCAGAGAACCCTTGAACTGTGGAAGTGTCCCAGAAGGGTGGAAAAGTGTGCTAAATTGCATGGCACTATTTTATCCTATTTCAGTGCAACTGAAAAGCATGTGTGGTGTTCTTTACCCAAGAAGTTTGTTTTTAGACAGAGTAAGATCTACCACTAAGCAGCTAAGTGCTGCCATTGTGCACCTGCATTATTTTTGATGGTGATGGCTGCAGTTGGGGCAGAGCTTTAGAGAGGACTTGTGCTGTGCAAGCCCCAGTAAGATATGTAACAAACCCAGCAGACACTGGAATGGGCACTGGTGATATCTGAGGGACCAGCAGATGACAGGCAGCTCCTCTTTAGCACCACCCCCTAGCTAATTGCTGACTTTCAGTCCTTTCTGTTCCCTAAACTGTGAGGCATCAGAGATAAGTCCTGCTTATAGGTCACCACAAGGCAAATTGGACATTAAATTCTAAACTTCTAACCAGGCTAACATTTTACTTCTTTATTTCATGCTAGTGGCTGGTTCTGGTCTTGAAAGCACCTCTTGTGCAATGTAAAAGAGGGCCCAGAGAAAGGAAATGAAATCAGAAGTGGAGAAAAGTTATTTTAATCATAAATAGCTGTGGTAGGAAGGTAGATGTTTGTATGTGCAATAGTACAGTACCTACTGTGTATATTTTAGGAGAACCTGAGAATAGCAGCTGTGCTGAAATACTTGACAGTGAAGTCAAATATAGTTTAGGTTAAAAAAAAAAAAAAGTGGCTGGGGAGGGTGGATTTGCAGTGTGAAGCCTGTTGGTTATCTCTGCCGTGTGGCACAGAACAGCCCGTGACTCTGGCACTTGTTTGTGAACACACAGTTCCTGTAATGGGATAAGTCCCTCTCCTATCAGTGTGGTATTGTGCCTGGTAAATGCTCCCCACCTCCCAAATTTCCCCAAGAGCCACAGCTGGATGACAGCTTTGTTTGTCCAAAGGCTGCCTTTTCTGAAGTGTTGCTGGTTTTGCAGCCAGTGGACCTGTTGAGCTTTGTATCTATAGAGCTCAGAAGAAGCGAAGCTGCAGGCATTAAAACTAGAGCTCTTGCTAATGTGCCAAGGTCAAAAGGATCAAAACCTAAATTAAACTTGTCCCTGAAATTTGGCTATGAATAACAAATTCAGGAAGTTGTACATGAAAATCGGTCTGGGCACTGTTTCTTTCTTAAGAGTCCTTTAGCTAAAAATAATGTATTGCGCTATAGTTATAAATAATACGGGCTTTTTTTTTTTTTCTTCCCCTGTCTAATTAAATTGTTACTCTTGCCACAACGAAAGGAAAAGGAAAAGATAATAACATGAATCTGGTTGAACAAGTACGTAGCTTGCAGGTTTCAGCTAGAGTGTTTGCAGCTGCAGACGATGCTGAACCCTGTGCTCATGCGTTTAATTGTCAAAGTGAAAAGAGGGTGCTCTGGAGGGATCAGCAGTGTTTTCTGTGTGTCCATCATTTGGGAACCCTTTTGAAAGCTTACACAAAGTGGGGTTTTCCTGCACTGTCAAAATACAGAAAAAAAGGAATTTTTATTTTATGGTGGTGTTTGGTTGGGTTTTTTTTTTTTTCTGGTAACCAAGTGTATTTTGTAAAATGGTGGTTGAACCATACGGTAGGATGTTTTGATGGACTGTGTTGTCCTCCTGAAATGACAAGCAGTGGCTACAGATAGCTCTGCCATTTTACAGTGTGACACTTTGGCAGGTTTGCTGTGGGTAAGTAGTGGATAAAGCTGGATAAATGAACTTTTCTGCATCTTGGTAATGGCATTGAGGTGCTCTTTGAAAGCCATGTGTGCAACCTGGCTGTGGCCTCCTGCCTGCTGAACAGCAGTGAAAGCCAGCAGCCTGGTGAGACTACTTACCACACCTACTGCTGCTGCTGTGTTTAGTCCAAGAAAGTTTTGTGTGTTTTGCTGCTGAGATTTGTCAGTGACTTCTGGGGCCTTTTAGCAGTGTTCAGGTGGATTGTAGATGTTATTGGAGAGACCATCTAACTCGCTTCTGGGAGGGCAATGATAATGGTCAGTGAAGGCAGTAATCCCAGGAGCCTAAGGGGCAATGACAGGCAATAATGTGGCTGCCAAACTTTAAGCTTAATCACGATATCTTTCAGGTGGTGAGAATGTTATTTTCCTCAAATGAGGCATGCTGAGGGAGAAAGAAGAATCCTACGAAGCAGAGAAGCTGGCCTGTGTGAACAGTAGAGCTGGGCACAGGCTCAGAGATTTATTGCGCTGAAATTTGCTGTCACTTAGAAAAAAGGAAAAAAAGCAGCGAGGCAGCTGCGTTGTTTCACTGGCAGTGATGCAATGCCGATGACACACCAGGACGGGAGGGACCAGCACACTCTGTGACAGCACAGCATGTACATGGTGTCACCCGAGAGTGCCCCACCAGCCAGCAGATCCAGCCAAGTGCCAGCACGTCGTCTAGGGCTTCGTTTTCAAGCCAATATTTATACATAACAGCTGGAAGTATGTTTTTGGAAGTAACACATCATGACTGCACGTGTACAATTTCCAACACATTCCCTTTCGCCCATCCTATATTCTGTGCTTTAGGGGGTTTTAGATTTTTTTTCCTAAATTTATTTTATTGCAGTGCAGTCAAAGCATTTACTGATATTTCATTCGCTTGTCAACTGCTCTAAAAGAGTGAAAATCTCACAGGAAAACACCATGCTCTGGTAAGGTTGTAAACAGCAGAAATCTTGGTATTAATATTTACTGTATTGTCCTGAAGATTTCTGCTGCACCCAAAAGTTAGTGATGGCACAGTCAAAAAGAATATTGTAATATTGAAAAGAAAGACCCAAACAGAAGAAACTTAAGAATTTTTTGTAGAAAAATATGTAAAAGGGGTGAGGAAGAAAGCTGCTGGTGTATTAAGTGTGTGTGTTTGGTTAAGGAATTGAATGGGTGGCAAATACTTTTCCATGTGTGTGGAAAATATGAGTTGGCTTTTGCAATAGCATTTTATGGGAAGAAAGATCAAGGGTTCAGGAGCTGAAATACTTATTCATAAAATGTAGGGAGCAAAGACAAGCTACTTGTTGTGCTTCTGCCCATTTGCTCTAAGTCCAATCTAGCTGAATCATTTCTAGGAATGGAGTGGGTAAATGGATTTCCAGCCTCCTCTCTGTCCTTGGCTCCTCTCCTGCATAGCTGCTCCTGATTAGTACTTGTTGTACTGAGCTTTATGTGAAGGCTATGTTCCTGTCCACTGCATTGCTAAAGCTTTTACCACCTTGGGATCTATGTACAGTCCACTTGAAACTGGATTAAAGCAGCCAACTTGTTTCATTGAGGTTTTTTAACAGTGTCAGACAGAAGCTGACCCAGGTAGGATTTTGGTCTGATGCTGGGGAAATGAAAGGCCTTTCCCCATCACTGGTCCATTACCACACTTTGTGGGTGGTTTCTGACAAAATCAAGCCCAACCCAAGCATTTCCCCTGGTGTTTGAGGTCTTCTGAAAGGCTGAAGATGGATGATCTGCCACATAAAGCCAAGCTTGCTGCAGGTGTAGCTCTTATTTGTTTGGTGAATGTGATTTTTTATTTGTGTATCTGAAGAAATTTGGTGTTAGCCTGCATAGACTGCTTGCCTGAAGGTTTTTGCTGTCTGTTCCCTGCACCCTGCAATGCCCAGACGATCTGAGCCCCACTCAGCTGCCAGGGTGTGCAGATAGGTGTGTGCCAGGTCAGCACAGCAACCTGGGCTCGGCCCCTGCGCCGTCCCGTGCTTGCCTTTGTTTAATCTGGCACCTTCCCAGCTCACCTTAGACATTGCTGTGTGCCTTAGGGTGGTGTGGCTCTGCAAGGCTGTGCCGCACACAGTGGTGGTTTTCCCCTCCTTCCAGTAAGTGTAATGGGAGGGGGAAATAAAACAGCTGCTTGCAACATTTGTAAGAACTTTTGAGAGCTTCTCTGCTTTCCATGGGTTTCAGGGCAGGTTGATGGTGCATATGAAGGTTAAAGTTGTCTGCCTGTCAGGAGGCAAAGGAGCTGGGCTGGTGCCACACAGTGAATTTGGATCGTGTTGGTTAGGAAAAGCAGCTGTGATGAATTATAAACCCTTCTAGTTGATAACTAGCGAGTTTTAGTATTCTGTATTCTTGAACTTCGCTTTTGAAAAAGGCACAATTTGGATCTTATGGTCTTCTCCTCCCAAAAGAAGGAAGTGTTTTTTAGTGGTGGTCTTGATCCAAAGTACTAATTGTTTTCTAGCAGCAAGTAAAGTAGCTTCCTAGACGAAAAAGGTTCTAGGTAAGACTGTCAGCTCAGTGTCCTGGAGTTGCTGAGCATTTAATGAATGTCTTGTGAGGGCTAAAAAAATTAATTAAAAGCAGTTTGTTTACCTAAAGAGAATCTCTGTGAAAATGCCATGTCTGAAGGAATTCAAAGCCCTCTAATAATTTAGTGGGAAGAAAGGAAAGTTTTTTCATTTTTGTTGCTGCTTTTAATCATAAGCACGATTCCCTTTCACTCCTGGCTTTTCTATCTCTGCACCCATTTGTGTTTGTGCGGTTATCAGCCCATGTGTGGCTCCAGGTCCCTCGGGCCAGCAGCCTTTCCCTGCCTAATGCCTCTGAGAGGGCTGTGCAGAGCCAGAAAGATCCCAGTTTTCCCAGAGGATTTACAGTTACCATCCCATTTTTAACACCTGCCTCTTGCAGGCCCTGCTGCCCAGGCAGTGCTGTGCCAGGTAGGAGAATTCTGCTGCTTAGGAGCAGCTGTGGCACCTTGGGGGTGACCCTGCTGCCAGTGGCTGCCAGGCCAGGCAGAGCAGCTTTAGGCAGGATGCTGCCAGTTTTCCATCTCCTCTGGTGGGGTCTCCCCACTTCTGCTAGGGGCGACCAAAGGAAAAGGATGCTGTTGCAAACATGAATAGGGGCACGGAGAGGGCCAGCTCACTCCTGTACGTAGTGCTCCATTGTGATGGTCTGTGAAATACCCACCCCCATTACCAGTTCCATAGGCACTTCCTTCCCTTGCTGGCTGTCTCCTGGCTAACCCTCCCATAGGTATCTTGGCAGTCATAGGTTTAGCAAGGTTAGGGGAGCACTCACAAATGCTGAGGGTCTGGCTGTCTCTTGCTGCAGGAAGGGTTGAATTTTAAGGCGGAGATGATGATCAGCCTTTAGGCTGTGAGGAGAGAGGCATCCTTGGGCTGGCATGCTCCCCATGCAGTTCCTTGTGAGGCCAGGTTTCTTCTTCAAAGCCAAGAAAATACTTCTCACTGCTCTTACCTCACCATGGTGAACTTGAGTCCTTCCCTGTTTAAAACATGCATTAATATTAAAATGGGCCAAATCAGTGCCAGAATGTTTAAGATGGCAAAATGATAATTTGTGTCTGCTATGTCTTTCCCTTTCATGGGCAAAGGCACCCCACCCTGAGCTCCCAGGAGAGTCTGACCCCAGTGTGTGAAACACATCAATGCTGCTGTGCTGGATTTGGGGTGGTTTCTCAGGATGTGTGTGCTGTGTCTGCCAGGACTTCTGCAGCCATTTGGGGAATCCAGTGGTGGGGACTTCTCTTCCTTAGGACTCCCATTAACCTGAAGAAATGTCCAAGTCAGGAACTAGAGAGCCATAAAGAGAGTGTAAATGCATGTGATATTTCAATCTGATAGCATGTCTGTGTTTAAATACCTTTTGGCTGCAAGAACTTGTCTTTCATACCTCATGCTGTCATTTAAAGAAATAAATAGCAAGAGATGGGACTGAATTGTTTTTTAAGTATGTTAAAGCTAGCCAAGACATAGATGTTTCCAAGACCTCTGGCAAAAAGAATGAAATGTTTTAATCTAGTGTATTAAGAGGATCAGAGGCAACCTCTCTTTAGGTACCTCCTGCCTCTTCTTCCCCAAGCATTTGGGGAAAGCAAGCCTCTTTCTTTAGGAATAAATAGTTCTTTACAGTGCTGGGACACAGTTGTCCAGCCTTCCCATCTTTGCTGCCTCCAGTGAGTACTTTGCTGATGGAGTTATGTTTATTCTTTTTAGCCCAAGAGTTCATTTCAAATTAGCACTATGTTTCCACATAGAGTCAACTCAGATCCTTTGTTATTATCTGTAATATGTGAAGCAATTAAGATTGTTCAGTATTTTGCAAGATGAGCAAAATCCAAAGATGTTCCTCTCTCTCCCAGCCTCTTCCACGTTGTGCAAGTGGTTTCGTTATGAAGGGGCTGCACATTTCAGGAGCTTTTCTGACTTCCTTGCATGTTGGGCCAGCAAAATTTTAATCCTAAAGGTTGCAAGGCAGCTGCCTATGTGCTCCTGGAAGTGTTGCCAGGTATGGGGTGATGCTACCAGGCCGTTTGAAGGTGGAGCATGTTGACATGGTCTCGTGGGGTGTGATTTACAGCTGTCCTCCCTCAGGTGGGAAGTGCCAGGGACAATCAAAGCCATTTCTCTGTTCACTGCAGAGTGCAGGCAGGTGACTCCAAAACCTGAATGTTTCCTTAGCAAGATCTTAAAAATTTTATTCTATTGTAGGCAGTTAGGTGTATTCAGAACAAACAAACAGACTGGGTGTTTTCTGCATTGTTTTCTGTATCAAATATTAGAGGGTTGTGGTTATCATGGGATCATTGTTTTTGTCAGTATACTTTTCAGCTGCTTCTCCATACTAGGATGAAGATGTATTGATAATTATATTGGTGCATAATATGCTAGGTGAAGTAATTCCTGCTCAGCAGAAATAATTTCAGAATTCATATTTAATGGAATGATCTTGAGAACAGTTTTGTAATCCTTTGCTTATTTTAGGTACTTCTCAGTGGTTAGGTTTATTTACCCTCCAGTAGCCTCTCTCTTTTCTTTGTCTCCAGTGATTATTTTTGTGGGAGGTTGGTTCATTAGCCCAGTGTGTGTGGTGGTCATAGAGTGCTACCCAACAGCAGTTATGTGGATTCTAAGCAGGAAAAAGAGAAAATTAATTGGAAATTTCATACTTACCATTTTTATTTTATCTAAATACAGCTGCAGGATTATGTTAGAGAAGTCTTACATGTAGCTAATATTCCATATATTTTTGGTTTAATGTAGGATGTTCTTCTGTGTCTCCTGACTGAGAAAGGAGGGAATGAAAGTTGATTAAAAGGCATAATATGACATCAGATTTGGACTACAATTTTGGTTTTTTCACAGAAGAGTGGAAAGTTCTTAAGGAACAGTGTGAACAACTTTCTCAGATAATGAAAGTACATACTGAGATTTTTTTTTTTTTTTCCATTTACCACATTTAGGCATCATTTTACAAACTCTTGCTTTAGCATGACAGTTGCTCCTTCAGTGTCAATGTGGCTAGGCATGGGGAGTGGTTTGGGCTGTGCTTTAAGGATGTTAAATACCTTCCCAAAGCATCCTCTCCTTGAAAAGGAGCAAGGTGAGAGGACATCACTGGGACATGGGGTGTTTTTAAGGCAGCACAGAAACGGGCTCGTTTGGTGTCAGAGGGCTCTGCCGCCTGCCACTCTGTGCTGGGAGCCTCTGGGCTCAAAAAGAATGTCACTGGGGAGTTGGACTTCTATTATTATAGATTTCAGTCTGGCTTGGCAGGCTGCTGAAAAGTGGCTCAGACCTTCAGTGAGTTATGACAAGCCGACTGAAATTAATACCATATTTTACATTGTTTTAGAGAGTGACCTTTCCTCACTTGGGGAACATAAAGGAGCTCTTCTTATTTCCCCAGCCCTTCTTTCTGAGTCTCTGTTAATTTCCCCTTGGTTGGGCTGAATTTATAATGCTGGAAACAAAGACAGATGCAGAAGATTTAAAAGAGCTTGTTCGTGAACTTTAAAAGTTCCCTTGAATAGATTGGGCACTTCTAAATGTCTCCTTATTTACAGTTGGTTTCTGGTTTTTTTTGTTTGTTTGTTTGTTTGTTTGTTTTGTTTGGTCCCCCCCCCCCCCCCCCCTTTTTCCTTTTTGGAATTCCTGACTTAGATGAAGGAAATTTCCAGTATTACTGGGCTAGAAAATACTGGAAATTTATCTGTGCTCTCCATAATATTTTAGCAGAAAGGATTGCAAAAAAGCACCCTATATCAAAACTGTATATCTTTCCTGTTGTGCTGTTTATGCAGTTACTCAAGTGTAATCTTAAAACACCTGATAATCAGAATACACAAACTCACTTTGTTGAATTTTTTAAATTGCATTGTATTTCTAAATCACTGGCACCTGAATAAGGACAAAAGGGCAGACACCAGACACCTGTAACATTTTATGCTGAATCTTCTTCTCTAGGGACTTGTTATGATAGATTTGCAAGGTGCTTTTTATTTTCTAGGGTGTTTTTTTGTTGTTGTTGGGCTTTTTTGTTGGTTTTTTTTTTTGTTTGTTTGTTTGTTTGTTGTTTTTTTTTTAGAAATTACAAGCAAGGAAGCTGAACTGAGTCTAAGATCTGGCATATTTTATCAAATTATTACCTGTGGATTTAGATGTGTTAAACGGTGAGGAAGGAGGTTTTGTTCACTACTCCATTGCCTCTCTCAGAGCTTCGATCAAAAATTTAGGGAGCAAGTTAGTAGATTTTTCTTAACAAAGCACATTGTATCCTTCATGTGTAACCTGGTATCTTTTCACATCAGCAACGTTTCTCAGTTAGAATTTGAGATGGATTGTGTAACTTATTTTTTTTTCTGTAGCAAGATTGACACAGTGGAGATGAAAACTTGGAGGTGTTTTTTTTTTCCCAGAGGAGTCCAAGCCTTTGGACCCAAATCATCTTGATATGGGTGCACTTTCTGGGAATGAAAGTCAGGGTGCTGTGAGGCTTTCAGGATCCCTGACAGTGCTGGAGACCTCAGGTGTCTTTGAGATGTGCATGCCCTGTGCAGTGTGTTGTACCCATGTTTGCAGGTTTGTAAGCACCACGAGTCCCAACTCTGATGGACAGAAGGCTGAAATCTTGACTGATTTATATAAACCAGCTTTAGCTGTGATCTTCAAGGGAAGTGTTCTGTGGAGAGTTGAGATCTCCACGTAGCTGGTCTAGCAGTACACTTCTTTTTGAAGACAACCTTTGCCTTTATTAGCAGATTAGTGATTATCTCCTCGTGGTACCTTTCACATTGTATTTTGTAATTCACTTTTAGTAGGAGGACCTGTTTGGCACAGCTCAGTTCTGTCGTTGTCTCTCTGTACCCTTTGCATCTAACTGGGGAGGACAACCCCAGCCTGGATCACTTGCTCTGACACATTCCTTTTAGCTCCACGGTCTTCTCCAGGTACTTTGAGTGACTGGACTTCTTAATGTGTTACCTTCTTCTGATGTTCTCAAGATTTCCTGGCTTCCAAGGCTTTTATTTTCCCCCTATCTTTCAGTAATTTTTATTAGAGGTAAGAGAGCAGCAGTTGTTGTAGACTGTAGACCCAGGTTCCTAGTCTCAAAAGAGTCCCATTAGTCAAAGAAAGCAGAAGCTGTGCTTCCCTTGCAGGACAGCAAAATGGCTGAGCTGAGCAATTCTACTCATTAGGTCTGTGACTTGCTTCATCTCCCTCCCATACAATTATTTGCAGAGAGAAAAACTCCCATTGCATATTTTCGTTCACACCAACCAAGCTTGAGGACTTGGTCTAGAAAGATTAAACTCATGTTCTGTGTTTCCTGCCAAGATGCTGCAATCCACTGGAGATAAAATTAATTCCCTTTTGCTGAGTGAGAATCCAAAGCTATTTATTAATAAGGAAAAGAAAGTGCCAGATCTTTCTCCTTCTCATCTCAGAAATATGTGTTTGGGAAGGGTATTAATCCTGCTTTTGACCCTCCATTCCCCCTTTCCACGGGATGTTTTGTACAAATCAGCATTAGAATCATTGAGTTTCTGAAACCAGGTGTGTCATAAAAGGCTTTAGTTTAAATGCCTTTTAATTTAAAGTCATTCATGCTTTCCAGTTTTCAATTTGAACAGTAATGAGGAGATTTTCAGGTATACCAGAAGAGTTAGTCTCTCAACTCCTGTTGACTTTTACTGGTGGGGTATGAAAAGAAAGCTCTGGTGTTGTCCTTGAAAGATCTCTTTGTAAATGTCTAGCATTTTGTGATGAGTTGGTGTTTCTCTCCAGGAGTCTTTGAAGCTAGTATTTTCCTGGATCCTTCTTACCAGAATTACCAAGCAAAGCTTTATATTCAAATATTTAAAAGATTGTAATTGCTTTAATTAAAAAAAAAACATGCACGTACCTGCATTTGATTTATATTACAAATACCTGTATTATCAGGTTGTATTTGCCAGAGTAAATACCTGAAAGGTTTTAAGAACCTCATTACAGTGAAGCTTATGGACTGAGCTGGCCTGTTTCGCAGGTTTCACAAGGTTTTGTCCTATCTCTATGTGTATGCATGTTTATATGGGTGTATATATGTCCTCGTTCTTACCCTACCAAGAAGCTAAAAGCCTCAAGAGCTGTAGTCATCTGTGATGGGGATAAATACCCCTTGCCAGATTTTCTGAAACTCTTGCAAACAGTGGTGGAATTGCCTTGAATTGCAGGAAAAGGTTTGGTCTGCTCCTGTGGATGCAGTGTCAGTCTCTTCTGTACAAACTAAAGCAAAGTGGAAAACTTCACTGCAAATGAAAGACAGGCTTGGAGTCCCTTTCTGCCCAGGTGTGTGTGTTCCCCCTGTAGTGTCACACGCTGTCACCTGAGAATCACTGGCATGACTAAGTATTGTGCAGGTGATGTTCCACTACCTTAAGATTTAATTTTTTTCCCCTCTGTGTGGAGTTATACTGGTTTCTCACACTCACACTTAAAAATCCATGTTGGGAGAAAACACTAGGTAGGAGACAGCAATTTCTAAGCTTTCTGTAAGGGATTTTATGCACACTATTTTGTAAGGGTTGTAATGCACACTGTTGCACAATATATGGTATCACATATACACTGTAGCATTTATTTGTACAGCTGTATGTAATGGTTCATCAAAATACATTGTGTTTGGGGGAGCTTCTGCTTGTGTCCCCAGATGAGCTGGGGACCTGTATGAGCCAAATACTCATTTCAGGAGCTGAGGTCAATGAAGGCACTTTTAAACTAAATCTAACTTCAGAAAATCTCAGGAACTGGGAAGTTAAATTTCACTGAGAACGAAGTTAAGTAAGTTTAATAAAGGGCAAATACTTTTTTCCCCAGAACAGCACAGCAGTCCGGCTGTACATGCTTTAAAAGTGAAAATAGCAGGGGAGGCCCTAAATAGGCAGGAGAGGAAAGTGAGTGGGAAGGTAGGAGCCTCTCTTTCCTAACCTTTCTCCAAGGAATGGCGCAGTAGTGGAGGGTCTCAGTGGATATGTGATGGGGGTTGGAAGGTACATGTGTAAAATCTGGGAAGAGCCTTCAGCTTTGAGCGCAAAAAAGCCATCTTTGGTTGGAAGTGGTCTCAGGAAGAAGCAGAGCAAACAGCACTATCAAATGCGTCTTGTCTTCCTTGGCGTGCAGTTGTCACGAGAGATTTGTAACTCTTTTCTTGGTTCATTGTTGCCCAGCTAGTGTGTATTCTCCATTCAGTAGTGCCAGAATTAAGATGAAGCCCGCCTGTTTCAATAAGGCGGCTTTGTTGTCCAAATGGCAGCACTTGTATAGGAATTGGGTTGACTCCAGCAGAGCTTGCACGATACACTGCAAAACTGTTGTCATATGATCCTTTTTATTACTAAGAAAAAGCCTGTTCTCAAAAAAAATGGACTAGACTTTTTTTTTTCTGTTTTGTTAGGGAGGGGAAAAATCACCATAAAATTCTTTCTATTAATAATAAAATGCAAATTTGAAAACTATGCCTAATGCTTGAGTGAAATAAAGAGATTGGATTAAGTAAAGTGGCATTAATGTAGAAATATGATAGAGCCCCATCTACTTCATTTAATGTATCAGGAGCTGTGATTAATCTACTCACAGGTCTAAGTAAGCATGTACTGTTGAACCCTAGCAAGAGGGAATGGGAGGTGATGGCACAACAGGGAATGGAGAGATGTTGGAGTGACACGAAGTACATCTGTCCAAAAAGTACAGTTCTCTCACCTACCTTCTGCATTTCCTTGAGATGCAGGGAAAAGGCAGCTTGCTCTAAACAAGCTGTTTGAAAGAGCAGACATTTCTTGGTACTCTCTGTTCATGTAGCACCCAGCGCTGTGAGTCTCTCATCCAGGCCACAAGGGAGGATGCATCCGTATGGGAAAGATGTTAACTGCAAGCATCTTCTAGTGCTAATGATGGAAATTGCTGTTGCAACTCCAAGTATTTTATTCTGTAAGAATCTTTTTTCCTCCATTCTGGAATGAAGCATCTGTAAAGAGAGCGCTTCTTATTAACTAGATGTTGGATTTGAAAAGAGACTTTTCCTCCATTTCTTGATTCTTTTCCAGTCAGGCAGCAGAAAATAGATGAACACATTTTGTTATGATTATGATACTATTAGTTGACCATGAAATTTTACTAAAAAAACTGTGTTTTAACAGTAGGGTAATGTGAAGAAGAATTGCCTTAGGTCCAGATGAATTTTATAAAGCACCTTTTTTAAAAATTTTTGGTTTATTAATACACTTTTGTCATAATAAGAAGCCTCATTTTACAGTGCTTTGTGATTTATGAACTGCTTCTTCTTTAGCTTGTCTTTTGCACCAGTGTGATAATATTTATACAGGTTTTGATGGTTACAAAATGTAATTGAGTTCCTAGCCCATATAGAATAGAATTAATAGATTTTAAAGCTGGAGGGACTGATTATGCTCATGGTCTGATGTCTGTGTGACATACAGGACATCAAATTTCATCAATAATACTGCATAAAGACATGAATTCTAGCTAAGCTTCAAGTTACTCTTAAGGCATCCAGTTCTGATTTAAAGACTTCAGATGATAAAGCTTTTGGAATTCTTTTAACCCAGACGTTAATTACCGTATTTTTTTTTTCTTTTGTTACAAGGAGTTTGTTACTTTTCCTCTCTGAATTTGTCAAGCCACTGTTTGGACATTTTGGTATTCCATTTTTTGTGTGCCAACATCAGCTGATGTCTGATATCAGAGACCTTTGTACAGGCAAGGTACAAATGACCAGGTGTTCTCTTAGATAACCTGAATCCTTGGACTCCTCCTGCTCCTCGTGAAAGTTGTATCTTTTAGGACTTTACTCTCCTAGTCCTTTACTTTCTTAATAAAATTTATATAAGCGTTGCTACTTCAGTGCATCCTGAAATGTGCTTGCAAACACACTTCATAGTATTTGAGTCTCTTCACTTGCTCCAGCATCTAGTTGGAGTCTCCAATAAAGTTCAGTTCTATTAGAAGCTTTCTTCTACTAATAGATTTTTTTTTTTTCAATGTCAGGGGTTGTGGGAATTTGATTTTTTTTTTCTTCTTTTAATTGAATTTAGTTTGTGGATTTTTGTTTGCTTAGTGTTGTAATTGAATATATTTCTGATGCCAGAGTTCCAAAATCCACACTTCCCTCTCTAGACCTCTTTGTAGGGAAGGATAGCTTTCTTTGCCTACCTAAATAGGTTGTTTTGTTTGAAGTAAAAATAATGAGTCTTCCATTCTGTATTCTTGATCCATTTCTCTATTTTGTTCTGCGTGTGATGAAGAATTTGGGCTTTTGCAGATGCAGGAGCTGCAGCTCTTCTGAAGCCACTGGAGCTCCAGTCTCTGTTTTCTGCTGCTTTTTGTTTGCCTGTTACCTTGCACAGCAATTTGCAGGGAGAAGCAGCACCAGAGCTGCTGCTACTTGAAGGGAAGAAAGGAAACAGTGGGTTCCAGCATCTCACAGCCACTTTCAGGAGGCTAAATGCCCTTTTACCACACAGGTCAGCAGCATTTTTGGAACCTTTTCTGGCTGCGTGAGGGTGTAGAAAAAGGTAGTATAATGTGATTTTTTTTTGTTTTATTTTTTTTCAGACATTGAAAAGGGAGCTGCTATTGTACGTGGCTTCTGTTCCTTGAAGGTTAGCCACAGAGAGGGAGGTGCTTGTATCCACAAATGGTTACAGCACTGTCTGTGCACTGGGAAGGACACAGATGTCTTCTCTCAATGGCAGGCCGCTGGAAGCTCCATGACAATTTTGGTTTGCTTCTGTGTAAATCCAAATCCACAGCTTTCCAAGTACGTGGTGCAGGGGAGGTTACTACGGGTCACTTGGCAGTTTCCAAGTTTGGTGAAGCTTCTGTGTAGTGCTTATTAAGGGGATGGGAATATAACAGGTAAGCCAAGTAAATGGATTAGCTGTAAGCAGTCCTATTGTTGGCACTGCCTGAAGATAGGTTGTGAACCAGGCAGGCATGTCTTGCAAGCGATATTCTTTCATCCCCCGATTACAGAAGAGCAGCATAAATAGAGTGGCCTACATTGAAATGATTCCTGGAGGAAAGAGGCATTTAAAGCCAAGGATGGTTACGGGTGCTCGGAGCAAACTGTTCAAACAGAATACCATTTCCAAGAAGGAGTGGAGGGGAGAGGGGAAGGAGCATTAAGCCAAGTGTCTCTCTGTCCATCTCTGTCTGAATGCCTGAAATGTTAGGGACAAATGATTCCTTCGAGGCATGCAGCACTGCTGTCGTCTTTAGAGCCTTCATGGAGCAGCTTTTACCTTTATTTTTAGTGTTGGGTACTGTTGGCTTGAGGGGGAGTTACAAGAGGAAGGTCACTAAAAACGATGCCTTTGTGTTTTATCAACAAGAATGGTTGAGGGGGAGGGTAAGAAGCATTGTCTACTTCCAGTGGTGCATATCGACATGTTTAGAGAAAGCGTTTGCTCCAGCACAGAGATTGTTGGTAAGAGTCACAGCTTGTGCTTTTGTGCTTCTAGTCCCTGTCCAAGAAGGGTATTTGACTTTTGGATCTGCTTGCCCCAAGCACAAGAGAGCATGGCTTTCCCATGCCCACTGGGCAGCTGGGATGCCCACCCACGCAGTGCAGTGGCAGCTGGGGGTGCATGGAACGGGATTGCTGGCTGGTGTTTGTCCCCAGGCAGAGGCTCTGGAGGGTGAGCTCTCCTTTCCCCTGCTCTGTGGCTTCCCTTTCAGCAGAGCAGATAGCACTGATTAGTTCTCACTGAGGCTTGGTATTCTTGGTGGTGTATTTCCCGTGTCTCCCCCCACCCTCCTGGCAAGGTTTACAGCATTGCAAGTGCTTGACAGCATGGTTTGTTGGGATCAAAGGAGTTCAGGAGGCTTAAGGTTGTATATTTATGTGGGTTTTTATTACCTACTATTGTCACTTGTATTATCTAAGATTACTCAAACTGAAAAGCTCAGGCAAAATAGTTGCCTCCATGGTGTTCCTTACTGTGCCTGCTGCACTCCAGGCTTCTCTCAGGGTGAGCAGTGCTGCCTGGGGCTGCCTCCCCCATCAGCTCCTCCAGGTGTTCCTGCAATGGCTGTGTGTGCCCAAGGTGCTCTCTGCAAGCAAGGAGAGCTCACAACACAGCTCACACCTGCTGGGTTGAATTGTTGTCTTTAGAAAACTTGATTTACTCCCTATCTTTCCATTATAGCACTTAGGTACCACAGGTATCTAAATTTGGTCTCTTTAGGTCAGAAAAAGATACTTTCCCAATCCTAGCATCAGTCTAGGCTTTCTACCTAGCTATAAACAAGCCTTTCCAGGTGGGCTGAAGGGGACTCAGATACAGAAGAGGTTCTGGGCAGTTCCTATCCTACCGTTGTTCTCAACCTCACTGTCCTTTTTTTTTTTTTCCTTTTATTTTATTAAGTTAATTGAATTTTGAGCTCATAGCAAGTCTTTGATGAAGATAGAAGGACATTTTCTATTGTGTGCATTAAAGTCACCTGTAAGGTAAATGTCTTACATGCAGACTACATTGTTTAAAGTGTCCTGCTGTTTCTGCCAGGTGGATTTGAGGGAATTAACACAGTTTTATCACTTAGAAACAATCTTTCACTTTCTGCATGCAAAACAAATACACTGTGACATAGAATGAAAAATCAGGTGATTTTTATCTGGAGATTAAGGATGTTGATAGAACATTCTTCCTCTGGTGATGCTGCACCTCAAATCCTGTGTTCAGTTCTGGGCCCCTCACTACAAGAATGACATTGAAGGGCTGGAGTGAGCCCAGAGGAGGGCAGTGAAGCTGGTGAAGGGTCTGGAGCACAGGTCCTGTGAGGAGCAGCTGGGGGTGTTTAGCCTGGAGAAAAGGAGGCTCAGGGGTGACCCTATGGCTCTCTGTAACTGCCTGAAAGGAGATGGTAGCCAGGTGGGGTTGGTCTCTTCTCCCAGGCAACCAGCAATAGCATGAGAGGAAATGGCCTCAAGCTGTGCCAGGGGAGGCTTAGTTTGAACATCACAAGGAATTTCTTCACAGAAATGGTGGTTAGATATTGGAATGGGCTGCCCAAGGAGGTGATGAGGTCACCACACCTGGAGTGTTTAAGGAAAGACTGGATGTGGCAATTAGTGCCATGATCTAGTCGACGTGGTGGTGTTGGGTCATAGGTTGGACTCGATCTCAAAAGTCTTTTACAACCTAATAGATTCTGTGATTCTATGTAATATGTTAAGTGTTAAAGGATTGTAGGGACAGCTTCCCTCTGGGACTTGTCATCTCCCCACAGTAAACCTGCTATATCACATGCGCATGTGTTGGAAATACAACAGTCTTTTAGGGAAAAAAAAAAAAAAAAAGAATTGACTTTAAGCAATTGGTCTGACTAGGAATACTCACTTTCTGATGTGTTTCATTTTAAATTTTCTGTAAATCTCCACATGGATCATTTCCCCTTCAAAAGAAATGTTGTTTTTTTCCATGTGAAGTAGTCTACAGTTATACTAAACAGCATTAATATTTAGCATAGCATGGAGATCATGCAATTTGAGTGTGCCCAATTTTCACTTGTGTTTTTTATTTAAAGGATTTCTATTAATGCAGCCCTTCAAATATCATGCAGCACTGTCTGCAAATAGAGGTATGAAATCACTGTAATGCAGAGATCTTTGCAATTCTCCAGTGAGGCTGAAGAGCTTTCTCAGTGCCTTGCAGCAGGTCAGAGGAAACTACTTCAGCTGCATTCCTCCACTGCCATTTCTGTGATTCCTTCCACCATAGGAATGATAAAGTGATATTTCACATAACTTTGTTCTTTTGGCCATTCTTCACAGAGAACTTTGCAAGGCAGCAATGATCCATTTAAGCTCCACTTCAAGCACTGAGGGTGTTGAAGAGTGGGTACATGCCATCACTTTTGGTCTCATGTGAAGAACTGATGAGTTTCATTTCAGGAATGTTAATTGAGCCATTTGAGTTCAGGTATGAACTCTCTGCATAACTGCCTTCCATCGAGGGAGTGACTTCATGTGACTCTTGCCTGTCCCTCCTGCCTTGTGTTGTTTCATTTTTTTGCCACAGCCCTGCTCCTAGTTTATTCCATAACCTAGATTATGGCCAAGGGCAAGACCTACATAAGCATATGGTGCACATTGCACGTTGCATTATCTGAAGTCATGAGGGTGTGATTAATGGGCTTAGGGTTTTAATTTGGCCTATCTTACGCTCATGTCTCTTTCCAATGGGGTTGCAGAGCCTGACCAGTGACTGTGGCTGCGGGGTGCGTGCACGAAGGGGTGAGGTGACACTTATTTCCTTGAAGTGCTGGGCAGCTGCTGGAGTCAAACCTCTGCTGCCAGGAGCAGGGGTGAGCCTGCTTCAAACTGGCTGACCTGGTTTGGATGGCACTGCTTTGGCAGGTCCGAGTGTCTCAGGGCAGTTTGGGCTCAGCTGTCTGAGTGCCACTGGAAAGAGTGGGTGATCTCATTCATGGGTCATGTCAGTGATGTTTCAGGTGTTGCTTGGCCTTGTGCAGTGGTGTAGATGCCTCAGGTTTGTAGCAGGCAGCCACTTCTGGTGTACTTTCTGTGATGGGGTTCAACAGATGTGCAGGTCCTGTCAGAGAAGAGCTTGTACAAACTGGACCAGGACTCTGATCTGCCTTGTGAATTTGTGATCTGGAGTGTGAAGGTTGTACCTTAGAGCATAAAATGGTTTGTTAGTGTAATACTTGGCTGTCCAAGTAGGAAAAATATGTTGGGTGTCAGTCCTGCATGCATGGCAAGAGGCACTGGCTGGCCTGTCAGCTCGCCATGCTGGACTGACAGGGGCTTTACCTGCTGCATGGCAGTGGGAGAGGATGAGTAGATCAAAGCAGTGGGGATAGAGGCTCCTGTATCTACATTATATTCAAACTGAGCATTTTATTCCAGACTAGATTTTGTCTGGTCCTTTGGGCTAAATATCCCCGCTGCATGTGTGGGTGGAATCTGCCCAAAGCACTACTTGTTTCATATACTTCAGTCTTAACTCAAAGATGTGAAGGCATTTGGTACATCCCTGTACCAGAATTTCCCTTTAAGATTTTTCTGGAAGGAATTTCATGCCCAGCAGAGCCACCCTGTGAAGAAAGCCAGCTTGCAATGGGATGGATGGCTAGGGGGGTTGCTTCAGAACTGCTTCAGACCACCCCCTTGTGTGGACACAGCCAGGGTGATCCTAGCTGGAGGTTTAAGAAACCCAGGTTTCCTATGCATCTGTGGTACTAGAGGGAACCATGTGGCTTATGGGAAGCCACTGCACCTCAGGCTGCCTCATCTGCTCCAGGTAGGGTGATGTGAGCTCTCCAGGTGAAGCCTGCTTCATCACAGCCAAGCACATCCTGGCTGCTGGGGTTCTCATAAATGCTGCATGTGCCTTGCTGGTGGGAGCTGGGGACCTTGCACTGCATTCCTCTTGTATCTCGTTGCCTCTGCTACTTTTGCAATGAGCCCCACACTTCATCCATAAAATAATCTCGAATGTGTAGCAATGGGGCATGGTTGTCAGCCCTGATGATAATTCAAAGGCTTGTATTAACTTGTAATAAGACATCTTAGAAGGAAAATGAGTGAAGCTTCAGTTTACAGCCAGCTTGCTTAAGGTAGTGAAATTAACTTAGAGATACAACTTCAATTTTTGTATCTCTTTTATCCGTGGTGTCGTGTTCAAACAAACTAAATTAGAAGCCGTGTTTGTGGACTGATTGTCAGAATTCTAAGTTTTTGTTTATCTTGGAAAAATCTAAAAGTTTGTTTTTAGTAATAACAATTCTGCTAATTTTTATGTTAGACAGTCAAATGTTGTTGGCTTAGATATCCATGTCCTTCAGAACTGCTGTTTTTAATTTCTGGATTTTGGAACAAACCCAGCATCCTAAGCTAAAAGCAAAACTTTTCTCAGCAGGTTGAGACAAAAAATAAAGCGATTGTATCACAGAATATATACACTTAACAGCCAAAGCTTTTGGTTCCATGGTTACAACAACAAAACAAAAAAGCCTCACACGTATAGCCAGTTGGTGATTTTATTGTTCAAGTCAGATGGCCTTTTTTAAAATTAATTTTAATGGACAAGAAAGAAAGAATGTACTGCTGTACTTGTGCAACTGAAGTTTATGAAATAGGATTGGAAAAATACACAGAATAATTGGGCACATCCTGTACTTAGTGAATCACCAAGCTAGTGCAATAAACATTGCTGCGTTTGGGAATTTAGATCTATACCCTGCTCTTGCCAAGAACAATGGGAATTGCTTGGGATCACAGGCTACCTGAACTATTTCTTTATTTCTTGTATAAAGTTGTTCTTTTCTTTGGGTATTCTGTGTTTTGAGGTAATTTCTGGTTTTGTAAAGAAGGTGTTAGTCCAGTTCTATGACACCTTAGACTGACTCAGTGGAACCTAGGAGGCAAACCAGGAGCTGTATGTGGCACAGCCTCTGCAGACATTGGTATTGGTAAAGGAAAAAGATTCCTGAGCTGGAAACTATGCAGTCTAACCAACATCTTCCTTAAGGGAAACTGTCTTTTGTCTTCAAAAGTAAAAACAAAAGCTACAGACTTGATAATTTCAATCTTGCTTGCCAGATAAGAGGGATAAACTAGTGAACATGTTTAAGAAATTAAGAAATTACTAAGTTTGCAGAAAACAGACTGTTACTTAAGGGGCATGAGAACCATTACAAAGCCAGAAACAAGCACAACATCCAAATGTGCTCTTGAATACGCACGTGGCTCCTGCAAATTATGAGAGCTGCACATGCACAGGCTTAATGGAATCCTGATGGAAACCATCCAGGGCTGGAGTCTGGCTCCTGGTGAAATTAGGACTGCTGTCTGGCTAGGACTGAAGTTCGGGTCTCAGGCAAACGGATTGAGATGTTTTCTTCCCTCAAGGAAATACGTGTTTATTCCTCAGCCAGAATGACGGGATGGCCTGTGAGCAAGGTTTTTGTAGCATTGCTTAGTGTGAGCTCTGGACTTTGTCCATCTTATTTACTTACCCAAAACATGATTGTCCTCCTAAGGAGAAGCTTAACTGTTTTTCCCAGTAGCAGAGGCAGTGAACCAAGTGTACACTGAACAATGTGCTTCTGTTGTTTCACCCTGTGAGGACAGCAACCATCCAGCATTTCTGGTACCACTGAGCTGAATGGCAGAATTTATGTATTCAGCCAAACCAACCAGGAGTTTCTTCGAGTGTCTGCTAATATGCATTGATAAGTCCCCAAAGAGTCTTTTACAGCTCTGCTCCATCTGAGGAACAAGAGGCAAGAAAGTAGGAATAGGCTGGAAAAGTCTCATTAGCCCCAGAGCAGTATTTTTAAGTAATATTTGAAGTGGTGGGAGAGACAGAAAGAAATGGTATTACAAATTTCTATGTTAGCACAGTTTATGAATCTTAAACATTAAAACATGTTTTTAACAAAACATGGCCTTTTTTGTTAAAGATGTAGCTTCTATTGAGGGAAGAGAGAAGTGGGTTCAACCAGCAGAAAGCGTTCCCTGGTCTTCTTGCCCTCCTGGATAAACACCATTAAAGGCTGAGGACATTTCTCGGGAGAGGAAATCAATTTTCTGCGCTCCTCAGTTCAATGCAGATGCAGCTGTGGCCATACAGTAGGTGACTCACTCTGTGGCCATCTTTTTAATGATGAAACTATTATGTGCTGCACTGCCCATTCAGGCATTTTGGTTTCTAATTCTCTACCCCTGGCTCCCAGAAATATAAATAACAGCGCTTTTACTGGAAGGTGGAAATGCTCCCTGAGACACAGCACCAGGGCAGGACGTGCTGCTGGTTGATGCCATGGATAGTATTAGGGATACGGGAGCGTAATTGGCTTGAACTTTTGCTCACCCCTAGACTTAAATCCAAAGCATTATTATCAAGTTCAGATAAGGTCCCTACCTTTATTTGACTCCCACTAGAGCTCTGTCCTTCTGTGTCATTCCTGGTGGTGTCTCCTCCATTCTCTTTGGGGTTTCAGGTGGAAATGCCAATGTGTAATGGATGCAATAGTTGAACCCTGGCCTACAAAACCCAGCCAGCTCAGATGATATCGAAAGGCAGCTTATTACTCCAAGAGATGCCTTTCCCACATCAGGTAGATTTGCATCAGGCAATTGCATGAATCAGATGCTGATCTTTATTACCAAAAAATACAGCAAGGAAAATCCCATTTCTGGAAGTCTTTCTACTGTACTCAGATCCAGATGTATAGCACTGCTCTGTGCACAGCAAACAGGACTTGTATGTATTTTAATAATGTAAGTGTAATGTAATTATTCTCTTGTCCATCTGGCAGGTGGTGTTTTCATTAAGAAGTGAATAATCTAAGCTATAGGCTCTGTAGAGGGGGATGAGTATGGAGGAGATTCAGGTCATCTGCTGTGGGACCATAAATAGAAGCTAACAAGGGAGCCCTTGCTGTCCTTGTCCACTAAAACTGAAAATCTGTTGCTCTTATTTTTCCTTTAGCAGACTGCTTGCAGGCTTGGAAGCTGGTCTATTAGTGAAAACTTTTCACCATCATGTAGTTTAATTCCTCATTTATGGTAGTGGCTGGAAGTACAGTCTGAAAAAATAGGTATTATATAAGAGAAAAAAACCTAAGTCCTTATATAAACCACTATGCATAGGAAGATAAGATTAAAATCACACTTGTGGAGGTGCCCAGTATGACTGATTGAAAAAGAAACTTAGATTACTTAGATTACTTTTTATTCATGTAGAAGGTTCTGATTTAAAAAAAAAAAAAGCAAGCCAAAACACACACAGAAGAAAGACAAGCCTGAGACATCCTCAAAAAAAAAAAAAAAAGTTTTGGGAGGAGTGTTGTGTGTAGCTTTCTAAAGGAAGTCTGGTTGCTCTCTGACCATCTGTGTGGCATCTTCTGTTTTCCAGACAAAGTTTTCTGATGTCCACATGGAAACGGGAGCAATTTCCTCTTTCCTTGTCCTAGCAGGACTTTTCTTGGCACAGCATAAGGCCTACTTTGAGTTTTGCCCTGGAAAGATATAAATATCCTGGCCCTGTCCCAGGAACATTCAGGCAAGGATTAGGTTTTATTTTTTATCTGGTAACATTCAGAGAAACCTATCAGGTTGACCAGGCTGGGAGGGGTTTTCATTCAGTAAAGCTTGCAAATAAAGAAAACCAAGCCTTTAAAAATTGTTATTAGTTTTAATCTATAATTTTAAATTTAGAAGGGGATCCTGAAATGGTGTGTGAGCATCATTCATTCATGTGTTTTCTAGGCATCACCTGGCAGAAGGTTAGACACTGTCATTGCCCTTTTGTGAGGGCACAGATTTCCATTCAGACAGGCTCGTTCTTTGCTTACTTTCCTTCCCAGTAAAACTCAGGTTTGGTTGCTGTTCAGCCAGGGTGGAACTGTCACACCACCAGTTCCAAGGAAACACCTCCTAGGGTGTTCATTACCCTGGCTGCAGATAATGGGAAACTAAAAACAAACCTGAGCAACAGGCCCTTGAAAACAGCTTTAGAGGCTAGGTGCCAAACTGTTTAGCGCTGTCTGGAGGTGCTAGTGTGTCTCTTCTCATTAAGGGTGCTGCTGAGCCTCTTTCTTTTGTGGGCACTGAGAATACTTGAAAGGAGATATTTAACTACTGCACATCTTACTCAGTACAAGGAGCAATGGGAGTAGGGACAGTAAATACAGCATCCCAGGCAAATGATGAGCTAAAGCTTTGCCAGGCTGTAATAAAGCATGGGTGAGCCTTTGTCACACATGCTTTTTTTCTCTCTATTTAAAGATGTTATTTATCCCCATGACTTCATGAAGTGTTATCTGGAAAGGTTTGCTGTGCAGATCAATCTTTACCCTAAGTCTCCTTTGATATACTCTTCTTTAGAGGGGGTTCCTTAGGTTCTGCAGGAGTCAGTGAGCTGAATGTTTTGTGGTTTCAAGCTAGAATTTGTCCCTCTGAGTGCGCCAAGCATCAGTCATTTGTGTATGTGTGTGAAGGTCAGTGGGCTTGTCAGATACTCAATTGTAAATCCTGTCACTAAATCAATTTCTTTTAATTAAAAAAATGTGCTGCTCTTCAGAAGAAGTGCACCCTTTCATCTGGACAAAACCCATTATATACCAACACAAATATGATAGCCGTAAGCTCTCTGCTAGTCTCATGTTGGCTGCTTGTCTCAGCTGGTACACTGGAGGTTTGGAAATCTTGTGTTTAGAGAGGGGCTGTGTTTTCTCTTCCTCTGAAGAAAATGACTGTTGTTACTATTCTGACATCATCTAACTTTGCAGCCTTAGAAGCAGAAAATGTTAATATCAGAAAGCAAGTAGCCACGCTGACAAGTGAGAGGCATTTAAGACCCGTTCTTGCTCCCTGTGCTGCCTGCACCAGAGGCACGGAGAAGTCTGTCACAAGGGCTAAGAGCAGGACAGGATTTCACATTCATTTGGTAATTCCCTTGGGGTTATACTCTTAGATGACTTAATGACTTGGTGTATAGCCTGTCTGGAAGATAAGCAGGCATAATTCATTGCAGGCAGGTCGTTCATCCTTTGAGATAACCAGCAACTACACGCCATAGGGAGCAGGGAGATAAAGACACTAGGCATCAGCAGCTGTAGTTCAAGGTTTCAACCCTTCCACCTCCTTCTGTGACCCAGAAGTCATTTACAGTTTATAATTCAGTAATTTGCTTTCTTTAGAGAGAAATACAGTGGCAGTGCTTGGCTGAAGTGAGTGCATTTTCCATTCTGCCCATGCATTTCAACAAAGCCACAGCACAGCTGTACCTTGTGTCACTTAGAGGCTTTAGGGCTATGCTAAATGCTGGTTTTGAAAACTTACTGTAAATTGATTCCAGTTTTTCTGGTGTTATTTAAATGGTGACTGTTGTTCATGTACTGCTTGGGATGCTTACACGTTAATTTTAAGTTTCAGTGCAAATGAAGCTTTAAGGGGTCCAGTTTATGTGTTTGATCTAAACTGAGGCACAAAGAGAGAAAGAGTATATTACATAATATATACATAATATATTGTATTTGTTGACTTTCTTGTAAAAAGACATTTACTTTCAGTATCAGCAGGTACATTTTAAAACGGAACAAGTCCCACACAACCATGCTGCTCCTAAGCCAACAAATATTAGGATCAAACATATGACATGACTTCTCCCTAGTTAATACTCCCTCCTCCAAAAAATCTGTAGTCTGTAAACAGCAATCTACATCTTGAGATCCCTTGCATGCAAAGATAAATGATTGTCTCAGTGGGTATTTCATGATGACTAGCTCTCAGTAAAACATTTTTATCTTGTTTGCGTGCACAGCAAAAGAAATAACAAATACAAGGCTTTTGATATGGTCATATGATGGCCACAATGTGATTCACAGTCTATGATGTTGCTTTATTTAAGGAAGAAGGGAGGGACAGAAGGAAAAGTCTGTTTTTGTTTGTATGTTTTCTAATTACTTGGGCTGTTTTTTCTTTGACTCAGCAACTCTGAAGAGTACATACAGTACTACAGTAACCAGCAGTCAGGGCTGGGAAGTGGAACGATGGTGATAATAGAAGTAAATATCCTGCATTCTCAGAGGGATTAGGAGGAGATGGAGGAATTAGTCTTGTTATGGTTTGGTGTGGTGTCACAATCCCTCTGCATCAGTGCTATCCTGTATGTAATCTTTCAGTCTGTATTTCTCAAGTGAAGTACAGAGAACAACCAAGTAATCAGAGTAGTTTTATTTTCACTTTACTTTTTTTCCATTGATGAAATCTACCTGTTTAGGTGGTTGAAAGCAAGAAACCATGCAGCAAACAAAATGAGTGTCTTGTTTTCATTACTTCGCTTGACAAATATGGTGCTTATGGCCTGTCTGGAGTGTGTCCTAAGAACAGAGAGGAAAGTGATTTTGACTGGCATGAAATAATTTGATAATTTACATGAAAAAATTTGGGTGACAGGGAATGTGATGCTACACAGCATGAGTTGTGGTATCATGGCACGCCATGTCACTCAAAATGGTTTGAATTCCAACTTCCAAGGTGAGCCATTACTACTTTTAAAGGTGTCAAATTACATTTGTGATTTCAAATAATGAAAAGGCTCAAGTCTGTAATGGATTGCAGGTGATTCTGTCTCCAAGGGGAAGAAGTGCAGCCTGTGGACTGCTTTGTGCAGGAAGGGATCCTCACTAAAGCACTTGAGATCTTCGTGTCCTGTGTCAGCCTGCTCCGTTAATGCAGGACATTCACGTGTCGGGGAACATTAAATGCAAGACTTTCTGCCTCCTTAGGGGAACAGCCTCACTTTAGTGAGAGCTGTTCATTACAGTTAGTTTGGTGTAAGTTTTAAGCAGGATGTGAATTTTAAGAGGATATCCAGACAGAATAGCTGGTGTTGATGGTCGCTGGGGAGGAAATTCTGGATGCATGGCCTCTCAAGAACTGGGATTTGAAAACTACTTTTTACTCTATCTCATGGGCTGCAAAGTGCATTTTTTTTTTAGCCCTGCAAAGTGCATTCTTCCCCTTTGCAAAGTACTCTTCTGAGAAGTTGCAAGTGATGAGGAGACACTGTGGAAAGGCAGTGGGCTTCTTGCACATGTAGCAGCTCCTATCTGGTTCCTTTCCTGAGACTGCTATTATGGATTTTTAGTGCTTTATTCCATGCTCTTGCTTCCAGTGTTCATCACAGCACTGAAAAACCTAAATATACGCTCTTGCAGCCTTTAATTATGTGATAAAAACTGTGGCCAATTTAAAATCTGTTCTTTTACTGTAGAGGGTGACCTTATGATGGCATTCTCTTGTGAAGAAACAGGACTTCACACTTTCTGTTGATGACCTGCTCTCCTTCTCTGTTCTTTACTGTATTTTTTTCATTTCTCTGGTGATTGTAATTGCACTAAATGCATTTGATAATGCAGAAGTGGCCTACTTTGTGCACTGTTCAGCTGATTCTGCAGTTTCCTGTAGGGTTTCTAGCAATGTTCTTCAGCTACTCCTTGGCTTACAAAAGCCTGATAAGTTAGGCATGGCCAGCACAACATATTTGAGACAAGGAAAGTTCCAGGTAACGGAGGAGGATGAGCCATACAGGTGTGAATGTGTTGGACTGAGTGTTAGTAAGGCAAGCTGGAGGAACAGATTGGGATGACTAGAATAGATGTCATTGAACATATAACTGGAGGCCCTTTGTACAAGTTTGTTAATACCCAGTGACATGGCCGAACACTGTGCCCCTGTAGTTAATGTATGGTACCTCTGGCATCTGCGGTACCTACTGAACTATAAAAAAAATAGATGAGCTGGGACCCATTACCATAAACACTGTCTGCAGCACTAACCCTGGTAACAGATTGTTCTGTGCCTCATTAAAAAGGAGATAGCGTTGTCAGAGGAGTCAGGGCTTCATTTTGCCATGTTTGCTACATAATCAGTTAATTTTGCTTAATAGTGCATTGCGGCGCAGATGTGCAAAAGGGAAGAGCCGCTTCCTTTTCTGCATAAAACCTCCACTCTGGTGCAGCTGCAATTTTAACAGAATCTGTTAAGCCAGTGAACTGACCTTAGTCACTGTCCCTGCCTTGACCTGTCCTGGGTTCTCCCAACAGTCCTCTGGACAAGGGGCGTGCTTGTACAAGTTCAAGGTACAAGTCCCTCAAATGAGAAGTTAGACAGAGATGTGTATGAGAGTGGTCATTCAATGTCTGCTGGGCTTGTGCCTTTTTAAATTTTTTTTTTTATATAAGGCACTGTCAAGGACTTCCACACATTTCATTGGAAAGTACATAGTGCCTGTCTTTCATCTAAGCATTTATTAGAATGTGAAAGTTAGCATTGCTGATTTCCAATGAGATGAATCCAAATATGCCTATCTTAACATGGATCTTTAAATTTTACTTTCCTTTGAGTGCAGCTTTTGGGCAGATAATTAAAAAGTCAAATACAGTAAGACAAAATAAATGGAGAAGCCCTGTTTAGGGACAGATTATTAAACATTACAATTCGAGGTTTTAGAAGATTGGTGCATTACACAGTAAAACAACATGTCCAGCAATAAGTGCTAATCTTATACTGCTTAAATTTGTAGTGAAACTGGGTATGTGTAAATGGTTTTTTTCAGATGAAAGTTAATGTATTCCGAGTAAGTAAATTCTGTATTCACATATCCCAGTCTGAGAATATTGTAATGATATAAATATAACCGAGTTTATAAACTCGGTAGTGTGGTGTGAACATCTTGATTAAAAAAAAAATAACAACCTGAAAAAAGTAATGCTAGATGTCCAAAGGGCCCTTGTTTAGAAGAATAGCTAGACATGTAATTAAGTTCATCTGCCTTCAGAAAAGCAAGCAGGCAAGCACTACTTAAATCTAAATGAGCTTAAGTTGTGTTTACTTCAAGAAATACTTAAGTATTGTAGTTAACCATCCACATAAAAGATTTTCCCCAATAAAGACTTGCACACACACAAAAGGAGAAAGGTATTTCAAAACCTAGGTATGATTATAGGTGTAAGCACTGGGTTTGATTTTAGAAGAACCTGAAGGAAGCAAGCACATGAATCTAATTGAAATTCTATGAGTCTGTTTTGGGTCCCTCTGAAAGCTGTGGCCTCTTTTAAATGCTAACAGCTGAGGGAGGTGCTGGCCCTTACAAACTGATTTCACTTCAGCACACCCAACACTTTGCTGCATGTTTCTCCCCAGATGCTCAGTGTGAGGATGGAACCTTCTGCATATGATTTCTCCAGTATTGCCAAATGCTTGTCACTTTGAATATTTTTGAACTGAAAATCCACATCAAAATGCCAGTGTTTACAAACTTCACTGTTTATCACCCAGGGAGATTTGCAGAAGATAAAGAGTGGGGATGGTTCAATTGTGGTGCTGTGAAGTGAGAGAAGAGCCTTTTGGAAGCTAGCAGGGCCCGGTGAGAACTTGAATTCATAGGTGCCTGACTTTGCTCCCTACCAGACCAGGCATCCCACACAGGAAGATCAGATCTAAATTTTGAATTGTGCTCTTTCTTTGCTTTTGAAAGAGAAACCAAAACTTTTTTTAAAAATACTTGAATTTGCAGTGTTTGGTTGATTTCATCTGAAGCCATGGCTGTGAATTCCCAAGGTGTTCTCTTGCTCACTGAGGCGCAATGCAGAGGACAGAGTGAAGAAGAATGAAAAAGAGACAAGTGGACTCTGGGAACCCTGTTTGGAGCTGTGCCACCCATCATGAGCCTGCACTCACATGGTGGTGGTGAAGCTGTGTGTAGGCAGGCAGCTGCCTAGACAAAGGAGCTGCTGGCTGAGTAGAAGACTATACACTCATTCAACCACCTAACCATCTCCAAAAAATTTAGGGGACAGTCCAGGGGCAGGCCTGGGCAGCAGGTCTGTTTAACAGCTGTAGCCATGGAGTTGCCATGCTGCTCTAAACAGATATAAAGAAAAGGAGGAAGATCTGGAGTTGACTGGGGTTAGCTCTTAGGACAGCTCTTTCAGTAGGCTGAAAATCTTGTTGGTGCTCTGTGCCTGGCAAGTCCAGTTCTGATGATTGAGCTGTGTGGCCCATGGGGTCCATGGCCATGGGCAGGCAGTGGTGCATGCTACTTCCAAATTGCAGGTTGCTCAAATCAAATGGTCTTACATAATGGGGCCTACAAGATCTCTGGGATTTTATTTTATTTTATTTTATTTTATTTTATTTTATTTTATTTTATTTTATTTTATTTTATTTTATTTTATTTTATTTTATTTTATTTTATTTTATTTTATTTTATTTTTTATAAATGACTGGCAGCAGTATGCCCTTCTGAAGCTGGCATACTTCTCCATTAGCTCTTCCACTTGCACGTAGACGCATACAGTCAAACTTGTGCAGCAGCTTGTCACATACAATTTGTATTCTTTGTTTGAGAAGCAGCCTATAGACAAAACTCATTTGCTTCTCCCTTTTGTGGCATTAAGCTGTTACTGAGGGGATTTCAGAGGCACGGATGGGTTAGGCACCTGATTTCTGCTGACTTGAGTAGGAATCAAGGCATGTGCTACTGCCTCTGGTGACTGAAAATCTCCCCACAGGTTTTGGCTCGCTGAAAGCTTCTTCATTTTGTTTAGAAAAGGATGAATAAGTTTTAAAATAAGGAGTGTGTGCTCTTTGGAGGTGAAGGCCTTGTTAAAGCTCTTAGGACTGTATTTTTTTTTCTTTTTTTTTATCTTTAATTTCTTTTAATAACTGCTTGTTTTGAGGTGCAGCTTCAGCATTCCCAGTGTTGAGGAGATTAATGGTCAGGATCCCAGTTGGTGCTGGGTTCTGCATCCGCTGTCTGGTGTGCTGTGCTGGGAACAGTAGGTGCTGCCTGCTTTGGTCCTGCTCAACACCTTCAAAGTTAATCTGCTTTTAGGCTTGTTTGCACTCCCTTCTTGAACAATGTATGCTGTGTGCATTGTTTGCTTTTCAGGCTTTTAGTCAAGCAGAAAGGCAACTTTTGCACTTACTTTGCGCCAAAAGCGATGGAAGTATTTTCCCTGTGTTCATATCTGGACTCAGTAATGAGCTTAACCTTTTAGTAACTGCTGTAAAATAAGCTCAGGGAAAGAGTTTAAAAATTACTGTAGTTTAAGCATGCACTGAAATGTACTTCAGCCTTGCTGGGAGGTGGGCAGGTATTCTGTAGGAAAGGGAAGCATGAGGGCTCTTTCACTGGGATAGCTAATGACAGGGCACAATAGCCTCACTGCTGTCTTATTAGCTGGGCATTACAAACACGTTTCCATCAATAGCATTGGCAGCTTCCAATATGTAGCAGAGGAAGCAAGGCCACCATTAAGGCCTTGACTCATGGAGCTGTGGGGTGAAGCTGCCAGCTCCTGCAGGCTGGGCAGGCGGCCGTGCTGTGCCGTGCCAGCGGAGCAGGCTCGCCCTGGAGCGGAGGCAGGCAGCGCTGGTCCCGCAGCCCTTAGGGCTGTGTCCCACTTGTGGGTAATGCAGGAGACACAGCCTGATCATGTGGGCAGGATTACAGCCAGAGGCTGACAAAGGAGCATACTGAATGAGTTTGTCTTGGCCATGCAGCTTGCTGGATGGTGGCACCCTTTTGGGAAGTGCTGGTGAACCTCCCGTGCCAACAGTCCTGGGCTACACTTGTGGAGTGCTGTCTGCCCCACCCAGGCTGGCTTTTCGTGCCCTTTGCATACAGGTAATGCTGCTGGACCAGGATCTTCCTCCAGCCTGTCTTCCTTTGTAGCACTGGCAGAGCCTTTCCCTTCCATCCCGCTAGACAGACAAGTTTCAGCATCCCCCTTCTCCTGCCCTTTGGGGTGCTGGGTTAGCACCAGGGTGCTGGGTGCACAGCCTGAGCCCTTGCCCCTTGGGCAGCCCCCTGACATGGCATAGCGTGGTCAGGTGTCTCAGTTGTGGCTTGAATGCTTGCTCACATCCCCTTGGGTCTGGGCTCTAATCCTGCCTTGAAATTTTATATTGACAGAGTTAATTCCTGACTGCTTCAGACTGCAGAAACTGGTCTCTGATAAGGCTGTGTTTAATAAGGATATTCGTGGTAAAGAGCTTTGTTGGCTAGACAGAGCTTTACCTTGCTGAGCTCTGCTCTGTCCAACGAGAAATAGAAGGTCTCCCTCTCCCAGCGTGCACTCTTCCTGCAGCCTGGCAGTGTGTTGGAGTAGGAAACACAACGGGGGTGGGGGGTGATATCTCTTTCTTCCCGACAAAAAAATAGCCACTAAATATCTTTACACAGTTGGCCGGAAGAAGCACATGGAGCCAGAGTAAATGTACTTCTGCAGTAAGCCTAAACTCTTAAGTAAATGCCAAAAATAAAGCAGCCTGCCTTACTTTTTCCACCTTACATAGCAGTTTCCAACCACATCAAGTGAAAAGTCTAGGTGGGTGTATAGTGTTTATCATCACTGAGTAATACACATTGCATTAGCTGGGACGTTTGTTTTGTACCTGACTACTGGTTTAAAAATAGTTTTAGTGAGGGCAGGAAAGATTATTTAAGTTTATATTGCTACCTAAGAGATAGGAGTGTGTTCATGATTTGGGGAGGAAAGCTAGGAATATAAGGAATACTTTTAAAAGATTTTTTTTAATCCTTTCTCCTTCCACTACAGCTGTAAGTGGGTTGAAAGTCCAACTGTGGAAGTGCAGTATCCAGCAGTGCAGTCTCACTTTCTGTAAGATTGTGTCAGAGTGGTTTCTGTGCCTGCATTCATCTGCAGCAACTGCATCCTCCAGTTGGAAGCTGTTTACATAGGTAGTAGCAAAATGTTATGTCCAGAGAAATGAAAAATTGTAAACAGTTTCACACCCAAAACTATACTGTCACTGGTACATGGCCAGAGATGGATTGAGGAGGTTCATGAAATTGGGGTGAGAGACAAAGTTCAAGTCTACCCTTTCTTTACAGCATCTGAAAGTCAGAATTATACCAAACACAGACCCAGAGGATATGTGAGAGTTAGCATAAGGGGAATGCTGGTGCATCTGGAGGTGCTGGACAAAGAAAACCTTGTTACCTTGCGGTGCCTTAGCCTTTGATGCATTCATTTCAGTCACAGGATGTTCAAGTTTAGCCAGGAGTTGGCAGCCAGATGGACCGTGAGGCATTTCACAGTGTGACTCAGTCTAGGCGAGCGTGAAGAGTCATTCACATAAAGGTAACCTATTACAGTATCTTCACAGAATTTTTTTTCCCTGGGTTTTCATGTTTTTGTGGTAGTGCTTGAGTTTTTGTTCATGGTAGTTTTCCAGCTGATCACTGCTTCCTGCCTTCTCTTCTATCTGGTCATGCCTCCACGTCAGTGGAACAGAGATACAGGACTTTTGTTGGCCTGGTCCAATGCCTGGCTGTTGTTGGTGGCCAGGTGGCCTTGCCTTTTGCAGGAGTTGTCAGGCAAAAGTATGGTCAACATAAAAACTGTGACAGCTTCCCTGTATTTCCTCCTCACCTTCCCCCTTTGCTGTCCATGCTGGCACCATGGAGGATGGAGAAGCACCTGTGATGTGTGATTTAAGGCACTTGTCCTGCTGCTCACTGCTTGGTGCAATCCTGTTTCTTCAGTCAGGCAAGCTCTTTAGGAAGAACAGTTTTGTTTGACCTTTCTTTCTTTCTAGAAAGCTGTGGTCTTGAGACTGTATCACATGGTGGTGATGGTGTTTTTTTCCTAAATGAGGAAGGTAGGAAAAGCACTGTATTTATTTATGCTGGCTTTTCTCAAGAGGGAGCTGAACATGAAAGTTTCTCCTCTGAGTCAGAGTAGACAGATTTCTCCTTTGGACTGAGATTTATCAGTTTCTTATCTTGTCATTTGATGCTTGCTAAATTGCTGTGGAAGCACCAGAGTGAGGAGCTAGTGATCTTTTTTAGAAGTAAAAGAAATTTTAAAAATGAAGGATTAAATAGTTTATTCTCTGAGGCTGAAATTACAGATATTAAGTACTTTGTCTGTTTTATTGTTAGACAAAGCTTAATTGTTTGTTACAAGTCATTTATTTGAGATGGGCAAGAGGAAAGTCTGTAGCACCTTTTTGTTGGTAGAGATAAATTATCGTGTTGTTTCTACTACTAATTCCTTTTCCCATACCTTTCTGTCTGCCTGCTTTCCCCATCATTTGGGGCATAGGTGTTTACTTCCAGTCACCTTAATAGAAACACCATGCTCTTGAGATAAATTTCTGCCCTTTCATATGCTATTATTATGATTTGGTTTATTTCTCTGGGTATGCAAAGATGAGCTTGCACAGAGCTTGTAATCCCAGCAATGAAAAGGGAGAAACTCAAAGGAAAAATATCTTCAGGAAGAGAGGAGAAAATCATCATAGTCTAGCTTCAGATGTCTCTGTGCCTCACATGAGCAGCAGGGCATTTCTGATCTTGGGAGCGCTTAAAGAAGCCTCAAATGTCAGGATGCTTCACTAGCCTCAACTCCCAGCCTGGACATCCAGGATGCCTAAAGGTGTGCAGTAGGGCTTGTCCCTCTCTTCTTGCCCTCTATCCCCTGCCTGGCATGCATCTCCACCTCTCCAGGGGTGGAGAGGATGTATGCCCCAATACTGGGATGGTTGCTTCAGTGATCCATGTCTTGTTGGTTTGGTATCAAAGTAGCTTTTAAAACAACCAGGCAGGCAAGACAGCAGCTTCTAGTAAAATATCTTTGTGAAGGTGCCTCAGGAGGGATTAAGATACAATGCCAAAGCTATTAACTGGGAAGATGCTACCTCCTCAGCTTCAGGTGTTTTTGCCAGTGTTAAGGAGGAGCTGATCAAAGGAACTGCCAAGAGTTAAAAAAACTTTTCAGGCAGGAAGTAGGCAGTTGTTCGAGAGCCACTCACCAGGATCAGACACCTGCCTGTAAGTGTGCAGGAATCTCAGCTTCTCAGCAGCTCCTGGAACATGTATTGGCATGGGACCAAGCTAGGATAGACAAATACCCTCTTTTGAGTCAGTTTTACAAAACATTACGCTGCCTACCTTCTGTTACTAGTAAATCATATTTTGATTTGAGAAAGCTGTAGCATGGGGTATTTGTCATCAGCGGCCAAGAGGACTCAAGGTTCCTGAGTGCTGCTTCTCAGAGCTGTGGTCACTAAGCCTCAGTGAACACTTTTGGAGAGGAGAAAGGATGCAGCCACACTGGGGAGTGTGTCTTTGTGCTCTGTTGTATACTGACCCTTTTTGCTCACTGAAAGGTTGGTCAGGCTGCCCAGGGAAGTGGTGGAATCACCACCCCTGGAAGCATTAAAAAAACCTGTGGATGTGGCACTTGGAGACATGGTTTAGTGCTGAACACACAGGATTTAGTTTAATGGTTAGACTTGATGATCTTAGGTCTTTTCCAGCCTTAAGTATTCTGTGATCCTATGACCCCTGCATACCCCAGGGGAAGCAGTAAATCCTTGCTGGCCCTTGAGAAGGAGGGTGCAATGACACTTGGGCAGGTCAGGCACCTCCCAGCCCTCCAGCAGCAGTGCTGCATCTCTTGCTTGAGGCAGGTATGGCCACAGGTACCTGCATAGCCCTCAGCTTAAGGCATGTAGCTCCAGGAAGCCTGAGCTTTTGCAGTCCACTTTGAAGTCTCTCCTGCCTCTTCTGAGGGTTTTTAAAAATCTACTTTTCCAGTGAACAAGAGTCTCAGTCTTTGCCCTTGTGCTTCCTCTCCTATCCCACTCCAGAAAAAAAGAGTTGCTTGGCCTCACTGGCAGACAGTCTCTCATAAATCTCTATGGTCCAGATGGTTCATAATTTATTGCCCACTTTACCCCACCAAATATTTTCACATTACTTCTGTTACTTGCTGGTCTGATTCTGCTATCCATTTTCTCATTCTTACCCAAATATTTATCCAAGGCCTTTCACACATAAAAAAATCCTCAATTTAGATGCATCAGTTTTGAAGAAGTCTATATCCTCTGCTTTGGGTATTTAGTTTGTTCTTCTTGACTTTGACTTGTCCCTAATAGAAATTGGTGTGGCTATTGGGCTGCCTCTTGCCTCTGCTCTCTTACTTGAAGCAAACAGCTTCTGAATTTAGGAGGCTTAAACCATGTCCTTTCCTGGATCTCTTCTGCCATATGTCATTTCTTGTATGGGAAGTTGTTTATTTGGGTAAATTATGGCAGTCTCTGGCTTTTGCTATCTCTGCAGACACATATGGTCCTGCTGATAGAGTCGTGTGTGTCTGCCTCAGATTTGTGGGCAACAGTGGCATGTGCAGAAAGAAATGGGTGGAGTTGGCCGCACTGTACAGTGTGCAAGGCTCTGCAAAATCCCTATCTGTGGGAATTGCTAGTCAGCTCTTATCAGTCACGTCCTGATGCAGTGAGTTGTAGAAATCAAATTAGCAGACAAGTCAATTGCTTACGTCAGTCAGAAGTTTTGCAGTGGGGATGATGTGATAGCCCAGGGCCCCTCACTGGGTAGCCTTCCTGGATTTGATTACAAGAAAGAATGAAAACCTGACAGTGCAGTTTCACTTCTGTTCTGCTTTTTGGTTTTCCTTCTTTCTTGCTCAAAAGACTTTTTCTCACTGTTGTTTGGGGCAAGCAGAGTAGAGACTCTGTCCTTGCTATAAAAGTAGAGAAAATTCTGCCCTGTTATTTTACAAAACAGATTGTTGTGGCATACTACATGGTTCCTGACATCACTCAGTAGTTCATTAGTCTGTCACTGTACAAGCATACTAAATGACAAGCTAAAAAACAGAAGACAGTACAACAGTCCATTAAAATTCATATAGGATATCAAATATTCAAAGTAAGTGATGTAAAAAGAAGCCGCTTGCTGTAAATACTAATACCTGTAGTTACATAAATGTAATGAAGATGTGCTGAGCACCACCAAGCAGTGGACTGCTGCTGACAATTCCACAGCTGCATGGGAATCCCTGTAGTTATTTATTTCCAGAGAGCTGCTACCACTTCAGGGAAAGGTCTCCTTCAGAAGCTCCAGCCTGTCATGTGAGCCTCTTCTCCTAGCAAACACCGTGGCTGACTTGAAATTGGAGGCAGGATCAATTACTTTCAAGCTCTCAGTGTCATGGAGTAATGAGACATGATGTTATTCATTTCTTATGTCCAGGGCAAAAGCAATGGATCTCAGGCTTAACATTTTGAAGTTTTGTTTCTTTTTTCCTGTATTGCTTTCTCTGGAGGGTTAACATCATATGTCATTATATCCTCTAGTAATTCTTAACTTTCTTTGAAACTGCAAATGCCTGTGTCAGCAAACTGGGACTTAACTTCCCAAGCACAGGTAACAGGCAAGCTTTTAGGGTTTAAGGGTAGGACTTCTGAGTAAAGGTATCAGAGCTCCCATCAGATCTGTCAATAACAAATCCCAAATTCAGTTAACTTCATTCCCACCCTTTGAAAGAATATCCAATCTTAAGTGCAACAACTTAAGGCAATGGAGAATCCACCCCACCTTCAAGTGTGTTTTTTAGAAGGTTAATTACTTTTGCTGTTAATATGTACATGCTATTCCTGCTGTGGTTTTGGAATCCAAATACTTGGGCCTTGTTACGGCTTTGTCTGCTATTAATATATCCCCAGCCTCCTCTACCCAAATCTGTAATAAATTAGTTTTTAAGGCTTTTGTCTGTAGTGATTCTAAAAATAATTTCTTATTGGAATCCAATTGAATCCAAGGGAAGCGAGGTGATAATCAAATGATGTCACTCTCACGTCTTGCACTGCATCTCGCTGCCTGCCAAAACTAGCAACTGTTGCTATGTACCCAGGGGAAGGTGATACTCCCAGCCTTTTCTTGGTGCTGGGAAGCTCCAAGTGCTTGTCAGGCCTCTGGGAGCTGCTGATGTCTTTTCCAGGCTTTTCATTTTACCCTTATGTATTGGGATAGTCACGAAGAAACATGGATCATGTCCTGTAGGATGCTTGGAGTTTTTCCTGTTTCTGAAGAAGACCATTTCTGTCAATGCCATTTAGCACAACTGTTGTTGCAGTGCCTGGGCTGTGGGGTGGGAACCTTGCTGCAGCATGTGTGACAAAGTCCAAAAATCCATCTAACAGGACAATGGCATGACACCATGACATTTCCCAGGAAGTCTTTTCTTTTTCTCAGTAGCTCCCCTGAAAACTTGGCTCATGGGACTTAATCCCCAGCTTTTCTCTAGGTGCTTCCTGAAGCTGAAAATATGTTACCAAAAGAGCAGAACTCATTGTCATTTGACACATGGAGAACCAGGATTTCTTCGATAACAAACCAAATTGTGCCCCCAGATGACTTCCATGCACCTGGGACTCAGGGTGGAAACTTGGGAGCAAGACAAGTCATATGTTCGTGAGGCTCCATCCAGTTAGTGCCAGTGCATTTTGGCAGTCACTCCTTGCCCTGTCTGCATTTAAAAGGGATTGCAGTTTTAATCTTCATTTTGCTATAGTTATCTAAACATGCAAACACTGTCTTTGTGGTTTTGGACAGCAGAAGGGGGCTGAATCTCAGACAGCCTGAGATACAATCCTGGACTTCATTATTTTATTTCAGACATGCATGGCTGCAAATAGCATTGTGCTGAGTTCCAGCAATGTCCTAATTCCATGGAGGGAGTGGGGGAGAGAGAGGGGCACAGCAGAAGAAAGCACTCTGTGTTCACTGGCTGGTGTACCAGAATGATGGGGTAGGGTTGAAGCACCGAGGCGTTCTATGGTGTTACAATTCCCAGGGACACTTTCCCAAGTATATACACTGTCCCAGTATATAGCAGCAATCCAGAGCTAATTGACATCTAAGTGCCACGGGGGAGTAAAGTTATTTGAAGTTATTAAAGTGATTTTGTCTTTCACCAAGTGAAAAAAAATCCAAAGTTAACTGGGTGGAAAAAAAGAGAGGAGGAAAAAACCAGCAGACTACCAAACTGTGACTCGTTCAGACTAGCTTGTGAAAGTATCTTGAGGTCATCTATCCTGAAAGCCTTTGAAATTTGAAGACTATGGACTCTTGGCACTCTGCCCATTCCTTCTCCTCCTCCTAGCCGATTCTGCCTAACAGTTGCCCTTTTTTTCCGCTTCTAAATACCCTGAATCATGGAGCTTGCTCGTTTTCTTCATTCAGGTCTAAGGCCTTAAGGACTGTGTTGGAGTAATGAAAGGACAGCATGTACTGGATGTTGGAGCCAAGGGAGAGGGGGTGTGGGCAGAGGGAAGAGATTACCCTGCTTCCAGGCTTTGGTCCTAATCCTGCAAATTTTTTCTCATGTGAAGAGTCCTACAGAGGTCAGCCAGACATTTTGTACGATCAGCGACTTATTTGCTATTTGGCATCATGCTCAAATTTTGCTTAAAGTAGTCATAAAAACACGGTCAGAGTTTGTGATAAGGCGTGGATGGGAATGCTTTAAGCCAACTCAGCAGGGAGTCTGCTGAAGACATGCATGGGATTAATTAAGTAGACATTTTGTATGTTTGGCAAGTGTGGCTGGGTTTGGCTAAACTCTAGGACTCAGACAAAGTGTCTCCCTAAAAAGAATATATAAATGCAGTGCCACCAGCGTCCAGTGTGCACTCCCTGGCATTGCCCTCAAGGAGGAAGGTCAGGCCAAGTGCACATGATCTTGCCAGGAGTTATCTGCCCAGGTGGCCCAGTTCCCTGCATGCCAGTATCTTGTGCACTCCCGTGTTGGCTATTAGATCAGGGTTCTGAACCACCCCCTGATCATGTTGCACTTGTGATTGCATTGTTGGCTCTTGCAGTGGGAGCCATTTGTTGCGGCCTGAAGGTGCAAAAGCAGCTCCCCTGGTACAGCCCTGAGCCAGGACTATTGCTGACAAATATGACCTTGGGTAAACAAGCAAAAATTTCATCCTGTTGTGCTGTAAAACCTTATGACTGTATATAGGGTCCCTAATACAGATGGTGTTGTCAGGTAGCTGCAGTTACTTTCCTGGAGAATCAGATTCAGTCCTTACTTTTCTGCTGAACAGATATTTTCTAGAGTATTAATATATTTCTTAGATACTTCACTAAAATGCAACTTGCTAAAATACACCTTGCAACAAGGAGTTCAAAATGTCCAACACTTCTGCAGTGATGGAAAAAAGATGCTCCTCTGTACATAGAGCTTTAAGGTTTCTTGCCATCCTGACTTTAATTGCTTTTGACACACTGATTTAAGGGCAGTGGGGTGGGGAGGGGACACAACTCTTCAGCGTGAGTTAAACAAGAGGAGCCCAAGTGCTGCCTGCTCCAGCTCGTGCAGGCAGAGTGCCACAGGGGCAGCAGCTGATGATGATGGCAGCTGCTGCAGATGCAGGAAAAGACAAACACCCAGCTGCTCCCTCCTGCCCCCTTCCCCCTGTGCTGACAGCATGGCTGTTTGTCCTGCTGAATCCCTGCATGGCTATTGCAACCTGTCGCCCTGAAGACTGGAGTATGGTGAAAGGCTGGGCTGCTCCCAGCCTCTTCCTCCTTATTTAAGTGTCACAGAAGGAAAAAGCCTGGATGGAGATAGGCTGTTCAGGGTCATCCTGTTGTAGTTACAATGATGACAACAATTCACAGCTGAAGCATTTGATTTGCTAACCTTATAAAAAGATGCCATTAAATACTGTATTTAGCTCCTCAGGGGAAGTAGCCTGGTTTCTTTTTCATTTTCCTTTTCTCATCCCTGTTTTAGCATTAGTGACACAGCTGTCATTCTCCTGCAGAAGGGCTTGCTGGTGTCATAGCTGTGATTGGATGGCACCAAAAACCCATTTCTGCTGAAAATAATTAATATGGTGCATTTTCACCTGAAAAAGAGCCTGTTGCAAAACTGCTACAAGGTTTTCATTAACTTTAGCAAGCTTTGAAAGTTGCCTGTGAACAAAATTGGAAATTTCTGTATGTCTCCTCATGTTTGTCCTTGTCAACAGGGCAGAGTGTGGCATAGGGCATTCCTGTTCAAGCACACAAAGCAGTTCACATGCATTTAGACGTGCAGAAAAAGCCTTTGCAGGTGAGAATCTCACTTTGCAACGGGCACTTGAGCAGATCCTCATAAACAGAATTAGTTTCCACTAGTTCTGAAAAAAGTCAAACTGGAGATGAGTGTGGACTCTTCCATCTCATTATTTTTTTCATTCCCCCTTTTCTAACCTTAACCAGAAAACTGCCTGGTTAATTTCTTTTTTTTTCTAGATATCCCATCATCTCTAAACTTCAGTCATGGGCGAGGGGTGGTGGGGGGGAGGGCAGAAGAAGAAGGAAATAAAAAGCACAAAGCTAGCAAGCCCATTTTATATTTTGCATGTTGTCCCATATTGCAAAAGTGTTTAGCAGACTTTTCGTAATGTATGTACTTCTCAGGGTACTTGGTGTGGGTCCTTTCCCTTTCTGAAGGCAGGAAAATATCCCCATAAGTATTTTCATTCTTCGCTCTTTTTGCCCTCATCTATTCAACTGCAACTTTGGTTATTAAAATGATACTTGTCATACTTAGGAGGCCTTGCATTCTTGAGCTATGAATGCTGCGAACAGTGTCATAAGAAAAAGATGATGTACAAAGGCATCATCATTCTTGACATTGTCCTTTAAAGTTTGCCCTGTGTCTTGAATATGTAGGTGTTGAAAAAAAAATTACTTCAAGCAGTGTAGTTCCACTAGTAAAACTCGACAGTTTTCCACTAAAAACCAAATGTGGCCAGTGTCCACCCAACCCATGTGGGATCTAGGATAGTTTCTCTAAGAAGCTGAAAGTTATCTGAGAGAGAATGTATCTGAAGGAATTGTAGGGCCATCTTGGAGTCCATATGACTACTGCAACCCCAAAATGCATAGATTTTGATTCAGCAAGTCAAAACTTAAAATTTTCCGGCATATAGTATGGTGTCTGTGAAGTTGCCTCAAGGCCTGTCCCGAAGGGCAGGGAAGGCAAGGCTGGTTTGTGCTAGCAAATGAAAGCAAAGCAGGTCTCTTGATTTTATTTACCATTGCATCTTTATTGAGTTAGTCCGCATGTTGAGGCTGTAAACTTTCAGATGTAAGTTTTCTAGGGGTATAGTCCTTCCCACACTTGGAGTTCAACCAGACTGCATCTTACAGGGCAGATAATTCTTGTCATAGTACCTGGTGACAGTTCTTGCTGTTTACACAGTCAAGATGCTAAAACCCATTGTCCTGTGGCTCCACAGCTGCCTCTGAAAAAGGCATGTATGGAGCAATACAAGGACCCCATCATGGCCTGAGTGTTGGCCTCAGGAGGGATTACTCATGTGAGCAGGTTCAAATGCAGAACATGAAAAGGTTCCTCCACTCACCATTCTGCTATTCAGGCTCTGGTGTTGGGGTGGGGCTTTAACAAAGCATGAGTGCTGAAGCATTTTGACACAGTCTAGCTTTAGGCTCAACATTCAGCTTTTGGGATTATGATTGTATTGATGACAGTGGTCTTATTTTCTCAAATTAGGTAAACAGCTTAAAAAAAAAAAAGACTTTCATACTTGTGCATTTACCTGGATTGTGAGGTTCCTGGGATGGTGCTGCTGCCACTTATGTGTGAAACAGGAATGTCCTGCTTGCTGTAGCAAAGGGCTGATTCATTGGCATTGTAATAGGTGTCATATTCCCTTTTGTCAGCTCCTCGGGTATATTTTGCCCTGGCAGTAAACAGAATATAAATTTTAAAAATCCAGTAGAACCAGTAACATGCAAGTTGTCTGAGTGAGGTGAGGTTCAATGAAAACTAAGACAGTTCATAAGTGGGGTTAGGTGAGGCTGGGCTGAATGCAGAGACATAGAGTTCGGTTTGAGTGTGGAGGAGCTCTCTGAAGTTGCCATGCCCTGGGAGGCAGCATCCCAAAACCTCCATGCCAGAGGGTGGGATCTAGCCCCACCAGCAGAGAGGGTCAGGTGCTCTCAGAGGAGAGCAGGAAGACAGACTGGTGGGCCTGTTGGTGGAGGGGCCATTTCTCCCCAGGACTCCCAAGGGTGGCTGGTGTCCCTAGCTCCAGCTCTGACCTGTACCTGCCCAGATTTTAAATTGGCTGCTTTTCCATAGGGAGGGGAAAAAAGAATCAAATGCTGTCAACTTGGAGATTACATCCAAAGCATCACAGCATGGAAACTAAAGCTACATGCCTTGGTGGTGAGCTTCTGGGCAGACCTAGTTTTGGGACTGAGCGGCCTGATGCAATGTATTGGTGGAAGTCAGATCAAAGAATGGGCTGCAGAAAGACTTCTGAATTAAAGTCACCTTGCTACTGTTCTTGTAAAAGTGGTGTGGAGATGGATATTTTTGTCCACCCATGTCATCTGGCACAGCATGAGCTGTGTTTGTGTATACAGAAAGCAAGTCTGTATGATTCTTCAAATATACTCCTAAGTGCAATGTTTAAAATACCTTCCCCAGTGCAGAGGGAAAATACAGGAATCTATGTAAGCAAGGGGCTCAGGAGGGGCCCATGTGTTATTCTCAGGACAAAAGCAGAATGCACATCAGAATACATCAGAAGGAAAACCGATCACTTTCTACTTTGAAAAGGCATTAATATTTTACAGCTGCCATTACGTTTTGAAGAGTGCTCAGGTATTTATTGGTAGCTATCCAGTCTGGGGCCATGAAGGAGGAGATACCTGTTTTTCAAGTTGTTCTGTTCACTTATCCCTTGTCTCCTAATTCACACCCTGTCCACACCAGTGCTGCAGTAACTCAGTGGGTATCTGGAGTCACAGTTGTCCTTTGGGAGGTTCCCTAGGGGTTTTTGCCTGTAAAAGTCAGTGGAGTGCATCCCCAGCTTCCCCCAGAGCTCAGCTCTGTGAAGCAAGATCATTCCCTTTGCCACTTCAGCTGCCAACTGAAGCACATCATATTTTAAAACACTGTTGTTTTTTTAAAAAAATCAGATAATATCTTCTGGTTCAATAATAAAGTAATTATGTGCTTAAAATAGCGCAGAAGAGGGGTCCTGTTTCAGATTAGTTGACAGAGCAGAAATGCTGGGGGCTGGTTTGGAGGTTGCTGGTGGGCTGGTGGGCTTTCTCACAAGAAGGTCTCAGGTGCCTGTGCTGGCTTTTGCTCAGGCCTGATCAGACTCAGTCAGGCGACAGTATCAGATCTATTCCCCTCATCAGTCACATGTTTGCTGTAACTGCCACCAGATTCACAACTTAGTGTGTGCAGCTCAACACTTCAATTAATCCAGGCCGAGTGTTTAGCAATCTATCATTTCAGAGCTAGCACTTTGCAGAGGCAGCCTTGAGCTGGGGTTCCAGGAGCCCTGGAATGCTGTCTCCACACACATAGATTTTACTCTTCCCCTGCCACTGTGTGGTGGGAGTTGTTGCTGGTTTAGTTGCATTTCATAGGACTAGAAAGTGTTAAAAGAAATCAATCCATGACTGAAAAAGATTTCAAAAAATAAAGATTTAGAATAGGTGATTCAGCAGTGAGAGGCTTTTGTGATCTTCTATGGGAAGCTTCTATTTTTAGTGAATTATTATAAGCAGTAGCATCACTCACATGTATTTATAAAGGCATGAAAGAACGCCCATACATGTTTCTAAATAGTCAATGTATAGTAACAGCCATATGCTGAGAATGAGTAAAAATAGAATTGAGCACTCTGGCTTCAACAATGCTGCGTGAGAGTTGTGCTTGGATCTTTGTATCTAAGAAATGAAAAACAGAGGCTTGTTTTTTTTTTTTTTTCCCTAGAAATTCTTTCTAGCAATACAAACCCAAAGCCTTCATGGTGAAAGTCTGCCTTGCAGTAAAATTGCATTGTTTTCATTGAGGTCTAACTGGGTGACCACTGAGGTTTGGGAGGACTCTTCCAGTAACTTCAACAGCTGGTGGATTTGGGGTAGGCTGACAGGAGTACCTGTTTTTGTGGAGTTACTGTTATGTACAGTGTTCAGGTTGATTAGTTGTATGTGCCTGCCCTTCTCTGGGGGCTCTGTGGCATGGATGCAGCGATGCTGTGCTGAAGGAGCTTCGCAAATAAAGCATGGTGTTATTTCCAAAATCCCTTCATTGGAAACACTTGAAATGCTGGGGCTTGCCATTGTGAAACCATAGGAGAAAAGAAAGATGTTATCTGCTAGTGATACCACTCCTGAACAGAAATTACAGCTGGTTTGCTCTGCAAAGACCCAGCCCTGTGTGTCCATTGCAACCTTCTTGTATGTGATTTCTTGGGTTTAAGTTCAATAAGGGGCAGCATCTCCCATTTTCTTGCTGGCTTTGTTCATGTCCCTGTCAAGCCTGTGATGAGTTGCCTTGGGATTTCACCTTACAAGAGCAATGCCTCGGAGTAAATTCTTGCTCTTGAGTTAAATCCTTTTATTTAAATCAACTGTGTTTTTGAGTTTTGGGCAGCCACAATATGAAGCAGGTGGAAGGGACTGAAAAATGTGCCTCTTCACAAGATGCCCTAGTGACGGTGCCAGTGTCACTCTCAGTGACAGTGCCTGCCTCCTAATTCCCAAATCCTATTCTAAAAGCATTGCCATAGCATGCAGAGGATAACACTCTATTTTTAGGGACTTCCTATAGCAAAGGGTGCTGAGGTACCTGGCTCCTGACACTGGGAGGGGCTGCTGGAGACCCTGACCTTCCTGTTACACAGCTGTGTTAAAGCACCAGCATCTTCCTTGCACTCTGCTTCCCTTCTCCCGACACCCAGTGTAAACGCCAGCCAGCGTGCTCTCCTCACAGCAAAACAAATGTTATTTATTAGAGTCCTTATGTGGTCAGAGCATGTCTGACTGTAAAATAACTGGAGATTTTTCTGCTAACTGGAAGCATGGTGCTCTGAGGCAATTTCCAGGCAGTGTATATTTTCAGCTAAGTTTTATTTACGTCAGCATAGCAATTTGCAGTATCACTGTTTGCAAAGAGCGAGGCAGTGGCTGTTTTAACTAGAATTAATTTTTTTCACTTTCCTTACTATTTTTTTTAGGAAAAACTTTCAAGTCATGACTCAATTCCCATAGGTCCATGCTTCGAGATGCTTTCCTGTTTAAAGAGGAGGGGATAAACCCCCTTGGTGGGCAGGTTGCTCACTGCCTGCCCTGGTGGCCAGCGCAGCTGGGGAAGCGTGGCGTGCGTGTCGGGGAGGGCTTGTTTTCCCTGGGCTAATCACTTTCTCCTGGTGTAATTTGGCACAGCCCGGTGCCCTGTGTGCAGGACAGAGGCAGATCCCTGTACTGCTCTCCTGTCTGGGCCAGCACATTTCAGGGGATAAACCTTTTCTGGACTTACTGTTCTCCCAAGGAACTTAAATGCCTCAAGGCTCTACTCTTCTGGGGTGGGGGACAATGGGCAGAGGTGCAGGCAGAGGCCTCTTCTAGTGTTCTTCCCCTACCAGCAAGGTCAGAGAGACCTTTGAAGAGAGGATGAGAAGGGGAAACCACAGAGCCATCTTTCAGATGCTGAGCTGACTTTCTGAAATCTGTGGGATATTTTTTTCCACTTTTCCTGAAGGAGGGCATACTTGGGTAGGGCTGAGCCTGTGTCACCCCAAGTATGCAGGGATGTGAGGATGGTGCCTTTGCCAGCTGGGTGTGAAAGGGTGTAGCCTGCAGGACAGTGATGTGCTCTGGCTGCCTGCTTCTGCTGAACATCTGGTGGGATTTTTGGGAGCTGCCTTGGGAATATGCAGATGATACCAAGCATCAGGCATCAAAACCACTTTGGGTGTCAGAAAAGATTTCTGTTTCTGTGTGTAATTTTCCTAATCCTTTTTTTGTTGTCACTGCAGCTTCCATAATTTAGGGAAAATAGAACAATTAGGAGCATTTAATACTTGGTTTAATATGGAAAAAGAGGTATATCAGAATGGCTGGATAGATATTGTGGGAGAACTCTGTGTTATAGTTCTTGCTTTTTCTGTGTCTGCAGAGCACACTTACTACTTCATTAAATTTTATACATTTTTCTGATTTGCAAAAACTCATGGGAAAGACGAAGAAATTCTGAGACCTCTTTGGGATTTCAAAGTTCTTTGAGAAGAGTAGCACTGCAGCCTTATGGAACTAGGCAACAAGGGGTGGTATGGAAGCAATAGATTGGTACTTCCTAAAGATCAACTTCCCTAGGCTTGCAAATCCCTTTCACCAGGAATTGCTATGTACATGCACACAATTGGCAACCTCAGCCACTGCATCTGTTCACTTGTTTAGTTGCAACTGAATCTCCTTGGGGACTTTAGAGCAAACAAAATATAAAATATGTGAAATGTAAAATGTGATTGTCCACTCTGCTCTCCACTAGTGCAGCATCCCCTTTAGTCCTGTGTGCAGTTTTGGGCACCACAGTGTAAAAAAAGATGTTGAGCTATTAGAGTGTCCAAAGGAGGGCCACAAGGATGGTGAACGGCCTTGAGGAGAAGCCATATGAGGAGTACTGAGGTCACTTGGTCTGTTAAGCCTGGAGAAAAAAGAGACTGAGGGGAGAACTCATTGCAGTCTGCAGCACCCTCGTGAGAGGAAGAGATCTCTTCTGATCTCTTCTTTGTGGTGACCAGTGACAGGACCCAAGAGAATGGCTTGGAGCTGTGCCAATGGAGGATTAGGTTGGATATCAGGGTAAGGTGTTTTACCCAGAGGGTGGTTGGGCTCCCCAGGTAAGTGATCACAGCATCACTTGTCTGAGTTGAAATGTTTGGACAATGCTCTCAGGCACATGGTATGACTCTAGGGGTGTCCTGTGCAGGACTGGGCATTGGACTTGATGATTCTGATGTGTCCTTTCCAATTCAGCATATTCTGTGATTCTGTGATCCTATGAAAACTGATAGTTGAAGCAAGTTTTGAGTTTCTTCATGAAAAGGCACAGGCACTGGTCCGGATGTGTGGGCAAAATGTGTTGAATTAAGAGACTTCAGTTTCATCAACCACTGAATGCAAAAAAAAAGTAGGGTTTTCTTAAAGAAAATAATTTTTTGGTGGAAGCTGGTTCTAGGGGTGTTCATCCCAAACGAGATTTGTGTGACAACATTTTGAGCGAGGTGATATAAGCTGAAAACTGAAACTCAAGTGAGCAAAGAGAGCTGTGGAGGAACTGAACTCTCTCTGTTCAGCTGGAGGCTGATAACTTTGGAGTTATTTTCATGGCTTCTTTTCACTAGTGTTAGATCTGATGCGTTTCTCTACTACATGGCCACCAGACAATTTCATATGGTGAATGAAAAACATTATATATGTTAATACAGGATAAAATAAAGTGAGCATAAAAATAATTCTCTCAAGTGAGCATTAGCAGCATTTATGGGTCTGCAGACAGTGTTTGTTTTTCTCCCACCATGTCCTAATATCCCCTTTGTTAAACTACTGCTTTTGATTTTTAGCCCTAACTTTACAGTTTAGGAGCCCATGTCTGAAATAGCAAATTCGCTGCTCGCCACAGAACACTGAAAGAAAAACAGACCAGTGTGTAACTTGGACTCATCAGCCACCAGCTGCACCTCGTCTTGCTAATCTTTAGGCTTTTTGGAAAAAAAAAAAAAAAAAAAAAAAAAAAAGGAGGGACTTTTAAGAGTTAAGTTACACAACTCTCATTTTATTTTTAAAGCGAGTGGATTCCTTGTTGCGTTGTCGAGGATGATAAATTGATACCACATGTTCCTTCCAGACAAAAAAGACTCTGTACTGCAGTGGAAGCACTTGCAGCTGGTGTCTGAGTTAGTGGACAGGCTCCACAAGGTAAACACGGCTTGGAAGAGGCTGAAATGGGCACAGGGAGGGGGAATTTTCTCCATTTTAAAAGCTCAAGCATTTGCTGCTGTTGTCTGAGCGGGTCTGAGTGTTGAAATAACACGCAGTCCCAGCCTCCTTGGGAGACTCATTCAGTTGTTTGTATCAAATTAGGGATATGGCACTTTGGAAATGTTTGAGTGTCCTCTCTGTCAGCTTGCCTGTTTCCACTCTTACCAAAATATTGAGAGAGAAAGACGTATAATTAGGACACGGTAGCTGATCTCGGGGGATTTTCTTGCAAGCAAAGTGTAGCTGGATCCCTCAAGGAGTATTAAGTGAATAAAACACAGTGCAGTGGATCAACATTTATTGAAGCTGAGAGCCTGAGTTTGGGGAAAGTGGTGTAAGCGCTGGTGGTGCTGCCTGGGCTGCCAGCTCACCCGTTCTCCTGGTGCCATCAGCTAAGCCAAGGGAGGACAGCAGCACTGCTTGCCTGTGGCACTGCACCACCCTCTGCTCACACCAGTTCTGCCTGGTCTCCTGTGTTCCTCTGCCTTGAGTCTTGCTTGTCTCCAGGGACAGTCCCTCTTCTTGCAGGACCACTTTCAAAGGGGACTTCAACCCAGCTGGCCTGGCCTCAGGGCAGTACACAATGCTCTTGATGTTATCTGCCGGAACCTCAGTCTTCTGGCTTTCAGCAGAGTGCAGGACATGCTTCAAGTCCAGTATAAATAGTAACACTAATAAAGGGAGGAGCTCATCATATTTCTTTTTTGCTCTGCTCAAGTACAGTCCATATGTTGTACCCATCAGTGGTATCTGAGCTGTCTGCAGCCTGGCTAGCATCTATCCCATCTGCATATGGTCTCCAGGACAGATGATGGAAGTTCCTTTATGGATCTTTTAAAGTTTCTCATTGCATTTTGGCATAGAAAAACGTTTTAAGTTTCCATCATCGTAGCCTAATTCATCTCCTACATAAGTCAAAGACAAATCCCCATTAATTTCATCAGCAGTGGGTTCAAATGATAAACTGTATTTTCTTTGGTTCCCCACCTCCTTTGTGGTTTGTTGCATGGTCATATATTAGTAATCCGTGTGGTTGTGAGCAATGATTGTCCCCATATACCTTTCCTATCTTTTAAGCAGATGGGAATATTTTTTGACAGCTCAGAAAACAGGTAGAAAATACAGTTATTTCCATCCAGATTGCCACCTGGTAGCACAGTGCAACAGCCTTTACTGATGTGAGTTGTCAGTGCTGGTGGCTTCTGTAGCAAAACGTGCATGAGAAAGGATAATAGGATCCAGCCCTAATTTGATTTGGCAGGGCATCCAACAGAAGGAGAGACCAAAAAACTCAGATGCTCTTGCTGAAGAGGTTAGTGGGGGAGGTTATATGAAAGAAGTGGGTTTTAAGGCAGTGTTTGAACAGAGGGTGGAGATGGGGTACACAGAAATAAATTGGCCCATAATTATGCTTAAGAAAATCTTCTTGCAGAAGAAAAGTAAAGAAAAACAGAAGCAGGATTATAAGTGGCATAGTGCTTAATATAAAGGAAAACAAACTGCTTGGTTTTTTTATAACCACCAATTTTCAATGCAGAATTGTTACATTCTTTTATTATTTGTGTAAAACCAACACTGAGCAAAAATATATAAGAAGAAGAAAATTACACATGTGCACATACATATCCACACATGCAGGAGTCCTCATCCTGAAAGGTGCCTCAGTCTAACAATTTTACCATTTAGGATTTTTCATGGTTTTATGCCAAATACTTTCATGCTATGGATACCAGCAGCAGAAATAAGCCCTTTCATGAGAATACTATAGGCTGAAAAGTGTTAGCTGCTGGCACTTCCACTGAGTGTTTTTATATCTGAAGCTGTGCATGGCACGCTGCATATGCCACCTCAGGTGTTTCTCCTCTCTGAGATTTATTTTTCATTAGCAGGAGTCATGATACCATGTATTTTTACACCCAACATTTTTAGGTGGGGAACAGCACAGTTCATATGGTTTTTGAAACCTAGTGTGGACATTGCATGTAGAAATCCATCCAGTTCTCACAAGTGGTCGTCCATGGAAGTCACAGGGAGTGAGGGTGGGAGCTACCTGCAGAGATGCAGTACAAACTGGAATTTCAAGAAAGGTTATTTAAAGAAAAAACACATCAGTTCTTCAGCCAGTTTTACAGCAAGAAACGTGAAGAAGTAAGGAGTGGTGCCTAGTTATTAGAAATTAGACTGTTGCCAGACTCAAAATGTGGTTAAAATGTCATCAGTTAAACAATAAAAAGCTTATTCCCTCCTTAGACTGAAGAACTATTATGGTGCAACTCAGTCCACCACATTCTGATAGTAGTCCCTCAGAAATGGACATGTTTATAGCTGAGGCACTGACTCAAACTTCTCTTGAGAATGTCAGCAAAGTCTGATCAGCTGCTTTGTGTAAATTGTTTAAAACATAACAGTTGCTGTTTTGAAGCCTGGTCCATATGATTTCTCTTTTCATTAAGTGATAATCACAACCACGTCTGCTGTCTGCGTGCGAGGACTTCAGGCATGTTTTCCATTTCACAATCTGACAAAAACCACAATGCTCAACAGTGGGGAAAGAAAGGCATTTTATACTGAAAAGGATAGTTTTTTAAAAAGCTGGGCTGTACTTTTTATATGTATCTCCAGTTTATTTATGTCAAGTGTCCATTTTCCTAAGAATGCAAATGTAGATGATTTGTAGATCGATTCATTATTTGCCTAATTAAATCTGGAGTTTCTTCAGTGTTTTGTAAACAAAGGACTCTTGTTCTGAATGGTTTGATTGTTTTGCAGTCTTGCTGACTATGTGTTTTTAAAAGATGTTGATAGGACAAATGCGATTTTATCCTTTTCATAGATACACCCAGTAATTGCCAAAATTTAAGAAAAAGTGACTCTGCACTCTTTAAGCTTAGAGGAATAGCACAAGGGTTTTTTTCAAAGGAATATGGGATAGCTCCAAAAATCTTTTGACTTCCACATGGGAAAAAAATGTTGGTTTACCAAACCTGGAAGCATTCACACTAACAAATACTGTTTGCTTTTCCTTTCTTTGATCCATATTTTAAGCACAGGGTCAGCAGGATGAGCAGAGTGGGATTTTCATGTCAGTTATTTTGATTTAAATCTGGTGCCATTTCTCTGGGGTTACCATGGGCTGGTTTTCTCAGGCTCTTTCTGATTCTAAGGGGATTATCGTTGGTTTGTGCCAAGTGGTGTTTGGGCAGTTCGATGCTGCTGACTAGTGCAAGCAGGTAGGAGGCAAGAGCAGGTTGTGTGCAGGCTCCCCTGAGTATTTCATAGCATCCTGTACAGCATGGAGTATCCAGCTGAGTACAGCAGCTTTATACAGCTCCGTATCCAGCAGCTAACGGGGACAGGGGTATCGTTGCCTACTGTGTCACATCATGTTTTGAAGACTGTGAGGATGCTATAGCGAGGGGACAGCTGGCCAGCTACTGCCGTATGGGCATAATTCTGGTGCCTCTAATCAAGAGAGAAAGTACAGCTTAGTCATGCACAGAGTGCCTGTGGGAGAGGAGCAACAGCACTTGCAGTTTTCTCAGGAATTATTATAACAAATATACAGCACACGTGCCCATGAAGAATTATAAAGACATTTGCAGAGGCTACGATGAGTGTGACTACCCCTCCAGCCAGATTTTTGCTGTGCCTTTGCAGTTTTTATTTCAAGGAACTGATGGCAAGATTACTGATAGTAATAGTTTGTCCTGAGTCAAAAGTAAGGGAGAAACATCTAGCTCCTTTCAGGCAGGAATGTCACACTCCTTTTCTTAGGATGAAACTTTCAGGGATGTAGAGATTTGCACAAGGAACGCCCAACTAGTTAGTGCAAGCCTGGGGCTTGCTTTACAGCAGGAAGCTGCCATGCCACAGTCACACTCCAGCCCTCTCATACCCAGCACCAGAGAAATTCACAGAGATGTCCAGGAGGGTCCAGTGGTTTTATTCATGTTGCTGTTATCACGGGATGTTGATTTAATGGTTGAGATTTGGGTTGTGAAAGAAGTGGGGTGCCAATCTTGACGTTTTATTTTGTTTCTTTCCTGCAGAATTCGATCCGGCACAACTTATCACTCCACAGCCGATTCGTCAGGGTGCAGAATGAAGGCACTGGGAAAAGCTCTTGGTGGATGATCAATCCAGATGGTGGAAAAGGCGGCAAGGCGCCCCGGAGACGCGCTGTGTCAATGGACAACAGCAACAAGTACACCAAGAGCAGAGGGCGGGCAGCAAAGAAAAAGGCAGCCCTGCAGACAGCCCAGGAGACAAGTGAGGACAGCCCTTCCCAGCTCTCCAAGTGGCCAGGGAGTCCCACCTCCCGCAGCAGCGACGAGCTGGATGCGTGGACGGATTTTCGCTCCCGTACAAATTCAAACGCCAGTACGATCAGTGGCCGCTTGTCACCGATTTTGGCGAGCACCGAGCTCGATGATGTTCAAGATGATGATGCTCCACTTTCTCCCATGCTGTACAGTAGTCCATCAAGCTTGTCCCCATCAGTAAACAAACCATGTACTGTGGAGTTGCCTAGGTTGACTGATATGGCTGGGACAATGAACTTGAATGATGGACTGACTGATAACCTCATGGATGATCTCTTGGACAATATAACGCTCCCTCCCTCCCAGCAGTCACCCACAGGAGGGATGATGCAGAGAAGCTCCAGTTTTCCTTATGGTTCCAAAGGTTCAGGGCTGGGCTCCCCATCAAGCAGTTTCAACAATGCTGTGTTTGGGCCGTCGTCCCTGAATTCCCTCCGCCAGTCACCCATGCAGACAATTCAGGAGAACAAGCAGGCCACCTTCTCTTCCATTTCTCATTACAACAACCAGACGCTGCAGGATCTCCTCACCTCTGACGCGCTGAGTCACAGCGATGTCATGATGACACAGTCTGACCCACTCATGTCACAAGCCAGCACAGCTGTGTCCGCCCAGAATTCCCGCAGGAATATAATGCTCCGCAACGACCCCATGATGTCGTTTGCCGCGCAGTCCAGCCAGGGCGGTCTGGTCAATCAGAACCTGTCCCATCACCAGCACCAGTCCCACAGCTCCTCTCTCAGCGGCAGCCGTGCCTTGTCCAATTCCATCAGTAACATAGGCTTGAGTGACTCCAACAGCTTGGGATCCTCCAAACATCAGCAGTCACCTGTCAATCAGTCTATGCAAACACTTTCTGACCCGCTGTCAGGCTCCTCTTTGTACTCTAGCGTGAACCTCCCGGTCATGGGGCATGAGAAATTCCCGAGTGACTTGGACCTGGACATTTTCAACGGGAGCCTGGAGTGTGACATGGAGTCCATTATCCGCAGTGAACTCATGGATGCCGATGGGCTGGATTTTAACTTTGATTCCCTCATCTCAGCTCAAAACGTTGTCAGTCTGAATGTGGGGAACTTCACTGGTGCTAAACAGGCTTCATCACAGAGTTGGGTACCAGGCTGAAGGATCTTTGAGAACAGGGAAAACGGGCAAACAGGTCAGTGCCCCATAGATGTGGTAAAATAATTGGTTCCTTAGTTTTATTGGAGTTTGCACCAAACCCTTAATAGTTAGTGCACATTAATAATAGTAATTTGGCTTGTGATGGCTTGCTGTGTGTTGGTATGCAACAGGCACAACCAAGAAACGTGGAGGTGTGGAGGGAAACGAGGCTAAGCTATAAAAGTTGCTCGACTGCTACACTGTCAGCACGCATCTGGTGCTCAGCGCCCTTCTTAATTTAGGCATGAGAAATGTTAATGACAAATCAGGCAAACCAAGGTGGAATATTTGTGGTTTTAAGAATCGCAGAGCTCTAACTCGCCTTCTTTGAAGTCGCAACAGATGGATTCTTTCTTGCAGCCAATGCCACGTGTAGCCAAGCTGTTACACAGGGATGGGGCAAGGGGCTCTGCAGTCAGTGGAGCAGTGTTGCTGCAGGGGAGGAGGAAGAGTGTCTTTGCAAGATCAGAGCGCTCACTGGGGATCAGGCGTGGGGGACAGATCTGGACAGAATCAGAGCTGTGCTGCTGCTGTGGCATAGCAACACTAGTAAATTGTTTGGGTTTGGTTTTTTGTAAAATTGTATTTTTTGGCCAAAAAGAAGGTATCAAATGGAGGAATTATATATAGGTGGGATCCTGGTCCCAGGGATGTCCTGGCCTACTTAATGTTTAAGTATGCAAAACTATTGTCCTCCTCTCCCTGCCCCTGAATGGGGTAGATACTTTTTTCTTTTGGACTCCTCCAAGAGAATATGTGTAGATTTGGGTTCTGACATAGGTGTTTTTTAAATATTAGCTTTTTTCAGATTAATTTTTTTCAAGATTGGTATGTTTTTTTTCTGTTGCTTATTTTCCACAACTGGGGACTTGTAATCATTGTTTCTGTCATCCTTTTGTGATTCTGCAGGATCCTGCCCATACCTCTGCCTGCTCACACATACATATTCCCTGACTCATAGGGCAGGTGCCACACAAAGTGCCCTTTCTTTGTTTATTTGTTAGTACAAGGGAGTAAATTTCAGAATGTAGTAGGATAAAAGGTTAGCTATAAATTATTGAAAGTGTTCTATTAACTTCAGAATAGTATGTAGAGCATCTCAATGGTGAGGTTAAATGAGGCATTCATTCAGTTTACAGCTTATTTCCAACTTTCTTATTTTCCAGGCGAAGGACGGAAAGAAGGAGTCAGTGTCCTTTGACTTTACAGTGCATAATTTTCTTCTTTCATCTTTAATTGCGTTTTCATTCACTGTTTCACAGTTAGATGTTCCAGGGGAAGCTTTGTGGTAGGTGAGCAGCAGTGGTGAACCTCGAGAATGTTTTCCTGTTTCCTGTGTGTATGGAGCTCCTCAGGAGACGTGCTGTGATCTGCTCTCTGTGAGGGAGAGCAAGGCTGCCCAGGCATCCTCCTTTCAATCGATCTGCAAAGCTGCCGTGCTCCAATGGAGTGGTTGGTGTGCACAGTCCTTTCTCTGTCAGTGGAAGGATTTCCTCTGGTTCTTGCACATCTTGTCACTCTTAGTGAGAGCATTGCAGTACACAGCCAGGAGACAGGCTGCAGAGAAGAGCTGTAGAGGACACTGCGTCCCACAGACCCTGAGCAAGGCAGCAGCTTGGCAATACCAGGGCCACAGATGAATTTTGGGTTTTCTTCAGTTCCAATAATGGAGAATTTAGGAAAAGAAAGGGGGAAGAAAGAGAATTGATTCGCGGTTGAGGAAGCAAAAGTTTGCAGCAGGTCATGCTGACCAGTTCTCTCTTCCTTCAGGTGCATGAGCTTCTTGGATTTAGAAACCTTCTTTGTACAATGTAAAAAAGGCTGTAGGAACTTTATTGCTCTACAACATCCAGCAGTACCATCTGTCAAATGGGGCCTGAAAAATGGATGTTATTGACAGTTTTGCTTGACACAGGCAGATAGGGCAGCCTCCTGCTTCCATAGCTTCGCGTGCTGCGTGTAGGTAGGAGCTGCCGCAGGGGGACTTGCCTGGGCAGTGTGGAGGAGACAAAGCACCCCACGTCCTCAGTGATGCTCCCTGCTGCCTCTTCACCTCAGCCTCTGGCACCCAGGGAAAGCATAGCTGCCATGATCTTTTTCAGGCTGCTCCCTCCGAATAAAGGAACTGACATGTGTGAGCGGAGTCTCATTGCAGAGGACAGATTTATTAACGAGACAGCTCTCCTCGGCAGATTACTGTCCAGTCATCTGTGGAAGCCTCTCTCCCTCTCCCTGACAAGTGGGCCGGCTGCTGCGGGGTGCCTGCGGTATCAGGTGCAGACACAGATGATTTCTGCTGAGCTGGTTCATCATGCACCCTTCCTCATCTGTTAAGCAGCACTCTTTGAGAGTTTGCCTCCCTGTGAGCATCTCATATTTTGATAAGGGCTTCTCACATGATATCAGATACCATCGTTCTGAATTGGTTTTCTTGGTTACTTCTCCACTGTAGCTTGAGGATCCCTGAATTAAAATCTTCTCTCAGCAATGTTCATGACCCCAGCAATGAATCTTTACAAGCCCAAAGACCAGGGAACGCTTTCAGCAGAACAACCTGGCAATTGCTTATGTTAAATCCGTTTCACAAGGGTAGCCAGGTGTGTTTTGTAGGCAGGCAAAAGAAGTTACAATGGATTATTGGCCTACCTAGGAATAGTGAGTGCTGTGTTTTCTATTAAAAATAAGAAAAACATTGGAGTCAGTTTTCAGGAAGAAAAGAAAGAAGGCAAATACACATACTTAGGTATATAGGGAGGTTTACTTTGGAAGAAAATTAACTACAATTTCTTCATAGGGAAATTAAAAAACTCTTCAGGAGATGCCACTGGGTTTAGTGGCTGTGCATGTTTGCTGCACACAAGCCCATGTATGGTCCCTGCAAAGAATCCTGCCCAATCCCACCTCACCTGTGCCTGTGAGGCTGCCCATGTCCAGCCTTTCAGAGGGCCTTCATTGAGGCATGTAAATGAATTGGTTTGGTTTGGTTTTTTGTCTCTTACAAGAAGGAATGGAGAACATATATTTTTTTTCTTGCTGTGTTCACTCAGCCATATTTTTTCTACTTTTACTGTCTGGGACCTCTGTTCCTCCATCTCTATGTGCTTTCCAAAAGCACTGGATAATGCCCTCTACCCACTCAGACAATCATCACCTTGGTATTTCAGTGTGTTTAGCAGTAAATAAACATCACTATTCCCTCACCTGTCTCTAGAATACCTTTTATTTGGAGATTAATGGGTCCTTCTCTTAGTCTGGGATTCCCACAGCTCTGCACTTTGCTCTGGGGTCTGTCTCACCTGGCAAAGAGGAATCCCAAAATAGAGCATCAGGGAAGACTATATTCAGGGCATGTGCTGCTGCCTGGAAGATCAGGAGCTGGTGAGCAGTTGCTGCATGGGCAAATGTTTTCTCCAGCACCAAAACCCATGCAAGAAGCTGCTTTTACCTCAGTTGTTTCAGTGATCCAGTTTACAGTGGAATCATGCAGGAAGCAATGCTGGCAGGGTTGGGCATGGGGTGGAGAAAGGCTCAGCACGAGCAGAACAGGAACTTCTTGAGTTGGTGTCATAGTCTGAAAAACTCACCTAAGCTGCATCTTCTGAAAGAGATTTCAATGTGTCATTTATCAGGGTGCCTCTGGGCTCTGTAACAGAGCTATGCAGGACTCACATTGACTTATTTGAAAATTACATGTAAAATACTTGACAGATCAGTTCAAGTCACTCATTTTCCACTAGTATCATCTAGGTCCCACATTTTCTTACTGCAGAATACACAAGCCGCAAATAGCAACATCATGTAATGTTCACACTCGATTATTAACATCTCTGGTGAAAAAAAAATCTTAAAACCTAACAAAAGGTCTGTTAGTCTTTCATTAGTTCATATCAGCTTGGACTGCTTGCCAGTTTGTTAATTGGTGTTCAGCCTTTTTCTGTGTACAATTCATACCTAAGGCAAATAGGTCTGAGAATGACTTCATGTTTACAATGCCATCTTAAAAGTGAAAATAAGTAGTCAGAGATTTGGATGGACTTTTGAATCAGAGAATTCAGTGCAATTTGCCACAAAGAAGATAATTTTTGTTTTCTGCCAGAAAACTTCTGTCCATGAAAGCTGAGTTACTGGGCTTCAGACCTGGTGACCTGTGGCTGCCTCAGGACCATAGCTGCACTTGGTTCTCTATTATTTTCAAAAATGAGGTTTTAGGGATAAGGCTGTCAGGTTTCTTACCCAGAGCTGAGGTGGGGCTGTCTGCCTGTAAAAAGTCTAAAGGAAATTCAAAAGCAGCACATTCTTCTGCTCCATTTCTACTAGGCTAGTGGTTAAGGTGGTGGCACTTTTAACATTTAAATGTTGTTTCTGCCAGCCCAAGTTTTGAAAGGTGGTTTTGTGACTAGTTGAACTCCACACATGCCAAGTTTAGTCTTTGAACAAAAATATCTATGTAGAAAATGTATTTTGTGGGGAACGGGGATCCCTTCAACTCCAAGAAAGCCCTGCCCTGAGCAGGCTCCTCTGTGGCAGGGGAACACATCAGTGGCACAGGAAAAAAAATCTCTGCTCATGGCTGCTGGGGAGGAGGAGAGGGGAAATCTGGGCAAACCCCATTGGGCAAACCCATGAGGTCCCACTGAAGCTCATCAAAGCCCCTTGCATACAGAGGCCAGCCAGTCCTGGTCTTGCAGGAACGCTGTGACTTTTGCTGTGTGAAGACAGCAGAAGCTGACACACAAACACAATGAATTGCTCACTCCTTCTGGGAGTAGGGCTTTTTTGTTCTGGTATGTTTTTAATCTGGGTTTATTGTTTGGGGTTTTATTAACCTAGGGAAAAGATCTGTAAAAACCAGGATTGCCTCCACAGTCTTGTGTTGTGTTGTGAGTGTAAAGCAGCTGAAGCCAGGACAGTGGCCTTATCCTGTGGTTTGGGTGTTCTTCTGCTGGTGTTTTATATAGATGTATTTTTTAGAACCTCATGCTTTGTCATGTGATTCAGCAGCAATAATTAGGCAGAAACTTGCTGTCCCTGCAGATGCTAAGATTACAGGATGACATACTCTCACCAGATGACAGCACAAACTGATATTTTTAGAACAGCCCGCATCAACTGGTCTCCCCAGTGCTTTCCTCCTTGGATCAGCAGTGCACAGGTTTTGTTATAGAATGAGTCTTTGCAAATCGTCTGTCTCATGTGAATGAGCCATAATGATTGTTTAGAGCTGCAGATCAGTGTTGGTCCCTCGATATGTGGTTTGCCTGATAACTGGGCTGGTTACAGGTGGCTTTTCTTTGTTCATTCCTTCCTCTGAGCCAGACTTTTAAATAGCCCCCATGAAAGCATATTTTCTTGAAGAAGTGCGTAATAAGAGCTCCTTTTTAGAAACATAGCGTCATGCAGCTGAGGAAAGGTCAGGATCTTTTTTTCATAGCAATTGGGCACTCAGCCCAGGTGATGAACTGACAGCTGGAGAGGTTTAAGTCTTGTGTTGATGACAGCCAAAAAGCACAGGTACAGTGTGGGCAGTGGGAGTGCATGTTTGAGTAGCACTGTGTGCTGATAGCCAGCCTTTCTGTCCTGGCCTGGGGAAGGGGGATGAAGGAAGCAGCCACCCTGGGCTCCTGGTGCTGATGGTGAAGCATCTCCAGCAGGATGTTCCATCAGCCCTGTCCCCCATCAAGTCCCGAGCCGTGTGTGGGGACACTGACCCCGTTAAATCAGGTACCTGTGGCTGGGTGGTGGGAATGCCCCCTCTGGTCCCGTCTGCCAGAGCTGTTTAATCAGCTTTTCCACTCAGATTGCTGCACAGGGTGGCAGTTATTGGAGTCTGGCAGAGGGGACATCTGCTGAGCAGGAATCGGACGGGGACACAGCTCAGCTAGTGGAAGCTGCTGTGCAGCCACGGCTGCCTGCCATCACTCCAGGAAAAAGGACACTTTTCCCAGATGATGCTGTGGAGAATGGCTTGTGCTTATCCACTTCTACAACTCAGCTGAATGTCCTGCCCACTGTTTTTCCCTTGCACTGCCTACATCTCCTGGCTTTTATCTACATACAAATGTAGATAAAATCTGGATTTGAGGTAGGACCTTTCCTCTCTTGCCTTTTCTGCCACTTGTAAATTATGATAGAAGATGTCCTGCCTTTTATCAACTGGTATTGGGTCTCTCATTTTCAACTTACCGCAGAGGAAAACAAGAAGATTCTATAGCAGGGAAGATATTTTTAAAATAGGCTTGGTACCTGACAAAGAAAAAGAAGCTGTCTATGGATACATTCAGAGTACATAGCATATTTCCATTGCACTATAGACCCATAATTCAGGATGTCTCTAGCCGTGCAGATACCTTTCACTCTAAAAGGTGACTGTTTTTCTTCAGATTCAAAAATTCAAGCAAAATCCTTCTCTGATCTTGCCCAGGTGGAGTAGTTACACATCATTTTGTGATCCACAGTAGACATCTCATTCCCAGTGCTCCCGAGTGTCTAAAGAAAGCACAGTTATTCCAGCTGATGGGCTTTACCCCTAAAAAACAAAGATGTATTTTGTAAGTGTGTTTGGCCTTCTTCCTGTAGTCCAGGAGGATCCTGCCTAAAAAGGGTTGTGTTGAACACCTGGGCTGATGTCTCAGTCATTGGCAGTGTCACCCATTAATGGCAGGATTTCCATCCCACTCCTTGAGCTCCTGAACAAGATACAGGGGATAAAATTGACCAAAAGGTTGTCAAGTAAGAAACCTGATGACCTTGTGGAGAGAAGTTGTCCTGTATCTAAGCTCTCATGTGTTGGCCAGGGCAGAGGATTAAACCCAGCCAGATGTGATGGTTCTCAACAGCAATTGTGTATCAACAGTGCTTGGGTTCACAGTTTCTTTTTCATCTGTTAAATGGGTAGAAGGGACTTTACCCACTTTTGTGGATAAAATGAACTGCCCAGAGGAGCAGTGGATTCTCCTGTGCTGGAAATACTCCATACATGACAGGATCCTGAATAGTCTAACCTAAGGTCTAGCCTTGAATAGAAAGTTGGACCAAGATCATGCTGATCCCTTCCAGCCTGGACTTTAATATGATTCAGTAGATCAGTGGGATATCAGAATAACCTGCTTATAAATAGCTGTGGCAGCTCCTTACAGTTCTGGCCTTCTTTTCCAGGCAGCTGGTACAGGATAAGAGAATGATCTGCTGTCTTAAGTTACATTTACTTCCAAAATACTTGGTTGCCTCCTATGGCTCTCAGTGTTCCTTGGAAGAAGACCAGCAGCAGAAGGAAGAGACACTTTCGTGCTTTACGTGTTCCTGCACCTACAAGCACTGCAACATTTTAGCTCCCATAAGTCCTGGTTCTCTCCTGGCATTCTTCCTCTTTGCATCCTTCAACCCTTATTCTCTGCCCCCAGTTCTGGGCTGGGAAAGATCTATTTTTATGAGCAGAATTTAAAGGGAAAAAGCGAAGTTGCAACATGCCTGAAAGTTCAGGAAATAAAATCACATTAAGTTGCCAACTCTTTTGTTTGTCCTTGGGCTTTGTCTCCTGACCTCAGTCAGTGTTGTCCCTCAGCACAGGGCCATCCTTGTGCAGTGTGTGCTAAGCCTGTAGAGTGTCATTGTGGCATTGGGATTTCCAATTTTTATTGTGCTTGAAATATAAATCTCGTGCTGTAATTTTGTTGTTACAGAAAGGACCACAGTAGTTATCTTCCTTACTTGTTTTTAAACAAATTCTGTGTATTTTTTAGTCTTTGGCTGTGAAACCTCAGGCAGAACTTGTAACCACACATAATCAAGTCTTACTTTTTGAGCCTACTCCCATTTTGGAGTAGAAGTTCTGTTGCTAGAGGCGATGACAAATCGAAGGGCAGAGGCACCAGAATGAATGCACATCTGTCACTAAAGGGCACAAGTTTCCCTGAAAATGTTTGCATCTCAAGTGTCTAGATGGTAAAAGTAGTTACTGGAATTTCCTGTCCCTGGAGAGTTGTTGCAAAGCGGTGCCCAGGGAGAATGCTTGTTTTACAGACCTCTAAAGGGTGATATTTTCCAAGATCAGATCCACTCAACAAGCCTTCCAGCCAGATCAGGAGATCCATGTTGGGCTGCTCATACCATAATTGTGTAAAGGAGCACACAGCTTTTCTTCCAACAGAAAACTTTATGTGCTGGTTGCTGTGTTGGCTCACTGATAAACCAGGGCACATTATCTATGCCTTACTCTAGGGAGCATTGCCATGTCACTTTTCTGTTCTGAAGAAATTTCCAATGCTTCATAGTTGGCAATCAAGGGGAGAAAGCAACAGGTAACAAATGATTCTTCAGAGCTGCTCTGATGGTGCACAAGCTTGGGAGTCCAGTTAAGTGGTATAATGATGTGAGACAGAGGTGAAGAAATGTTACTGGAGGGATATTAGAACCAGTGAGCTTGGCCATGGAGTAGAATGAGAACAGCATTTGTAACTGGTCAGTAGCAAGGTAGGGAATGGGAGGGAAGAGAATAGGGTAGAAGAAAGGGGCATCTCATCTCCTGTATAACTGTTTGCAAAGCTTTTAGCGGGGCCTTTTGCAATAGGACAAGAGTAATAGTTTTAAACCAGAAGAGAGTAGATTTAGATAAAATATAAGGAAAATGTTTTTTTACAATGAGGGTGGTAAAACCACAACAGATTGTGGTGCCTGGGCAGTGAGGTGGTGGAGGACCCATCCCTGAAACTGCTCAAGGCCGGGCTAGATGGGGCTCTGAGAAACCTGAAGATGTTCTTGCTCACTTCAGGGGAATTGGACTAGACAATCTTTAAGGTCCCTGCCAGCCCAAACCATGAGTCTATGATTCTGTGATAAATGGAGATGTTACTGGAGCACTTGATACAGTTTTCATCATTGTGGGATAGCTACTAACTACTAACTCAGGGTAAATAGGCTTTTTGTGGCGGGACAGAAAGCAAGACTGTGTGAGTCTGTTACAGACTTTAACAGGGTAATATGAAGGCAGGCAGGTTAAGACTTTGATCTAGCTCTTTTCATTTTTAATCCATTTGCAAAATCCACGTAAGCAGAGCTGTGAAAATGGAACATAGTTTGGTTCTGCTATGTGATGCACACCTCAGTTGTGCATCAGTCTCCAAAATGTTGGCACTGTCTGAAGTACAGGTCCCACAAGAAAAAATATTTGGCAGTGCCACTTCCACAAAAGATGCTCAACTTAGCCCGTCCTCCAGTTTTTTTCTCACCACTTGGTTTCATTGTATAATATTTCACATAGATTTTTAGTTTAAACGTTAAGCAATACTCTGATGCTTTATTGGGAGTTTCTGTACTCTTTTATTTTTAATCAGTAGCTTTATTCAAAGTCAGCAAGGCTTCTCACACGTGCCAGTTAAGCCCATGCTCAGCATAACTGGCAGCTGCCTGGGAGGGAGCTGACTTGCTGGGCTGTGGCATTTGTGACCCAAGCCTTGCCTTCAGAGGATGCTGTGCTTTGGGAAGTCACTCATTTCCAGCCCACTCTGCTGCTCAGGCTTTAAGAAGTAGAGAAATGGGCTTGCACTTGTTTGAGCTGCTTACGAGCCACTAGCCAGATTTTACTGGGGGCTACCAGGCCTGTCTGGGTGTCTTCTGCTGACCTTGTTAGGGCCATGGGGGCACACCAAATGGAGCCCTTGCCAGGCAGGCACATTAACGAACGGCCAGCATTAATTTGCCCTTTGAAAATGAAGAAATCAATATGTTGATCCAGTCGGAAATCCCTTTATTCACAAAACAGTCTACCCCAACCCCTCCACATAATTAAGGCTAAAGCCAAATTTTGTTTGGGTGAAATGCACAATCTGTCTGCTCCCTAAGCTGTGCTGAATGAAGTTCTCCCCTAATGGCGCAGGGAGCAGCTGTCATGCTGTTGCTCTAATAACCATGAGACAAAATGATTAAATTTCCATCAATCATTTAGTATTATCAGAATAGGTCATTTTAATAAATTGTTATCATAGGATCAGTGCCTGGCACCTTAGACAGGAGACAGTGTTTGAGTGATCCTCCTTGCAGGAGATGCCTGTCCTGGTTAAACCTGCAGTGCCACTAAATTCACCATTTTTCATGAGGGTACCTGCTAGCAGGGTCTTTTGAAAGTAAAGACATTCCTGTAATCAACTCAATGGCTTTTTGGTTTCAGCCAGTGTCCCCATGTTCATGCACTGTATAAAAAATCATCAATCTTTTGCCTTGGGGGAAATCCTCAAAAGGTAGTAAGTGGTGTGAGGGGACTAAATAATTTTTCAGAAGCCATTTCAGAGCCAGAAGCTAGATGCCCAGCAACACAGATATCTACCAAGTGGACTTACTGAAAATGTGACAGGATTTCATGGGAATGTTTAAATGTACATACTTCAAAACCCCATGTGGTGCCTGCCTATGTCTTTAAGCCACTGAGTACCTTTAAAACTTTGTCCCTTTGGCCCCCCTGGTTGAAATTATCTCAGTGTTTTACCTACTTATCCTGTTTCATCATAGTCATCTCCATGCTGTGTCCAGTGTGTCTTTCCCATGCTTCTCTCTCCACAGAGAAGTTTCTTGGCTACAGAAAAAGACAGACTCTAACCAGTTTTTAAAGCCAGCTGGACCCTGTCTGTTGCTGGTGTGTTGTGTGAGCAGAAAAGTGGAAAACTCCAAAGTCCACACTGAAATTTGTTGCTCCTTACTGTTTGTCTTGAGCATCTTCTTCATCTGTCCTTCAAGGGTGGTGGTGGATGTCAAAAACTTACAGAAGATTTATTCAGCTCTTTGGTGATGCTGAGAAAAGGTGATAGTGAAAAATGGAGAAAAGCTGGAAGATCCTTCATTGCTTCTACCTGGAAATACACTTAACAAATAGACAGTGCACTGGGTTTCTGTAAATCAGACTTGACCATCATTTTTCATCAGAGAGAGCATTTTTTCTGTCCTGTTTGGGAGCAGCTAAGCCATCAAAGAAACACTTGAACCTTGGCAAGGGAAAAGTATTTTCAGACAGGGTCATCTTATTCCTTGCTATATGTTTGAAGCTCCTGGGTGCAAATATACTTAAAATTGCTCCTCACTGTAAGTTGTTTTGTTTGGAGGTTTGCTTGGTTGCCTTTTTTGTTGTGGGGTTGTTTTTTTCCCTACATGCAGTAATCTCACTGTCTTTTCTTCTTTTTTCTTTTTCTTTTCCAGGCCCTCAAACTGACACGAGATGTAGAGAGAGAACCCTTTGCCAAATCTGCTGTCAGCAAGTGGACAGTGATACTGTTTACAGCTTACGACCTTTGTGAACCCTGCATTATTTTCCTAATGAAGCAGACTGTTAATAGGCCCCTTACTGGAGTGAAAAACCTACTTCCCCCCGCCCCCCCCCCGCCTTTTTCTTTTTTTTCTTGTTTTGTTGAAAACTGAACTCATTCTGAAGTATGCAAAATCTTCCTTTTCTGGGATGGCCAAGCACCTGCTGTGGAGACAATGTTCAGCACCATCCTGTTGAGAACACACTGTGTAGCCTTTACACTAGTTACTTGTCAATGAGTATGTGGTGTTTCAATATATTAATGGTTTATGGGATGTTTTAAGTTGGCTTTTCTTTTTGGAGGTTTCCCCTATCTGCCCACCCTCCCCCCCACAGCCTCCAGTTTGATTTCAGTAGATTTTTAATCATTTTTGCTTTCTCTCCCTGGGGAATCTGAGGCACTGTGCACAACACAGTAACCCAGCACTGCTCAGGTGTCAGGGTTTTCTGAAGGTGCAGCATTTGTTAGTCCTGTCAACAAGCTGGATTCCAGAGAGGGGATGTGTGTGACCTGTTTGTTTGTTGGGTTGGTTGGTTGATTTCTTTCTTATTCTTTAAGTTTAATGGTACACCCCTGTTTTCCATAAGGGTCAACCCAGAGCTGGTTGCACAGCAAGGGAAGCTGGCGAGTTTTCCTCTTGGCTCACGAGGATGAACTGACAGCACCGAGGCAGGAGCCCCTTTCCTGCCCACTGGAGCAGGCTCCCCTCCTGCCTTACCTAGCAAAGCTGCCCTCACTGTCCCAGTGAGCTGGTGAGGAGCTATGGGCTAAGCTGCACACAGGCTGGATGTAGTCACCTGTAGAGATGTGTTTGAAGACACAGAAACGAAAGGAAACGTAGCGGCTGGGCACTGGCAGGTGACTTGCAGTGACAACGCCAGGAGCCTAGGCACAGATCACTGCAGGGTGTGTTATGGAATTAGTGATCCTGTTTATTTTTGTTGTTGTTGTTTTGGACATATCCTTGATTATTTTTTCCTTCTCATTATGTATAATCCATTGTGGCAGAAGAAGCAGGAGTGGGAATGGCAAGGTGACAGTATCATACAAATGGCTTTTCATATGAGCATAGATTGTAGCAGGATAAATGACACTGAAAGACAAGGCAGTTTTATATATTTTGCTTCTAAGATTTTCTTTTGTAAAATGAATAATAATTAATAATAATAATGAATAAAAGGTATGGTGCTGTATAGATCCTCTCTATAATCTGGAAAGATTGATTACTTTTTATTAGTATCTGGGGGGGAGGGATACAAAAAAGAGGGGAAAACACCAGTGGTACATAGGAACTTGGTATGAAGAGGTTCTGAATAGGACAGTGTATACATAATTCTCCAAAGCGATATATGAAGTTTTTTTTTCCTTTGCATAAAAGCATTATGCATATAAATATATAAATATATTTTATTATGTACAGAAATGGATCATTATGCATGGATGTTAGGAAAACAAAACTAGCATTTTAACCCAAAGTCTCAGTGCATGAGTTCCCACCGACCCGTGTCCCATGCAATGTGGAGTGACTCCCTCTCGCCACAGCCACCGCACACGCACAGTCATGCACCAACACTCACACATTCGTGGGCCCTTCCTCACTCCTTGCTTTCCAGGTCCTGAGGTGATTTTGGTGAAACAACAGCTCCCAGTGTGATGGAAGTTTTGGTTTTGTACCGTAGCCCCCATGCTGTTCTCTCATAAAGGTGCACCTCTTGGTTTCTCCCCCCAGTTATGACTGTGTAGGCTCTGTGCAGTTGTGGTTAGCATAGCCTGTAACATATCAAATCTACCAAGCAGCCAAGGATTTATCATTTGCCTTTTAAAAAAACTTCTCTTTTCTTTTGACACAGAGGGGTTCTGTTTGTTAGCATGTGGCCTAGTTTATTGCATTCATTGGAGCTGGCTGGTACACATTGTCCATGTCTATCAGCAGCCAGCTTCCCAGGATGCTTGTGTGGCACAGCTGGGTACCCTGCTTACCCAAGTCCAGCTGCAGGCACCTTTTACTGAATTTGGTCTAGAGTTCATCACTGGCCTCCTCTGAGCATGTGCCATTAGCTCTTAACTTCCTGGTACACCCCAAAATGTGAGTGTATGCTGAAGGACTTCCCTCTGGTGTTTCTTTGGCTGAGGCACCTCTGCAGCTGCTGTCCTGTTTTGGGGCCACGTTTTGGCTGTCAGCAGAGTGCACTCAGTGGCTCCCCGTGCTCAAGTGCAGCTTTTGATCCCTGCACAGATGAGTCTCCAGTGAGACCCATGGTGCTGCCCATAGACAGATCACTATCACTGACAGATCAGTAAAACCTGACTTGATGGTATGGCCAAAGTGACAAAACCCCATAATTTATTTTTTTTCTTGGTACAGATTCTTGTCAAAGGCAAGGGAAGGCCTGTTGAAAGCTTAAATGAAATGACTGCAAATTCTTCTCTGTTCCAGCAACTTAGCCTGCTTGAGTTTAGAGGAACTGCTTTCCACTGGCAGAAATAAGAGACAAAACTATGGCCTGCTCTGTTCAGAAAATGGAGGAAAAACATTTGGTTTAGAGACAGCCCTTCAATGGCAGAGAAGTTTTTTTAAAAGAAATAATAAAAGCATTAGGGCTGGAAGGCTTAACCTGCCTCTCAGCAGTGTCAAGGGGAGCATTCCCGTTGGCATGGCTGGGACAGCTTGGGCCCCTGCTTTGGAGAACATCCCAGCACTCACTGCAGAGGGATGGACTTGGACAGCCTCTTCAGTTTGGTTTGGTTTCTGTTGCTCAGTTTTGGGGCCAAAATTTTCAAGCAGAAGTGCCTGGTGTCAGGCACCAAACACTGGGGACTCCAGCATGGTCTCAGGGGGCAAGCTGCTCTGCCCTCATGGCTTCTTGAAGGAAGGGGAGGTGACAGGTCCCCCCAGCCCCAGGGGAAGGTCATCTCCCTCTACACCTGTTGAGGTGCACAGCAAAGGCCCTTCACTCCAGAGGTGCTAAATAAATCTCCCTGAATTCAAAGGGCCAGTTATTTAGGTGTCAAAATTAAGCCTTGAATAGCTAGTTTGGGGAACCTACTTTTTGAAAATTTGGCCTTTGAGTCTTTGAACATGTTTATGCCTAGGAGTTTTCCTTGTGAAATCATGTAAAACAGATGAAGGTCAAGGTCACAATTACATGGGTATCTTTTGAACACTTAGTCTCAACAAAATGTCTAAAAAGGTGTTATTTATTCAGTTCCTAGTCACATTTAAAAAAAAAAAATCTATTAAGAGTAATTGGATAGTTAAACACTGCTCAACTCCTGAAATTTTTGTGCCATTGCTTAAAAAAGTTACCTTTTAGGTCATGTATTTCTCCAAAATTATATCATTGCTTGGCAATTGGTGTCCTGTAAGTGTTTCAAGTACACAATATACCTTTGGAATTGCCAACAGATGCGAAGGGGGACCAGATAGATTTCGTAACTATGGGTTGGAAAAAATGGATTGTACATTTGGCTTCACATGTTTAACTTTTTTTTAAAAAAGTTGCATGATTGGAAAAAATATGTATACAGTATCTGTAAAACTGTTTTATCTGTTTCTGTTTCAAGCCATGTAAATTGGAAGAATATTAAATCCACAGCCTTATCGCGCATGGCCGTCTTTACATACCGAAGAGCTGAACAGTTTATACTTTTCATTTGGGCTATCTTGTACTTTCATTTGAAAGCAGACACTCTCACGTTGCAGTCTTACTGAGGATTTTATATTTAAAAAGAAAAAAAAAAAAAAAACAACAAAAAAAAATCTAAGAAATGCTGCCCTGGAGGAATATATTACCTTACTACTCAGAGGTTGGAAGGAAGTTTGTTTTGGAGCAAAACCTGCCCCTTTCCAAACGAAGTAGAGACGCAGTGCTTACTCCACTTGGTGTTAGTAGATATTGCCTTGTGTATTCCATTTTAAATTGTAATCTAGTTTGTAAAAGAGATGGTGACGCATGTAAATAAAGCATAATGGATCTCTACATTGCACATTTGCCTTTGCTCTGTTTTATTGTGTCATAGACAGACGTGTAAACACAGGAGCTGGGGAAGGGGTGACTTTCAAGCAGCAAGTGAAAATGGCTGGAGGGGAGCTTGGGGCTGGGGAGGGGTCTCCAGCCTGCATCCACTAATGTCTGTCAATGCATATTGACATGGGCCTCGGCCCTTCAATCCTTCAGCCAAGCCAGCGTCGTTTGGTGGTCAAATAACCCCCAGGGGGATCATTTACTGCTGCTGAAAACTCACAAAGTTCACTCGAATCTGGGGACTGAGGGGGGTTGTCCCTGGGGTAGCAGCTGCTCTCTGCAGCTGCCTGACCTGGGAGAGAACCAGTCCAGCTGCAGACCTGTTGGGAGAAGGGTTACACCCCCACCATGGGCTTGGCTGGGTTTCAGACTGTCTTTGAAAAATGCCTGGAGTACTTGAAACCACCCGTTTGGGATTTGGGATAATCAAACCAGCAGCCTGACTCCGCAGAAAGTTATACTGAGGGCTCTGGCTGAGGCACTGGAGAGTGTGCTCAGAAATGAGACACATGTCAACAAAGAAACTCTTCTCCCACCCTGATGGGAAGCCAGAGATGTATACTGTCTTTTTGAGTCATTTTTTGGGAGGAAATTATATTTTCAAGAAAGAGGAGCCTTTCTTCACTGGAGGGAGGGGATTTTCATTACTCCAGGGGCACAAACCACAATGTTCTCCCTGCAGAGCCCAAGGAATGCTATGCTGAAGCACTGCAACAATAAAGAGCAGCTTGGGGATATCCCTTGTTAAATACAGCAAGAGCTGTTCAGGTTTTGTTCTAAGTAGAGATAGCCTGAAACATGACAAGATCCAGACAGAGAATAAATAGTCTATGACCAGGAGAAAGTGTACATTAAACTTCCCAGAGTGTGAGTGCACTTGTCCTGCAGCAGCTTCAGCTTTCCCTCACCAACAGATCTGTTTTGCTAGGTTTTTTTCAGAAGGCTTCTCCAACAAGGCTCTGCCAGGGAAGGACCTGTGTCCCCTGCCTTGGCATTGCCCCACTGATATTTGGGACAAACTATTATTTATGGTTGTTTGGCTCAGTGAGGTCTCAGGTGAAAGGGACTCAGCTTTAACCCAAATTTAGGCAGGGGCGGCCGCAGCAATGAAGATGAGCTGATCAGATCCTGAGCGAGTTCTTGTGCTGAACCTACTTGGGTCTGTTGTGCAATGCCTTAGCTGTGACCTTCAGTTCACCTGGCCTTGGAATAGATCATTCTTATCTTTCACAGTACTTTCAAAATAAGTCCAAACATTTAAAACTTCTCCAAGATGTCCCAGAAGGCAGAAGAGTTTTCAAGTTGCTGCTGAGGCTGGTGAGGCAACAGAGAGCTATTTTAGGAGCTCCCCACCACAAATGCTGAGTTGTGAGTTCAGCCTGACCAGGGAAAACAGTATTTTACAGCTCTTGTTTGGTTACTGCTGCCAAGGAAGTTAGGGATGCTTTCAAGAAAGCTGAGATAAGTAAATCTGGGAGTATACCTCTTTTACTGGTTGGAGTCACCATGACTGGAATCTCTCCTTTCAAAAGGAAATGTTCCTGGATGAAGTGGAGCCCGACAGATGGAGCAGATAGTGCTCTTGCTGGTACACACATTCATCCCACTGCCAGTGGCTTCTGCACTGTCTCATGGCATCTCTGCTTGCCCAACTCAGACCACAGAGCTTTTTTTCCCACTGGCTCTGCCTGTGGAATTTTTTTAAATGAAAATGTATTTATCACATAACTACAAAGCACAGAAAATTCCACTAGAGCAGCAACAACATCAACAGAAAAAAAAAAAAAAAAAAAAAAAAAAAGGTGTTTTTTTTTAAACTGTGATTTAAATCTTTGAGACACTTTGGAATTGTTTGACAAAATTCAGACTCTCCAATTTGGAATTCTTATTTTTGCACCTGGATTTTCTTTGCATACTCATGACATGAGCAGTTTTGCATATGTCAAAACATTTACTTGCTACAACAAAGAATCTTCTGCTTTTATTTTTTTGATGATTTGATGACATACCAAGGACCTTATTTTATCTGGAAAATGAGATAAAATGTCCCAATTCAGTAGAAACAACTGGTCTAAGTCAGGTTAAATGTTGTAACATTTTTTTAATGTTACATTATGCTATGCAGGTTTAAAGATGTCTATATCCTATCAATGATGTGGTGAAATGTGGAAAAAACTGTAAAAATATATGACATCTCATAAAAATATTTCCAGCTTCCAAGACAAATATAATGTTGATCAGGAGTATTTGCCCTCCAGTTTCACTCTTTTTGAGGCAATACCTTAAAACTCTGTTTTTGCTGAAATTTGAAGCACAGAGCAATTCCCACGTGTTGCCTTTCCCTGGGGATTAGCCTTCCAGCAGTGCTCACTGCAAAGGGCATTGAGGCTGCTGCTGGTACCTGTGGACCCTGGCACCACAGGAATGTCTCAGACTTTGGCTCTGCTTAGGAAGTAGAAGTTTGGCTCTGAGGGCCACTGTAAACCCTGAAAGATCCCATGGCTGGTCCAGTGTGAGAGGAAGGGAAGGACATCAGTGGAGCAAACACAGAAATGCCAGCACCTTGCTCTGGTGTCTGGTAACCTCTCTGAGGATTCACCTGCTGCATGGACAATAGTTCCTTCTGCTGTTCCTAACCACCTTGGAAAAGGATGGCGTTGGTTAGAAAGTGCTAGTTAAGAAATGCAGGTGAACTCTACCTCTGACCTCCAAAGCAAAAGATGGAGGAAAACTGTTTATGGGCAGTCACCTCAGAAATGCTCCCTGGACAGCAGCAGGGGAAGCAGATCTGACCCCTTCCCCTCCTCGAGGGAGAGGTCCAGCCTCTCCAAGCTTCTGCTGTGAATGACTGGCCTGATGTTTGTGTTGCATTTCTTGTTTCAGTAGAAAATTTGAATTTCACCAGTGCTTTATCTTAAATCTCTATTAGGCTCCTTTTACTTAAGGGTAACCAGGCCTGTACACCATTAACTAATTAATGGATGAATGTCCTGGTGAAAAGTCACTGCTTAGCAAGCAATAATGCAATTCATAAAAGGCATAAAATGAAAAAAAAAAAAAAAAGTCTTTTTACTCATTAAATTAAACCCATTGTCATTCACACTTCTCTGGAGACTCATATTTGCAATATCAAATTGTGTTATCAACCTCAGTGTGCATCTGTTGGTCAAAATTTATGGAGAGGCTGTCTCATTCATACAGAAGTTTTTGCCATGCACTGTCACTCAGCCTAGCAGACTCCCATGGAAAAGCCACAATTCAAGTTAAAATTCTACTCTGCCTGAGTGGTTATAAAATTATAGTGGCTTTCAGATTTGGACCTAAGTCTCTTCCTGGGGACTGCATCTACCTTTGGGTGTCTTCTCTGAAGCTTCTGCCTCTGGAGAGGGCAGCAGAGGGGAGGGTCAGGCATGGATGTGCAGTGGAGCTGTGCTTGCTCTGCAGCCTGGGTACAGGGGCTGTCACCAAAGGGTCAGTGCTAACCAAGTGACACAGACAGGAGCAGGCAGGTGGCAAGTTTCCCTGGAGTATCACAAGTGCTCTCTTCCCTTCTCCTCACCCATAACAAGCACTCCAGGGTGAGCCCATTTCACTCGGTTTTTCACCAGAGGATGTCAAGGTGAGAAGTTGCCTGCAGAAAGTGCCCTGAATTGCTGGGTCCTGGGGATGTGGCTGACACTCTGCAGCTGCATTTCAAACCTCTTGAATCTCCTGCCTGAACATCTTTGCTTTTCCACAATGTCTTCACCTTCCCTTGCCAAAGCTTTGCTCCCTTATTAAGAAATGGCCTCTGGGATGACAACATGATGTTGCTGTTATCAGGAGACTCTTGAGGTTTGGTTTTCCCACACAAAGGGATGTGTAAGGAGCAGGGGGTGGCCAGCTCCCACCTTTCAGATCTCATGGACCATGCACCCAAGGGGGCTTCTCATTGTGTGCAGAGAAAATGTCAAGAGATGTGAATATGCAGGAATGAAAAATAAAGCAACAAGTAGAAATGGTTTCATTAAATTCAACTCTTTAAATGATGCAATGCCATGGGGGCATCTGAACCACTTTTTCATTCCCTTCAGTCCTTCTTCAATCCATATCTAAAGTCACCAGTGATTTCCATTGCTGTCAGCAATGATCTTCTTATCTTTTAATCCTCATGAATCTTTCTTTAGAAAAAAACCATTTATTTTCTTCCTTTTTTTTCCTCTTTTCTTCATTCTATGACTTTTTTCCATTCTCTATTTTTCTAAGGTCAATTATTAAAATATTTGTGGAGTAAGTTGCAGATGTGGAGATTTTTTATGATGCTTTTTCTTAAGCAAGAAGCCCAGGTAACACAGTTACCTGGTAAGAACTCATTGCCAGCACAAGTCACACCATTCCAGCTACACTAGGAAGAAACATTCCTTGCTTTTCTGCCTCAAGCTACCCCTGACTCTGCAGCCACAGTTTGCTGCTCTAGCTGTATCAGCCACCCTTTCCAAACATGGGCTAAACCTGAACAATTCTTCACTTGGAATAGTAAGTTTGCAGCCAGTGTGTTCTGGTGGCTGTACTCACAGGTCTGCAGAGGTAAGGAGATGAAGAGCTGAAATTACAAATGATCTGTAGACCTCTTAGCAGGTATGGCAGCTCAAAGGGACATGAGCCCCCCACTTCAGAGCAAACTCCTACAGACAAAAAAAAAAAAGGGAAAGAAATGAATGCCTTGGTCTTTTAGAAAGCATCTTGTGGAGAGCTGGGCTGAAAGGATAGTGCAGGAGGGAATCTTCCCCAATGACTGCAGCTGCACTGATTACCAAGGAGAGAAATATCTATGCCTGCCCAATTAGTTTGGGGATATAAAGGAGTGGGGTAGCTGGCCACAGTTACAGGCATTTGCAGCTGGAGTTTGGGACCCAGAGTCTGCTGGAGTAAGAGCAGGAGGCTGCTGGCTGTGCTGTGAGGAGGTAAGGGACTTGTGCTTGTGTAAGGGACAGGTCAGGTGAGAAGATGCTGGGTGAGGGACAGTCAGGGTCAGGTGGCTGGAAAGGGGCAGCTTGGGGTTAGCCAGTCATGCAGAATGAAAGGAGGAGTCAGAGCTCTGTGGAACTGCCTATAAGACAAGGAGTCAGTGCTGGGTGAAGCTGCCAATAAGAGAAGGGGTCAGAGTTATCAGAGGTCTATGAAGGAAGGAGTCAGGGTTGCATGAGAGAAAGGTCTGTAAAAGAAGGCATGTGGAGTTTGTGAATAAAGGACTGGTGGGAATGCCAGTTCAAGGGCTGGTGGTGATACCAGCCCTGTCTGTCTTGAATTAACTGTGACAGCATCTCTTTGTTGGTGCTCTGCCAGGCTTTTCTGTGAGAAATGAGAATTATGAAGTAATTTTGTACAGTTTAAGTGCAGCCCAGAACAACCAGCTATGGAGCTGACAGTGGTGTCTGCTCTCTGGCAGTGCTGGCACATTCAACCTGTGAGTCTTCCTTGGGCCATAATCTGCAAAATAAAATTGAAAAACTTTGATTCTATTTCAGTGAGTCAAGAATGTGCAAACTTTTCCAACTGAAGGTTATCAGAATTTGAATGTTTTATGCTGATCACCTCACCCATGAGCTAACAAAAGTCTTATCTGTTTCTTTTTCACTATAGCTGACTGTCCTCTGTAGGCCCATGTTCAGCACTTCAAGAGTAACTTAAAGGTCAGATTTTCTGTACAGGCAGATTGGATGAGCTCATGGTTGAGGAAAGACCATCTAAAAGTGACTTGTCTAACATCTGTACACACACAAACTCAGAGTTCACACACATTTCTTTTTGGTCTAGCCTTGTCTCAGACATGACCCATGTGCTGAGAGTATCAGGATGAAGCTGTACCAGAAATGTTAGATGTGGGTTGAATCTGGCACTTGAAACATAAGGTAGTAATAAGAGTCTGCCAAAAGAAAAAGATGGAGCAGAGTTGCACTGTTCTGACCTTTCTTATCTGAAACCTGAATTATGACAAACTGCTGAAGTACTTTGTATTTAAGCAGTTTGCTCTCAAATTTTGGGTAGGCCATTATGGGATGCAGACTCTCATGCTGGGAAACAATGACCAATCCCTACATCCTAGGGATTTCTCTGCAGTGTCCCACAAACTTTTTGGCCAATTTTCAGTTTGAAGCCCCTCTAGCTTCCACCTGGCTGAAACCACAGGTGCTTGACCAGAGAAAAGGAATTTGGGGACAGGAATTGCTTTTTCACCAAGACCTTTCAATGACTATCAGCTTGCTTGTGCTCATTTCTAAAAGTAGGACTCGTGTGCTATCTCCCCTCCCAGTTGTCCCTTTTATCCTCCTTCTGTGACCCCAATCTTGTGCCACACTTGTCCCCTGGTCCTCCTGCCACATGCCCCACCCAGTCTTGGCTGGCTGCCCATGGCGTGGGCCCTGGAAACCCAAAAGTTGGCATCAGCCTCTGAGTGCTGGTGAGCCAGGCAGCCCAGCAAGGTCCTGGTGCAGAATGAGGACTGACACCATGTGCCAATATCAGGAACAGGGAGGGAAAATCAGCCAGGTGAGATTCATCAGACAAAGGTGCTGTGCTGAGGAAAGAGATCAGCTGCCAAACAGCAAGTGAGGTGCAAGCAGCAGCCCTGGAAAAATGGTGGTGTGGGCAGCAATGAGGCAGAAGCTGTCTGAGCTCTGGCTGTGGAGTTGTGGCTCTGGGACCCCCTCGGGTGTTTAAGCCAGGCTGAAGAGGAGCAAAAATGAGCAGAGGCACTGAGAATGAGGACCAATGGGGAAAGGCTGATCTAATTTATTAGAGCAAGCTGAGAGGGGACACAAAATACCTTTGCATTACATCATGTAGAAAATTACTTAAACCCCCCTTCATACCCACTAAGGAGAGGACATAGCTGTTTCATCTGCAGGAAATTTAGGTTATGTTCTCTTAGCTATGAGGATAATTAACACATTTCCTAGAGGTGTGGACTTTTCTTCATTAAGGGTCTTTTTGGGAACAAAATGTTCACTTGGATTTTCCATGGCCCTGTCTCAGAGCAGGAGGATGATCTCCTGAGGCTGATCTAACCTCATGCTCCTAGGACTTGCCTTAAGGACTTAGAGCAGCTTTAAAACAAGATTTAAAGAAAAAAAAAAAAAAAGGCACAGAGGCTTCTGTCCTCTCCTACCTGAGGCACAGGTCTCTGTGTACAGTAGCAGACTGTTATCTTTTCTGCTGGTTTGACTGTAACAGGCATTGAGCAATGTTGTCCCACTGTGCTGACACATGAGCCTGGGTGTGCCCCCGACCCCAGGGAGGCATTGATGCAGGGCAATCACAGAACATGCTGAGCTGGAAGGGACCCATCAGGAGCATGGAGTCTGACTCCTTCTGGACCAGAAATATATATACTCCTGCAGTGGGTCAGGTTTGTTTCAAAGGTGTCCTGCTTTCCCTGCTGAGGGCAACAGGCCAGACCTGGAAAAGGTGCAAGGAGCAAAGCCCCACTGGCTGTGAGCAGCAGGACTGGAGTGGGCAGGGACATGTCAGGGAGAGGCAGCTTTGGGTGAGCACCTGCTTATCAGAACACCCAGGCCCTGCTGAAAGATGCAGCCTCAAGCCTTTTGGGGTGTCCCCATCACTGTTGCCAGGCCACCAAGGCAGATGTCTGGGAGGGTGCTTTTCTGGGGCAGGAGGATCCAGACTGTATAATGGCAGCTGTGGGCAAAGCTCTGGTGCCTGAGCAAGCAAATTATGCCAGAGGACAAAAAGATGCTCATGGCAGCACCAGCCTCCCCTCCTGCTGGCTAACAGGAGTGGTGGCTGCCTCCTTGCCCTGCAATAGGGCCAGCAGTAACCTCACCAAACAAGGTCCCAGCACAGTCAGCCAATAAACTGTACCAGACTTGGGCTCTCAGACAGAAAAAACAACCCCCTGCCTGCTCGATGTTTACATTAGAAGTTTATTTTACAGTTCATTTCACAATCTGTTTCTCTTCTCCCTTTGCCATGATGTGATTTATGGTGCTGCAGATCCTATCTGACTGCCCTGCCCAGGGCACAGACCTGGAGAGAAACCTGCCAGGGGTCTGTCCTTGTCCTTGCTGCTCTTTCATCTACCACTGCCCTTACCTATGAGTAAAACTAGAGCAGTTCCTTCCAAATAATGGTAAATTAGTCTCGATCCCGTGTGCTGGGGTGGGTGTTTTGAGGGGTGGGTGGCTCAGGGTATCTGGAGAGAAGGAGCAAACAAACAAGGTGTCAAGGGCTACCCGAACTTCCCTCTGGCTGCCTCCTCTCCAGTGCCACTGGTGGGGTGTTGAGGAGGGCTGGCATGCTGTGGGACTGCAGAGCCTGTGCCCCAGGTGAGGAGGGGCCATTCCTGCCTGTGGAGCTGTTGGCATGGCCCATGGCTGCAGGAGATGGCTGATTCCTGCCTGTCCTGCACTGTAAGGGACTTCCAGGGACTGTTGGGATTAACTGGGATTAGTTGCTCAATGGCACATTTAAATGCTGATTTTTATATTTCCCTGTTTTAGTGACATTCAGAGAGGTGGTTTAGCTTCACCGGTTTAATCAAGAGCTCCAGAGCTGAACATGCAAAAATGATGCGCTGCATTTTACTGTGAAAATAAGAGATCTGATCAGAAGATCTGGTGAGAAATCCCTGAGTAATGCTTGACCTTCCTCGCTGTGTGCTTTGAAGGCAAAGGATTTAGTGCTTCCTTGTGCAGAGCCAGGTGTTCCCTATGAACAACTGGACCCAACCTAAAAGCAGGAGGAAGTGTAGTTAAAAAAACAGAGGTGTGGTAATGACACTATCAAGCTTTTTGTGTGTTGTGTAATCCAGGTGCGTGTGGCTCCTGAGGAGCCTGCTCCCCACTCATGCCTAAATCATGTCATGAAAACAATGACAAAACCCTAATAGTTGACTGGCAAGAGGGGTTTGCCCCTTTTCTCCAGGAAAAGGGTGTTCACCTCACATAAATATGAAGTTTTGAGGACTGAATGCCCATGTGACAGACACAGGACCTTGTAAACACTGAAGCCAAAAGTTCTGAAATAAGTTTTCTCTTAGTTTTCTTTATCACCACTAATTGCCCTGATGATGATGAGTGTGCAGATGGTAAGAAACAGAAGTTTCACATAGAGGTCACTGAGAATCTGTGATTACCTACATTAACAGCTAAATAAGTGTCTGTCCACAAACTTTAGCAATTTACACCTTTTGAATTGTAGTTATACCGAGTGGGGGAGTTAAATGTTAAGAACATTAAGAAATCGTTTTCATGTTCAACTACTGTGAACTAGAAGCCTACAAAAAGGGAATCTATTTAGCAATATATGTGTTTGGGCTCTAGGTGACTGGCCTACACTTAGTCCATTTCTACACTGGTAACATTTCTTAAAGGCAATATAAAAATACCTGCTTTTTCCTCCTTTCTTACAAAAAGCATGTATACTTTTATTAAGCTGTGAAATGACTCTTTCTTGTTTGTAATAATTCTCCAGACATTGGAGAATGATGTTGGAAATAGAGAAACAAAGTTGTCAGGGAAGTACAAACTTCTCTGCCTTTGTGCACATGACTAAATACTTGAAGGGAAGATCATTCCACCATTCATTTCACCATTTTATGTGTCAAGGTCACCAAACAGTGAACTAAAGAATAATAAATTAACACTCTGGCTATAGAAATTGACCTTAGATTAGCTAGAATTGTCTGATAAGCCTCAGTAAAGCTTACACCATTTGCACCAATACTGCAAGCTGAGATAGGTGCTGGGGTTTCCTTTCCTCTAATTGAAAGTGCACATTTTAGGAAAAGCAGCAAAGCTGGCACTGCTCAGCAGCCTCTTGGGGAGACATTCTCAAAAGCTTGTAAGGAGTCAAAGGTAGAACTGAAAAGCTGAGGGATGGCAGCACTGGCAAGGGCAAGGATGATTTCTGCAGGATGATCAGGAGGTGCATTTCGTAAGGGAGAAACCTTCTCCCTGGATAGTTTTTCATAGCTAGCAACCATGCATTGCAGTTTCTGTCTTGCAACACAAGTTGTCTGCAGAGATTGTGTCTCCCTACCTGACCTGCATGTCCTGAAGGAGGGCCATGAAGCCTCAGGGGAAAAACACAGGCCTGGGGTGTCCTGTGGACCCCAAATAACCTCTCAAGCCTGGTGTAAGCCCTGCCCAAGAGGCATTTGCAGAAAACAGGCTTCCTCCTTGCAAGCCTGCCTTCACGTGGAGCAAAAGTGGAGAGTGTCCCCTTCACCTCCTGCCAGCCTCTCTGGCCAAACCAAACTCAAAACCCCAAGGGAAAAGGTTCAACTGGTGTGTTGCAACATCCTTCTTCTGTTTTTGCCAATCCTGTTTCTTAGTCTGTTGGCTAAGGGATACACTATCTCAAGGGCATCCCAGTTCCATGGGGGGGAAAAGGAGAGATGCAAACAATTTTGAAAACACTTGTTTACATTATTTTGTAATTTCTTGGGAATCTTAAATACAACCACCTATAAAATGAAAATTACCCAAGGGAAAATGTTAGTAAAGGGCTTGCCAATATATCCGATGAGGACTACAACATGGTAAGCATGCTGCTGCTAAAAGGAGCAGAGATTCAGCTGCCAAAGCCTGGATTTCTCTGGTTGGTAAACCAAATTTGGTGTCCACTTCCTAGCTCCTGAACAGGTTGACTCCTGAAACACTACTTCTTGCAGTAGGCTCTGTAGGTTTGGGTCTCCACTGTTTTTTTTCTACAAAAGTCCTGGCAGTTCATGAAGAATAGTTTTCTAGCATTCTATTCCAGCACATCTCTCAAGGATATGTAGTGTAGGATTAAGGCAAATCTATGATATATTTTCAGAGCAGTTTGCATTTTGCAGTGCAATATATGTAATACTTACACAGGTAAACCTTCCCCTAAAGGTATGTGCTGGAAAAAGGGAATAAGCACAGGGCTGTGCCAGCCTTGCCACTGGAAGGAACACAGTGGGGCAGGGTTCCAGCAGCTGCATCCAGGGAAAGACAGCTTCATGTGAGACTGGCAGCTCAGGGGTCTGCATGGAGCAAGCTGTGAGGGCTGTGGACCATGGGCATGCAGGCCAGATGTAAAGGAGCAAACTGCTGGCATTAAAAGAGCTCCTGCTCTTCATTTGGCTTCCAGAAATGGCCTATGATACTGGAAAGGAACGGATCAGAGATGTGTGGAGCACTACTTTTTCATGCTGATTGAAGGGGACTGCATTAATAGGGCTGCTGACTGTTGATAGGGGCTGCTGTAGTGAGAGAAGCCAACTGATATAATAAGACATGTATTTTTGTCATGTTTCAAGCCATTTATTAGCATTGGGTGGGAGTGGGGTGAGCAGGAGCAAAAGTTGGGTTAAAAGATGCCCTTTATGTCATAGAAACCTACTTGAACTTGCTTTCCTGTAGTTTAAATGAAAAACTGGGTTAAATTAGTTCTGATAGAGCACTAATTGGAGGAATTATTGTTCACAGGCAGGAAACATTCTATCACAATTCTGCCCATGCATCCTTTTGGGTTTGGGGTGGATTTTCCATCACCCTCCACAGGACAGTACTTGAGACCTTTCCCAAATAATATCAATTGTAAAAAGCTGCATGTGAGGATTCTGCACTACCACTAGCCCAGGGACAAGGATGCCAAACTTGCTTTCATTGTGGATGATTTGATTAATCTTTTATTGAGTCTGTGAAAGGCTATTGAGCTGACTTGGATGTGTTTTCTGTGTTTTGAAGACCCAAGGTGGTTTTTTTTATCCAGTCCCTCCCCTTTCCCTCTGAGCACAGAAAGCCTGCAATTACAGGCAGTTTTTGAGGATGGCAGCTTTTGCTGACAGCTAGGACTTGTTGGGACACAGAGTGGAGGAGCTGGATTGCACTTGGACCAGAATGAAAGCTATTTCATATGGTGCCACTCAACCTCCCAGGGCTGGGACCTCCCCTCATTTCTGGATGTGCAGGCTTGGGAGCCAGGATTGGCCTTGGAGCAGGCAAGTCCCATGATTCCAGATAATCAACTGCTCCTCTGTGGGGAACAGACCCAGTGAATCCATATGCACATTCCATGTCCTCTGCCAGCCCCCTAACTCCTCTGGTCATGCCTTCCTGTGCAAACCAGGAAAGGTTAATGTTTGCATGAAAACTCCCAGGAACTGGGTGATTAGAGATCCTCAGTTCTGCCATGCTTGACCAAAACCAGGCAGTGGTTACAGAGCTGCTGAACAGGGAGTGTCTGACCTTGTAACACTTGCTTGTGTAGAAAAACCAACCTTGAAGAAATCTTGAGCAGGCCTGAGTGCCTTTGGAGAAGATGAGATTTCTTCATTTGTCTCCTGTTGCCTGGAACCCTTAGGAGTGGGGACTGGGTTTTTCCAAGACCTTCCCAAGCCCCCCTCAGCCTTACCTGAAGCTCTTGAATGTGCTGGCAGCTGGTGGTTTTCCATCAAGAGGCTGTGGTAGTGTGAGCATGTGGAGGAGCACAAAAAAGGCATTGCCAGAGGGAAAGGGAAGGGACCATCCATGAGCTCTGGTCTCCTCAAGGAACCTCAGGACCCTCATCAGAAGGTGGTGACCTGCTCCTAAAACTTTGCAGTGGTGAAGCAGCTCCCTTTGTAGGACTCACCAGCCTGCTCTGATGTGTCTTGTATCACCTACACCCAGATCTAGGTGTCCTGGTGGTGCTTCATGGTGTCACTTTTGTCTCTGATGGGATCTGTCTCTGTCACTGCAGACAGCTCTGCTCTCAGCCTGCAGTCGAGATACTGACATGACTTTTACAGTGTGCAGTATGCTGGTGGAGGCAAGGCAATTTTTCCTCCTTGCAGAGGCAGTTCTGGGTCTTTCTGGCAACTTTCTTTCTTGGCTCACAGGGTCATTAATGCTGTTAATGGTTGTAAAATTACTGTACTCATTCCTAATATCAGTTGACTTTGGCCTTGAGAGATGGTGCTACCCTTTACACTTTAGCATTTCACAAAGACTTTAAATGCTGGCAGAGAGAGCTGGGCATGAACTAATCTGGGCAGCAAGTTACAGGTTGCTTCACTTAAGCTTTTCCACGTGTTGACTTCAGGATCATAGTTTCTGTATGACTCTAATGTTGTAAATGTGAGAGTTCATTTTTCCCCCTACACTTGTGACTGCACTTGAAAAATTAGTTCCTCTGAAAGCCAATGTGTTTTAGCATTTGCTAAAGTGAACCTTTCTTTCCAGACAAGTGGAGTACTGGGCTGAGATTGAACTTTGTGATTCAATACTTCAACTTGAGCCACTCCTCACCCTTGGCATGAGGTTGAGGTGACACAAGGTACAGATCATTTCCTTCAAATAAAAAGCAAAATGTTCTTCTAAGAAGGCCTGACATATACATGGCCTGAAAACTCCTTCAGGAATATAATTTATGGTGCCCGTTTTGGGATGGGATTATCAGGTAGATAATTTTTGTCTGCACAATGTGCTTGTTTCTTTCTATGATCCTTCACCCAGAATTGTATTTTAATGTTACAACTGAAGACATGTATTTAATTATTGTGGTGCTTGTAAGAAACCCCAGGCTCCTCAGAAGTCCTCTGACAATGCAAAATGTTTCACAATGTATGAAGAGGTAATTTGCATGGAGAATAAATATGCTAATTATTGTGTCAAAGCTTATTGTTTTGGTGTGTTTCTTGGCTCTTTGTCCCAGGGTGTACAGCCACATATAGTCCCAATTCCTCTGCGAGATGTAAGATGTGCCTTGGCTCTGCCACAGTCACAGGACTTGTTAAAAGAGATGCAAACCAAAGAGGACTGGCACAGCTTGTACTGTCTTATCCAGTCTAGCTTCATTCTGTCAGGGAACATCAATTAAATCAGATGAAGAAATTAGGGAGCTTTTGTCTAGCTGGTGAGTTAAATAAATATTGATTAAAATAAAATGATTGCTAAGCAGATGAGTCAAAATAACCACCATACCAATTCGTATGTTTATATAAAGCCAAGTGGTGTGGGAATACAAGTGTCAAATATAGGCCCAGAGATGTTCTCCTCCTTCACTTTATTTATTTCAAAGATGGTTGTGCTCTGAGTCAGGGACCAGGAATAGTTGTGCCAGGCACTGTGCTCCTCAGAACAAAAAGATGGACTTTGCCTCTTGGCTCTGTTGGCAGCCTGATGGCTCTTTGGGACACTGGGGCCATGCACACGGGGGGAGTGTGAGAAACAGGTGGAAAATCCAGCTTTTAACACCATGGCTGCCAGCAGGAAATGGTGTAAACACAGGGAACATGCTACCTGTGCCTGCAGAGCTCTGGGCTGCTGAGTCTCTGATAGGTAACACTGTGATGGGGCTGTGAGCCACCCAGGACAACAGCCAAAATGGTCCTGGGAGCTTGGGAAAAGCCACCAGAAAATGCCATGTCTCTCTGCTAGACCTGTGAGCTCCTTCTTGCTCCACAGGAACTAATGACTGAACTACCCAGGAAGGATTATGGTGCCAACTTGGATTGCACTTCCAGACATAAAGTGCTTGCTTTAGGGGCTGTGTATACGTGTGGGGCATGGGGAAGGCTGGTGGAGAAGTGCTGTGGATTGGGATAAGCAGTCATAAGAGAAGAATGTGGCTCTTTCCTCACCCTTGCTGTCCCTGGATGTAACAAAAAACAGTGCAGGCAAAAGGGACAGGTGTGCACCTGAGAGCTCCCTATTGTCACAGCACAAGTGAGAGTGGCTGGACTTCCTGCACTTGTCCAAATGTCCACTGCAAACTTTTTGGCAGATCACTTTGCATTTCCTATTGTTTCCCCCTCACCTGAGAAAAAGGCTGCTGGATTACTGTTTTGCCAGCCAGCTGCTAAGTTGCTGAACCAGCAGCACACAATCAAGTCTGACACCCCACCTGACCCAAGTTTGCTTACCAAACCCTGTTACTCACCTCCCAAGGAACAGAATGCTCTTACACCCACCCTGCATGTGTCCTCCCTGGGACACATGTATTTGTTGTGGATCTCAGACTTGGGGGGCCAGGCCAGGTGATGCTGAGTCAGTCTTGCACCTTCTCCATGCTTACTCCCCACCTCCAGCACAAGGAAAATAGTTATTTACTCTCTCTCTACTAAAAGATAAAAAGAAGGAGCAGGGAAGAGTTTATAATATATTTATATTTGCTAATAATTTTCAGGTATTCTTTTTCTAAGTCTCTGTGATCAAGAGCTAGGAGAAAAATATTTGTAAATGGTGCTGCTCCCACCTCAGGCAGCCATCAAAGCTTTCTTTTTACAAGTAGTTCTAGTTTTACTTTATTAAGGATTCCAAGGGCTTTCTGAGCCTAATGACAAGCCTTTTAATTTGAACAAGCATGTCTTTGGGTGGGTTTTCTCCCAAAAGTTGAGCGATTATGTACATGCAGGGTGAAGCTAACCTAGAGATGACCTGCCCTGCTGCTGGCTAATCTCTCTTAGTCTCTGATTTGTTTTGGTTTTGTTTTACTGAAAAATTTCTGTGCTACATCTGTTAGACTCATGTTCTAACACTTCATATTTTTGCTCTACATGTCAGCTTTTAATTTTCAAACTGCCAGCTACTATCAGGTAACTGAGGTTAACAGAGTTCTCTTTCTTTAGGCTGTAACTTAGAAAGCAGAGGAAGAGTAGAGAATGTTGAGAAGTCCCACTCGAAATTTGGCAGGGTGCTTTTGCTCCTTTACCTGCAGTAATTAAGCTGGCCCCCCACAGCCTCTGGAAAGCAGCTCTGCCAGCAGGACACCTCGGGCAGCCGCTCTCACAGGTGAGCACAAAGGCTGGCAGAGCAGAAATGCCTTGGGGCCCCGCCATGTCAATAGGTCTGCTCAGCTATGCCGAGTTTAGTCATGCATTTTAAGTTTCTTCCTGAGCCGGGGTCTTAATTCTTGTGCCATTTTAGTGGAACAAAGAGGTCAGATTATTTATAGGTCGGTCGCCTTTGTGTGCACGGAGCTAGCAGTGCCTTCGGTGCTCCAATTTCTGGGGCTCTTTTCCCTGGGGCTCTTCAGTGCCGGCTATTCTCTGCTAATGCAATAACAGTAATTATCCTATCGCCGGCCGGCGCAGCGCCCTGCGTTAGCACCCGCCTTGCCTAGTGCACAGCGAGGCTGCCAGCAGGTAAAACCCCTGTAATTTATTGCTCATCACAGAAGCCAGCCAGCCCACGGTCTTCCTGTTTTGCAGTGAGTTGGATTTATCACCTAGACGCTGCTGCGACGGGTGCCCTGGAAAGGCAGGAAGATAAAAGTAGTGCACATGCAGGCTCTGGCCCCATCTCTGTTTGTGTCCTCTGTTGTTTCATCCAGGCATGCAGTCAAGCAAAATCATCATGGCTCGATGCAACCAGGAGACAATATTGATGTGTTTTTGCTTCCCAGTAGACCCATGACATTTCACAATGTAATTGTTGTTTCGCATCCGGCTGCTGAGTGCGGAATGAGAGATGTGGAGCTGGCCATGCCAGGGTGTCTCTGCTAAGGCTTGGATTCAGATGGGAGCATCTCAGATGTTTTATGTGTCCTATAGCACCATGGAGGATGTGCTGTAGGATGCATGGACTGACTTCACTTCTTCAGTCATGTTCATTTTGATGACCAGAGGGCTGGAGCACCTCTCCAGTGGAGACAGGCTGAGAGACTTGGAATTGGTCAGTCTGGAGAAGAGAAGGCTCTGGGGAGACCTTACAGGACCTTCAAGTGCCTAAAAGGGGCTACAAGAGATTTGGAGGGGGACTTTTTCAAGGGCATGAAGCAAAAGGATGAGGGGGAATGGCTTTGAACAGAAAGAAGACAGATTTAGATTAGGTATCAGGAAGAAATTCTTCAGTATGAGGGTAGTGTGACACTGGAACAGGTTTCACAGAGAAGTTTGAAAACCCCATCCCTGGCAGTGTTCAAGACCAGGCTGGATGGGGCTCTGGACTATCTGGTCTGGTGGAAGGTGTCCCTGACCATGGCAGGGGGTTGGAACCATATGATCTTTAAGGTCCCTTCCAACCCAAATCATTCTATGAATCTATGAAATTCTTCATGACAGCACTTGTGGTGTGTCTGCTTTTGTGAGGAGATCTTATCTTTACCTGCTAAGCTGACACATCCAGCAGGATTTGGAGGACAACAGTATTTGATAAGAATAGATGAAATTAAGAGCAGATCTTGGAAGAATCACTGTTGACACTTATCCCAATCTCATGCAGGCAAGGCTAGACAGTCCTTAGTGCAGAGGGTGCAAACACACACACATCTGCACTGGAGGGAACAGTCAAGCATTCTCTGATATCCTTCTCTGATACCCTTTGGATTTGATCTGCTGCTGTTCAGGTAGTGAGGAGCATTTTCTGACATGCCTTAGAACACCTCAGGATGATAAACACAAATTTACCAGCAAAGAAGTTTCTGGCAATGCTTTGCTGAGTAGCTTTTGCACTTTTGATGGTCCCATGGCCTCAGAAACTCAGCAGGAGCAAATCTGTGGGGTCACAAGTACACTTTCTCTTCACTCCTTTAACTGCTCTTCATGTTTTTGGCTGAGATAAAAACTCTTTTGGAGATTATTCATATCTTTGTTCAGTGCTTTGGTAATCTGAGGAGGCTCCATTACTCAACGATGCTTCAAGCTAGGAATGGTAGGGCCCAGATATCCTCGGATTTGACAACCAACTAGCATCTTCATCAGTGAAGTCATACAAGACAATGTTGTTTTGATGTGCAATTAAGCTACTAGAGATCCAGTCACAGAGCAGAGCTTTGAACTAAGTAGCTCTCCCTGTTTGAAGCAAATGGAGAGAATAAACACAAATATGTGTGAGTCTGAGGCTCAGTTTGCCAGCGGGCAAGCTGACAAGTGGGGCAACGTTCCTCAGCAAAGCTGATTTGAGTGGAGAAAGTGGAGGCTCCTGTGCAGGGGAGGCACAGGCAGAGAGGTGTGGAGGTGAGGAATCCTGCACCCTGCCTGCTCTCTCCATGTGACTGGGATGCTCAGTTTTCTGGCTAATCCTGGAGAGCCCTGCAGAAAGAGGACTTTATCATTTAGAGCCCAAAAAATACTAGTGTAAGCATCAGAAGCAAACCTGAACTGAAACTTGCAAAGCATTTTCAGAAAAAAAAAAAAAAAAAGGGGTAAAACTTCAATGTAAGAAAGGAAGAAAAGCAAAGTCAGCCTGTTGGGCAGTAAATGAGATTAAAAGATAATTTAGGCATGGCCTGCAATCAAAGGAGTATTTTACCTCTGCTCTGGTTTAAGGAAGGCAAATCCTAGGGGTAAAAGGAGGCTGGTTAATGGGAACAGGGGTATGGAAATAGAATTGTTACTGTGCTCAAAGAGCAGGCGGCGTTCCTCTCGGGGAGGCAGGTCATGCCTGTCCAGGAGTTCTGGAAAGACCAGCGTGAGAGGTGGCACATCTACTAGCAGCTGTTTTTAAGGGTCTGCCAAGGCAGAGAGGGACCCCATGACTGCAGGATATCCATTACAACGTGTTCAGTTGTGCAGGGTTAAAAAATAATCCAGCCAACCATCGGCGTCCTTGTAACTCTGACCTCACTGGTATGCAGGGCTTTGGAACATGCCTTGAAGGTTAATTAAAAATGCAAAGGCACATCAAAAATGGGATGAAATGCAACTAAAGGCACATCCTGCCAGACTAACCCGATGGTTCTCTTTGATAAAACAATTATTTTTCAGACAGGTGATATCTGCCAGATTTCCTTTATCTAGACTGCTTTAATGTATTTGCTATGATGTCAAGTGAGAAACCACTGATGTTGCTGGAGACAAAATAGATTATTAGAGAAATTGTGTTGTTGGTAAGAGGAGGAGACAATAAGTGCTGAGGCTGGTGATCTCAGGTCAGAAGTTAGCTGTGAGAGTTCTTCAAACAGGAGTTTTGGGACCAATTTTGTTTCACTGTTTGCGTTAATGGCATGCTCCTGGCCATGTGAGCACCGTGTTGATGAAACGTGCTGCACAAAGCCATGAGGCACTGATGGCATGGAGGGGGTTTGCAGGCCAGGCAGGATGAGCAGGGCACCTGGAGAATGGCTATAATAAAAGGAGGATGACCTTCAAGTAAAAGACAGAGAGTCATGCTGGTGAAAACTGATGTCAGAGGTGGCTTTTGCTATTAACAGAGAGTGAATCACTTGGGAAAAAAACTGAAGAAAAAGAAAAATCAGCATTAGATACCTACAGGGAAATTTTGTGGTGCCACCTTGATTCTGATGTTGCACCTATTTCCAGCTAAGACAAGGAAGTATTAGTACCCAGATAAACTCTCCCCCCTTCCTAACCCTATTTTTGGGGAAGATGTATTAACAGCAGAGCAACAGAGAAGACCTGCAAGGGAGACCAGGAGACCGGAGACCCTCTTTCCCAGGAGGCCATGGAAGTTACTGGAGCAAATTTATGTGGTGATGGGGATGGTGTTTGAAGGAATAGGCTGTCACAAGTATCCGTGTGCTCCCTGTTCCTGCCTAAGGCCAGCCCCCAGTTGCTGCCAGCCACTAGCATATCCACATCTATTTTCTTTGGATTAGGGTCAAGAGCAGCCCCTGGAACAAGAAGCATAAGTGGAGGTAGGGTGGGGGATGGAGAAGAGCTCAGTGGTGCCTCCCTGTGCTTTGGTACAAAATGAACCTAGGAGCAATGTTCCACTGTCTGTCCTGGGAGCTGCCAGCTCTTCCACCCAGTCCCTGGCAGCTGAGCTGCAGCATCAGGGGTCCTACTCTGACAGTGGCATTCTGTGAGGAGCAGTTGCAGTGGCGTGCAATTGCATTTGTTTTAATGTTTTTCCTTAAAGCTTGGAAAAGCAATGAAACAATGAATAAAAACAACTGCCTGTCTTCATGATTCATACCCAAAGCAACCAACTATATCTTGCTCTGCCTAGCAATTACCAGAGTTTTCATACTGTGTTGTGGAGAAGGGAATTTGCAGAAGGGCTGCAGGTGAAGCCTAACCAAACAGGTAGGAGCAGAACCTGACCCTCTGGCTATGCCTCAGGCCAGTCAGATATGGAGCAACCTGGGTCTGGAAGCTACATTGCTGCCTTTGCTGGAGATGTACTGGGAGAGGGGCTGTTGTTGTAGTGAGCTGTCAGACACAGCCCAGCAAGTGGCCAAGAAATGGTCACCAGCCCAGGTTTGTTGCCTAAATACTCAGGTCAGCAAGGGGAGCAGAAGTGCTTGGGACTGCAAGGTTGCATTCCAGAATTGCTTCAGCTCCTCTAGGAGTTAATATTTTCTCCATCACTGCTGCCTTTCTAAAGAGAGGGGTGAGAGAGAAAGGCAAGAATGTGAGAGAAGTGAGACAGAGAAGAGCTGGGTGCTCATGCAAAGCTGCAAGAATTAAAAGTGGTGGCTCTCAATGCTTGTGTAAGCATTTTCAGCCTTGGCAAAGCAGCCAGGCAAGCTCAGGCTCCTCTCGTGAGAACAGTCGGGAGCAGAGTTGCACTCTCCCACCAGGGAGCCCTGGCAGGCTCTTGATTAACATGTTGGTGTTGAGAAGCTAAGTCAAATACAATTATTAAATTGATTATTCATATTCCATTCTGTTCACTGTGGGAAGATACTCCTTTTGGGGTTGTGTTTATGGGCCATACAGTTTGTCAGAGTGAATCTAATTAGCAAGAGAAATCCAAATGGGACAATGATTGGTAATTGTTAATGATGCAAGTGTATATTATACCAGCTCACATGAAATCTTGGGTTGCAAGCAGCACTGAAAGGCAAAAGGACACTTACAGTTGTGCATAAAGCACTCCAAGTCCTTTCCTTGCTGCTCTCAGGTGTGGTTGAGCTGAGCTTCCACCTCTACAGCAGCAGTGATTTGTGAAATGCTTCCCACCAAAAATAAAAGGTGCAAGAAATGAATGACCTGCAGGGCTGTGCTAGGAGAGGTGGTCTGTATCTGGGCTGAAAGTGATCCCCTGCTTTGCCTTCACCAGAACAAACCTCAGCTGCCTACAGAGCTGTTTTAAAAAAACAGGATCCTTTTTCTTGCACAGTCTCTGGATTGTGTCTCCAGCCTGGGGGTCAGAGCATCCTGGGCCACCAGCTGTTGGTGCTGCTTTTGGCATGCCTGTCTCCAGCTCCACCAGGCAAATGTGGGGTGGGCCGCCATCCAAATATTTTGGATTCAATTTGGATCGTGAATTATGCAATACACACAGACACACACACAAAACCTATTTTGTTGTTTCTGCCAAAACAGGTGGCAGAAACAACAGGAGGTGGGCATGTAGACCTTTCCAAATGTACAGTGAGCTGTGCATCTGAGTTTGCTGAAATGATCCAGTCCAGGGCCCGAGCTTTGGTTAGCAGCCCCCAGAGCAGAGCGCTGGTGACTGGCACTCGCACTCCGCGGGAACCGCCGTGCTTAAACAGCCAGTGGAGCCGGGACAACTCACAGCAGCTGTGGACTTGGTCCAAGCCTGAGCCTCAGCTCTCACGTGAGATGGCCCCCATCCCATGCCTTGCTTCTCTCTTTCTAGCCTTGAAAATGTTTCAGGTGGGTCTTCAGTTCAAGACCTACCTATTCCTCTGTGTTTTCTGCATAGGATGCGTTTGTAAGAAGTGAACTGTATAGGAATGTTGTGAAAGATGGTTTCAGCTGCAACGTTTTGGTTTTCAGAGGTTAAACACAGGTTAGTTGTCTTTTTGGCAATACTATAAATGTACATGTGATGGGAAACCTGGGCAGTTGAAGCATTTTTTAGTTATTCATCCTTCCAAATGTGTGTGGGCAAGACAACATGGTACAGAAAAAAAAAAGCAGAATCTCCCTTGCAATATTTGCTTTACATTTTCTGTGTCATGAAAGGTGAGAGAAATAACAGATAACAGGAAGTATAAGGAATAACGAGAATGATAGTTGTAAGACCAGAGCATTGGCTAAGGCTTCTGTTTCCTCAACCAGAATGTGCAAGCTGGCTGATAAATATCCTTTCATTCATATGGTGTTGGAGTGTTGGAGATGAAGTAGGGCATTCAGCTAAAATGAAAATATTTTAGTTAACAGAGAAAAAATGTTTATATTAACAGTTGCAGAACTTGAATAAAAACAAACAAAAGAGCTGGAAAATCTAATTCAGATACTTCTGCTTCAAATAGCATTGAAAAGAGGTCTGACATGGTTGGTGTCTTATAAAAACCCTCAAAATTTCAACACTTTTTTTTATAAAACTTTGGTAAAATTGTTAAAAACATAAAGAAAAGAACCTTTCTTCTGTATAGTCCTCTTCTTAATGCAGATTTGAGTCATCATAATGAATCCACTGAATGGCACTTAGTTTTGCCATGCTCACATGAGAGTGAGAGTTACAAACCCGTGAAAGTACACACTGCATTTAATATATTTTAAGGATTTTTGTTTGATGTTTTTTTCCCAAGGACTTTGCATAGAAGTTTTTCCACGTAAATAAAGTCATACATAGAAATTTATTTTTCACAGCTAAGAATGTCATCATCACTTCAATTTTGCCTTAAAATAATGATGAGATTTGACTTTTTCTATGCTTTTATGTCTTCAGAATTATAAACAGAGATTTTTAAATTTCTCTTTTGAGATGTGTCAAGGAATTTCAAAAGAAAATAAAATTTTGCCATTAAAAGCGAAATTCCTACAATTTCAGGCAACCCTTGTTATAATTCAGAACCCTTATTCTTATTAAGACTGGATTTTTATTTTGCAAATTATTTGAGTAAGAGAAGGCATAAAAAAACCCAGCTCAGTTGTATTCAAACTCAGTTGAACAAGGCACTGTGGAGCCTGAACTAGTGTAAAAGCTGGTCCAGTGATGAGCAGGGGGTTTTACCATAGGAGGGCTCCAGCTGTCCCTTCCAACCCTAATTATTCTATGTTGCTAAAATAAAATATTTTAACTTCAGAATTTCCAGTATATTTTTTTCTAGGCTTATGTGAATTTAGACTTCTTCCAGATTTGAACACTTTTTTTTAAAAAAAATCAAAACTAGGCTCAGAGTTCATTTATCTTTTCATTATTATCAGTTGCAATAAATAAATCTGTTACCTTCAACTGGAGGGCTAGAAAATAATTAAAAATTACAACAAGACCTCTTGGTATCACTTTAAGAAGAGTGAACAAATGCTCAAGAGGAGTCTTCACAAGGCGCTTTGCTAATTCACTTACTGTGTAAGAAGGCATAACAAAACCAGCAAGACATTTCAGATCATATTATAACCAAGCTTTATTCTGCAACAGCTTCAATAACAAAAACCTTACGTCTTTATTGCCCAAAACCATTGCACTGTAGCTAACTGAAATTGCCTGGTGTTTTAAATGTACTTGCATGGAGAAACCTCTGTGAGTTTCTCACTTGATATTATCAATTGATGGAATATTTAAGAATACAAAAAGAAGTGTGGCAGAGCAGGTTGAGGCAGGATCCCCAGAGCTGGGCTCTCCTTTTTTCCCATACTTAGGGAACACACCATTCCACATACATGTTCCCCAGAGAGTCAAGAAGGACACAAGTCTTATTTATTCTGGAATCCATGTGTGAGGTTATTAACATCCATGAACCTGCATAAGTGGAAATTGTTTGTTTTGTTAAGCCATAGATGAATCTTGCAAGCCTGTTTCTTTCAGCATGGCTCCTGTGGGTTTTCAGGAGCTAGAACTATCCCAGCTGTGACTGAGAGTGACCTAGACTGACTGTTTCTGCACCTCAGGCACAAAGAGCTGTTATCAGAAGATGAAAGGACAAAGATTGCAATAACATCTATTGATTAAATGGCCTCATCACTTTTCATTTGAATGTGCATTCAATGTTATCCCAAGTTGTCATCCAGTGTCAGTGTCCACTACTCTGTTTGGTCCACATGACTTCTCCATTTGTTTGCTCTCCTATGGGTTGAAGTTCTGTCTTGTCTACAAATACAGAACCAGAAGAGGAAGCAGCAGGAGGAGAAAAAACAGCAGCTATCCAGACAGGATAGGAGAAGATGTGTTCCCTGCCTGTGAATATGGAAACCTGAGAGAGGTTTATTCTAGACCAGGATGAGGTTTACAGCATCTAAATTCCACAGAAGTCCTAATATCTGATGTTTACTGTTGGGCATTTGTTCATCCACTGAAAAACAGTGGTTAAAAAACCCCACACCAATATTTCTTAACTCCATCTCCCTAATACCTAATTATAAAATGTGATTATCAAAGAACAAAGAATTTGCCCTACTGTCTTTATGATGTACAATTTACATACTACCCCATCCTCCCAGTACAGGTTGGTAATTTTTAAAGGGCACTAAAATATGATAATAACAAGTATTATGCTTGCTGATGTATTACGAAATGTATCCCATTAGTCACTTTATATCTGAAAGGCAGAAAAAATTTCAACCTAGCAACAGAAAGGCTTTTAGGATTAAAAAAATATTTGGCAGGCAGTAGGCGTGTTAACTATGCCAGGAGGAACCCAATTGGAGCTTTCTAGAGACAACAGGAGCATAAATAAGTTGCCATCCATGTCGCCCACCACAGAGCTGGAAGAAAATTCAAAGCTTTGTAACCTGAAGGAGCAAATGAAAAGCAAAGGACAGCCTGGTGGCAGCCATGGCCTGGCTCTGGCGTCCTTGGGAGGAACTACTGCCCTCCAAAGCCACAGAGAGAAACATGGCAGGAGATATTGCAGCTCACCTGAGCCCCACTGTGCCATGCTCCTGCTCATCATGTGGGCCACAATAAAGATACCTCACTTCCTGAGCTTAGAAGAACTGATCCACTACCAAAAATGCTCAATTAATGATGGTGCTGACGAGACAGATTGAGAGATTCTTGCCAACACTTCTTTTTTCCCTCCTACATGGGAAAATAGTGCAAGAGATTTTACTGGAAAGCAGAGCAAGCAGGACACTTCAGTTTTGGACACAAAGCAAGCCAGGCAAAGGACAAGAATTTTTCCTGCTGTTTATTTATATCAGTAACTACCTAGAAAAGTTTTGGGTTTTTTGCTGATCTCAAACTTATTCTGGAACAAAAAAATCCTTGATTGGCCAGGCAAAGGCTTTTCCCAGGAGAAATGTGTTTTAATCACACTAAAACTTTAATTCAATCCTTTTTGTTTGGACAAGGAGCTCTTTCAGCAGAGGAGGAGCATGCAGGCAGTGAGACTCCCTGTATAGCTCAGGACTGACCTGCTAAAGAGAAATAGGCAGCAATACTTCATTTGCCAGGTGTGTCTAAGCTCAGGACCAGTCAGTTCACAAGGCAGATAGGGAACTTCTATAGGATTTATTGAAGATGAGAAATATCCCCCTGCCTCAGCAGGATACCTACCTCAGCCACACAGTGCTGCATTCCCTAAAGTCATTCTAAAATGAGATGGAAAAATTGCTTTTTCCACTTTTCAAGGGACACTGCTTTCATGTCTGAACACAGCAAGTAAAATGATCAAAATGAGTATCAACAGGAAGAATATCAACCTGTTGGAAAGCATCCAGAGGAAGACCACCAAGATAATTAGAGGGATGGAGCATCTCTCCTATGAGGAAAGGCTGCAAGGATTGGGATTTTTCAGCCTGGAAAAGGTAAGGCTTTGGGATGACCTAATTGTGACCTTCCATCACCTAAAAGGAGCCTAAAGGAAAGATGGAGAGAGACAATTTACTAGAGAATGTAGTGACAGGATAAGGGGAAATGGCTTTTAACTGAAGGGAATAAATTTAGATTAGATGTTAGGAAGAAATTTTTCATTGTGAGGGTGATGAGACACTGGAAAAGGTTGCCCAGAGAAACTGTGGATGCTCTATTCCTCAAAGTGTTCAAGGACAGGTTGGAGGGGGCTAGGAGCAATTTGGTCTAGTGGAAGGTGCCCCTGCCACAGCAGGGGGTTGGAACTAAATCATCTTTAAGGTCTTTTCCAACCCAAGGCATTCTGTGGATCTTTGATTCTCTTGAATGGGCATAATGAACGCAGGTCACCCCTCAGTCCTGGAGAGAGCTGGCCTATCCACAGGACATTCTTTCTGCTGCACACTGCAGGCCAGCAGAGGAAGGAGGGCTGAGAAAGGACAAGCTACACCTGCAGGAGTCAATGTTCCTGCTCTCAGTGGGAGAGGAAGGTGTTTGCCTTATTTTGCTGGCAGCGTGTGACACTATTTGTGCCAAACCTTTGGGAAAGGCTCTATGCTGCACAAGAGGGCAGCAGGGTCACTCTGAACCGAGTGTTTCACAACACTGACAAACAAAGGGACACTGTCTGTGCCCCTTGCAACCTGGCACCCAAATGCCAAGCACAAGTGGCCTGGTGGCACCCCCGTGAAGGATGCCAGTGAGCAAAACAATGCTGGGCAGGGGAAAGTGGTCTGCTGGTGGTTGTCTGAGAAGCTTTCAGATGCTTCCTTCCTCATTCTCACTTACTAGAGAGGGTGCTGGGACTGATAAACCTCTGCCTGGAGTGAACCCTTCCCACTTTTTATGTTAAACAGAACCCGCTTTACTCTAGTCTGGAGACAGGTCCTAAGCAGTAATTTGAGGATACCTAAAATGGCTGTGCCCTTCCCTTCTGATCAGCCCAGTCTTTGTGTTCCCTATCAGGAATTAGGTAGGGCAAGCACAGCCAGACAAAACACGGGCTGAAACCTGCCATTGGAGCTCGGCCCCATCACACAAGCAGTGCCTGAGGCTGGAATTCGATCATGAGAGAGCTAATAATAACAGCACACAGCAAAGAGCACAGCACCTTGCTGCTGTTGCTGAAAGCATGAAAAATACCATCTTCATTTAGAGACTTTTTATGGCATATTATGGCAGGGTGTGCTGACAAATGTAGAGCAAGCTAGAAGTGCTACGCTATGGTATGTACTCTTATTGCAGTAATAATAATAATGATAATAATAATAGAAATAAAAATACCTGCTGAAAATACAATTAAAAAAAAAAAAAAGAAAGGACATTCTGCTGTTTATTCAACAATAAAAAGAAAAACTATGACATCCATGAAACACTCTCTCTTTAAAGCTGGCAAAAATAAACTAAAATGAGCCAAGTTACTTTTCTGCTTCTGAAAACCTGTTAAATGCCCTCATGGCCTGAAGAATATTTCACACAAATTATTTTGATCTTTTTTAGGTTTGTTTCCCATCATTGTTAATATATCCATTTTGTAAAATTTTATTCTTAAAACCAGTAAAACTCACACTGAAAAAAACACAGGAACTTCAGAGCCTGATGGCATTTCATGGCTTTCATTGTACCTGGATGTGAGATAAACCCCTAAAAACTCTAAGGCATTGCTGTGAGCTCAGTTAGGATGCAGTGCTTGCATACATGTCAGAGGCAGCAGCACATGTGCAGGACCCATCAGTTTGCTGAGCTGCCTTCTTGTGCTGCTCCAGCTGGGGAAGCAGAGGGGGGCTGCAGATCTGCTGGAGGCTCCCTTGGCTTGAAGCAGGATCTCAGATTCTGGTGGCCTGAAATTCCTTGCTCCTCACTGCCCTCGGCTCCCAGCAAACCAGGAACAGGACAGGTGGAGAAACTTAGGCATAACATACCATGGGAATCCTGTCCTTGGACATCCATCAGGGCCATCACTGGCACTCTGCACCGGGGCTCCCCAGTGCCAAGCTGGATTCAGGCTGCTCTTTGCTTTTTCACAGCATCTCCTATAAAGCCACTGGAGTACTGGAGCAGGATGCACCACCACCAGCACTGCCAGAACTTTGCACATGCACCCTGGGAGGTGACCTGCACTTCATTTAACAGCAGTTTATAATTATTATCTGGGGTTTCTTAGTGAAATACTAGAGAAATCCTAAATTCGGTCGGAAAAAGATCAGCCAGTTACTTGCTGAAGAGATTATTCTCAGGAGTTATAAACCATTCTCCAGCAAGGAAGGAGTGTTTGGGATTTCCAGCATTAATGCTCCTAAGAAATCATTTGGCTGTCACTAACATTATGTAAATTGATGGTTCATGTTTATACTCTACAAAATGCATTTACAAGAAAAAGGCTGACTAATTCGGAGGTCAGCTTCTAATTCAAGGTTAGTGCTCAACAGTTTTTTTCCCCCTGCCAAATAAAACCACTAAAGGCTAAATTAAAACCATGTGCTCTAACTTACCTTCATGTAGTTACTGATATAAAGAGGGGGGAAGCAATTTTGCTGTCAAATGTAATGCCTCTGTCTAAGGAGTGAAGTAAAACATCCTACAGGAGTTTTTGCACAAGGACACGTGTCAAGGGTTCCTGACCTAGAACATGTGAAGTGCTTGAGTACATGAAAGCCATCTTTCAGTGACCTGTCACGGTTACAGACTAGAGGCTTTATTTCCCAGGAATACATTGAAATATATAGCAATTTAATGAAGAAATAATCTTGCTATTGAAAAAAAAAAAAAAAAAGAAAAATAGAAAAAAAGAAAAAAAGATGAGCCTGAAGACATCTGACCCATACTAGATGGTAATATCAGAGATGGTTGCCAAATTTCTGAAAACTACCAGCTTCCAAAGTTTGTACCAGCATTTTATTCTCCCTTCTAGCCATTAGATGATTACTGTTTAAATGTTATACAGTCTTTGAAATGTCAGTTAAAACTGAAATGAAAACTAAACTTCACTCCTTTTTATTAGCTTCTCTAGTGTAAATAAAACCTTAAATTCATCCATCACTTAAAACACTTTGCCTGAAGAGAGTGGGAGTGCTCACCTGAGGACTTGAGCAGAAGGTCTGTGATGCTGTTCAAGTTCTGCCAGACTAGAAGCAGGGTGCAATGTTTCTGTTCAGCCCCATGAACATGCTCCCAAATGGTTGAAGGACTGAGGCCTGTCTGGCCCCATCTCTTAATCCCCCTGTGTCTAAGAAACATTTGGCCCAGGGCTGTGAGTGTGTCAGGGTGACAAAAACCCAAGCAGATGTAGTGCTTGTTGAGCAGTGGGACTGAGGTGTGCAGGCAACTCCCATGCAGAGCTATGGACCCTGCTTGGGGTCATGTAGCCTCTCCCACAGATCCCAAACAACAGGTGTTTACAGCTGCTGAAGAAAACCTTTGGTTTATGAATAGAGAGTTCAGCTGTGTGGCATTTATCTATAGAGCCAGCCAGCTCAGAAAGGCAAAATTTCTGGCAAAATTTTTGTGGTTATCTGACTTTGAAGTATAAATTACAAGTTGGATTATAGAATAAGTAAAAAATGTTTGCACTTTGTGGCCTCAGTAAAAGCAATCACTTAGTTTGTATTACGGGGGTTTGCATCTGTTCCACAGCATCAAAAATGTCACCTGTCCAAAGCTCAAGTTTCCCACAGTGTCCAGTTGTTATAACACACTTACACATCACAGTGGCCAAGTGCATACCACAGACTACAGGTGCTGAAGGAAATACAAATCACAGCCAACTGTAGGATGTGTCTCCAATTCAGTGAAGGGCAGGAAATAAAGAACAGCCATTTATTGAATCACACTGGTCAGGGACAGCACGGGCATGTGGTGGCCAAATGCAGGGCTGGGTTTTCCATGCTGGCTTACACCTGGGTCAGGAGGGCTCCTCTGCCCTCAGAAGAACAGGACTGGAAGGGTCCCTGCAGCCCACAGGCAGTACAAGGATGGATGTGTCAAATGAGTCTCCCAGGTGCTGGGTATTTGTGCTACCTGGGGATGCACCCTGCTCCAAATAGAAATAACAGGGATGGCTCTGGGTTCAAGGCACTGGCTCAGACACTAAACTGACACCACAGCCTGAAAATTACTGAATCTATTCTGAGCAAAACAAAGATCTCACAACTACTATGAGAAGTGCTAAATACTCACCCTTTCAAAAGGATTTCTCAGGTGATGAACCTTATATGTCTCTTATGAAGTCTCTCTTGTTTCTCAAACCTTCATCTCATTTCAGGATTTATGTTCATATCCAATGAATCCTAAACTTCTTTGCTAAACTGAACTATCACTGGATGTAAAAAGATTCATGTTCAGTATATGCCCGGACTAGATGTGGTGACACCATAAGAACTGCTGTTACAGTGATCTCACATGCAATTTTTTTGTCTCTAAAAATGGTGAGCACATGCTTTTATTGTAGGCTTGGTACTATCTGTAGGTCAAGCATAGTGTCCAGGGGTGGGACCCAGCACTGCAGGGGAATAACCAGAGGACTTGTTATCTAACCTGACCCTATATACCTTCAATGACTCTCATTGCATCTGTACCCAGATTCTGACCATGACTTTAGGTGTAACATGCCTTCCATAAGGCAGGATATGCTGCCTGAAAAGAAAGAGCTTTAGGTTTTTGGATTAAGTGGAGAAACGGTTTTGAGTGGATCAGCCAAGATAGCAATAATTGTTATGAGGCTTAATGTAGCTTGTGCAGAAAATATTTCTCAATTGCTTATGGTGGATTGTCAGATGTAAGAGCAGGCAAATTGAGCAGACTGTGAAAATAATCGTAGCATAGCTTCCAACAACAGAAGTTAAACTTTTTTGTTGCTAAGAAATGTGAAATTACAAAAAGAAGTAATACCAGTTGCTGCAGTACCAACAAAAGCATAAAATATTGTTAGCTGCAGTCATTCATTATACATCATCTGATTAAAAGAACCTGTTAATGGCATTTTCCAAGGCTTGCCCTTAGATAAAATTATGTTTTGGCAGAAAAGATCTTCTATATTGACACATATTGCATACTGAGAAAATAGTTTAAAAAACTTTACTGAAGAGAGCATATTCTTCCTGCTGCTCACTAAAGACTCACATCGTATTAAAACACTTCCAAAGGTTTTCATTATTTGAACAGGGACTGATCAGTTATTTGTCTGAGTGATTTCAAATATGGTAATGTAGCAGTCATAGAATATTTTTGAAAAAAACCTAAAAACCAATAAACTAAATTACAACCAAATTATTTGTATTTCAATACTATCCTTAGTTGTAGATGCCAGTATTAACTCTGGGGAATGCTACTTTCTAAAAATTTAATGAAAAATGAGAATGAATGATTGCTGCCAGCTAACTTTTGAAATCATATATATTGCATACATCCATAATAGATGATAATTTAATCTTCATTTAGTCTTGAAGGTTATGCTTAGCTTTCAATCATTTAGGGGGTTTAATCATCTCTCCAAATGTCAGAATTACCAACCTTTGTCAGATTTCAATTCCTGGGAGTGATAAAGCAAGCCTTCCCATGGCAGTTTATCTCTATACCCTAAACTTGAAAGATCTTAAAATGTTTTCCAGCTAATAGAAGTTATTTTTGTACAGTAGTTAAGAATTGCTCAATTGTAATTTAAAAAATTCCTTAAGGATGAGTTAGATGGTGATGAAGGAAAGATGTTTTCGGTGACTGAATACTCCTTATCTTCATCTCACACTGTGCTAAAAGTTTGACTGCTCTAATTTTCAAGCTATCTAATCTTTTATGTGCTAAAGCATATGAAATCATTCATTATTAGAAATATGAATTACAAGAAGAGTTCATTTATTTGGTATTATATATACCCTTTATCTAAAATGCATTATGTGGTTAAATTTTTTTCATTTGGTATTATTCATTAAGTCTCAAACTCTTCTTTCAGAGAATAAAATTACTTCAACCTGATTGAGATATTTTATCTGGGGAAAGAAAAGAGTGACTTTTCAATAAAATCTATAATCATCAGTGAATGTTTTGATGCTTGACTGTGAATTGGGTGTGAATCCTGTGTATAAGGGATGTTTTTACTGGGAGATCCATTCAAGTGAGTGCACAGGCCTCAGGAGTCTCACAATGGAAAACAACCACATATTCTTCCTTCAGAAATGTGAGTTTTTCAATTTCTTAGAACATGTGGAATGTGTTATATTCCTTTCAGTGTTGCATCTGAGGCATGCGTGACTATTTTCTTTGTATACACACAGTTGGAAAGAGTGCAGAAATCTATTGAAGGCAAACTCTATTTAATGCTGAGCTTTCAATTTAAATTATTTTCATTGTATGAGTTTTATCACCTGATTTTTTTGTAAAGATATTATTATAGTACTAAGACAATGCATATCATTTTACCAGTAAAGTGAAGCTTATCAGAAGGGAAAGCTATAGTTGAGAGAAGGGAACATTTCCACCTTGAAGAAGATCAGACTATGCTTGAAAGGCAAAATAGAATTTCGCTGAAATGTCCTCTAAAATAGTGTTCCTAATTCCTACGTAAAATGGTTGCCAACCTGCCCAAGAATGATGCTTTCAGGACAGATGATTTGTTCTACAATGAAAACACCCTGTGAGACTGCACTCGTGGTTTTTAGTTTAGTCCTAGGACTTGGGAATTTGTTTTTTGCTTTCAAGTGTCACTAAATCTTTCTCTCTACCCCTCTGCTGCAAGATTAATTATTTTCTGTACAAGGGCTCTTCTTTCAAAGTCCTCCATTATTCTGTTTTGGCCATACTGGCGAACTTATCCAAGTCAACAGAAAGGCAGCCTTTATCACAGAGAGCCTGTTCATGAAGTGGATGGTTTCATATATTGCTGGGGGAGAATTGCCTTAACATCGCTTATTCACACTGCTGTGCCAGGTGCATCCACTTACATGGCTCAAAATGCTGCTACCACCACATCCTCTGCTGCCAAGACCATTATGTGCTCCGAGTGATGGAGCAAGAGGCAGGACTTAGATCTTCTCTGCTGGGAAGCGGAGGGAGAGAGACAGATCTTTGTGTCTCAAAAGAAAAAAAAAATCTGCTGTAGGGAGCCTTTTAACTCGCTGCGGCTCTGCTACTGCGAGCGCTTCGGAAGAAGATGGGGAGGAAAATAGCAGGAGTTTAGAACAAGATTCTGCTCTGCATCACTGCCCCAAGATACTGTAAAGAGGACAAAGGGAAACGGGGATATAAATAGAGAATGACATTTTCCTTGCATTGTCCACAATGAATACATTTGTACATGAACAGAATCGTTGGAACGAGTCAACATGCATGCCTGATGCTGAAGAAAAGCTTGTTTGTGCTTAGTACATTGAAGACATTGTTCAAAAATAGTTCATCCTTTTGTAAATATTGCCTCGGCATTGGTGCCAGGGTCACTGTTGCTTTGCGCTATCAGCTGAATAAGTATCAGTCATGCACATGCTGCTGGGAGAAACTTTAATACGGGCACCAGATTTAAAAGCAGAAAATTATCCTCTTAAGGACTGTCCCCTTCATTTATAGTTAATACTCCCTGCTTTACTCTTAGTCTCCTTTCTCCAAAACTTACCTGATTTTCTCACACCCAAAGGGTGTCTCAAATACGTCACCAGGAAATAAAACTTCCCCATCCCTCAGGCACTGCTCATGTGTGTACAGAAAGCAGACCTCCCTTTCTGACAAAACCCTGCTCAGAGGAAACCTTGCCTTTGCTTTTCATCTGCAGTGATACAACTACAGCAGATACAGGCTATGCTCCCTCCTTGTGCAAAGTGGCTGAGGTCAGCTGAGCGGCGCCACGATGGAGATCTTGGCTCCTTGGTTTGTTTGCTTGTTTTCTGGAATGACATTTACATGGCAACATTCCTTTTCTTTTCTCCAGAAGTTTTGAGAATCCAGCAAAACAAATACTTGTACCACATGCAAAACCAAATTTATGAAATTAATACAGTATGTTCTGCATCTAGTGAAAGCTTCCTTGTATCCCTGAGCAGAAGGCAAATATGATGAACAAGATACATCTGTATTCATCCTCATACGTGTATTTTTTGGCAAGATAAACCAAAATCTGAAACTACAAAAATTGTAGGACCCTCTAACATTTCATGCTAGCAGGCAAATACAGCTATCCCTGTGGTAAAGCCAAATAAATGAGGGGAAAGTGAATTAGTGACTTGAAAAATAAATGATCAATGGAAAAGCTGAGAATTATACCTCTAAAAAATTCTATGATGTCCTGGCAATTTTGAAAAGGTTTCTCTCCTCTAAATAAGGTATAGTTCAAGTTCAAATAAGATGTGATAGGAGCTATTGTATCAGGCTTACACAGCGTCTGAACATAATGATACCACACATCCTGAAGATTACTATACTCTGCCACTCTGTGCTTTTATCTCTATGGCCATGCCCCAGGGTTAAAAAAGTTCAAATCAGGCCTCCAGATTTTGCAGTTGGAAGTGGGAGTTTCATTAGGCTGACAGAACAGGGACATCACAAGTGGTTTTCTTGCAGCCCACACTGCTCAGTTTGAAGTTAAGTTGTATTGTGTTCACCCACCTTCACCTGGGCAAAAGGGTCAGTCACTCAATCTGCTCCCAGCTGGTAGGACAAGGCTGAGGGCACAAGGCCTGCTCTGCTGCTGGCTTGTTTGGTGACAGTGGACAACTTCTGAGAATGCTCTGGGAAGGATGGTGGTGTAGCTTGGAAGCTGGGGAGGCTTGAACTGGATACAGATACTCTTTAAGATCCTCTTCAACCTAAACCATTCTATGTCTATGCTATGTGATCACCCCAGGAATCCCATTTCTTTAGGAGGTCCGTGTCCTTCAGTTCAACAACTGCTTTTATGCATTTGAACTCTGCCTGTAACTATTGCACAGAAGATGTGCTCGTCTGTCTGTTCCCAGCTCAGATAGACTTGTCCTGTTACCACCCCAGGGGGGTTTTTACCATGTTATTGGCTTTTATTTTTTGACATGTTATTACAATAATAAAGTTTTCACATTGTGCTGTCTCCTAAAAATGGGGTTAAAATAATCTATAGATCGAGGATGAATGTCCAAAGACTGTACTAATTAATTAATGGAAAATTTACTTCATATCTGGTCATAATTATTTGCTGCAAATTACTCCAACATATGCCACTTCAGGCTTTCTGATAAATACCTTAATGAAGGCAAGTTTTATGTCTTCTAATTCAGGTCTGCTGTCCAGGAGCAATTTGGAAATTGTGAAATGCTACATACTTGCCTACAAGACTGTTGCACGTATTTGTTTGTTCAGAAGCAATATCACAGTGAACCCCAAACCAAAACATACATCTGCTTTCACACATGTAGGAGTCAACTAACAATGGTAAAATCATATAATTGAAAAAAATAAAGGCAGACTACTGAAATTCATGGTTCAGTCTTTATTATTACTATTACTTAAACCATTTGTGGCTAGTGCACAAGCTGATAAATGGATTTATAATTTTTTTAGATTGGTTCTGTAGGTTTTGGAACTAAAATGTTGAGAACACTGCTCAAAACCATCTACACTAGCCAAACTGCTTTTGTTTGAGCTCTGAGCACCTTGAGCTCTCATTTCAGTGTTGCTCTCTGCACATTTTCCAGCACTGCAATGGGTCTAGAATTCCATCCTTCCTCTCTCATCGGTTCAAAAATAATAAGAAAATCTAGGGGTGAAAGGAAAACAAAATCCTTTTGCCGTTAAATTACATTGACTAGAAATGTGAATTTAAATCAGAACTAGAATCCATTTCTGTAGCAATCACTGCAGTGATTGGCTTTCATATATGGTAGAATTTAGTAGACTTTTTGAGTAAAATTTGTAAATTTTATTCCAAAAAATTGGAGTTAAAAAGTTCCTTCAGTGCAGCAGAAAAAAGATCAAAAAGTTGCCATTGTAGAAGTGAGGACTGATTACTCATAGTGTATTGAGTAATCAAGAAGACAGTATATACCTATCTTAAGCAGGTATAGCTTACCTCCCTAATCGCATTTTGCATATTTCTGATAAGCAGAGAGGATGTTTATCCATATCTTCACAGGCCAGAATGATAACAAAGACATTGCAATACAATGGAGTTATTTCAAAATACTGCTTCTCTCAGTATTGGGTGGCTCCTTCATAACCATAAATATAAGTACTCTGGAGAAAGTATTGTCAACAAAGGAACATCATATCTTACGCCCTGGGAGTGATTTAAAGTAAGCAATTTTATTAATAGGATTCCAGCAGTAGCCTGTACGAGGTTTTACCACTGTACTTAGATGACAATCTGACATCACAAACACAATATATTATTAATTATAATTTGCTTTTAACATCCAGGTGTCCCACTTCAGACCAGGCACCTTTCCTCTAGGCTTGTAAAAATTCATTAGAAATGTGTCTCGGGAGATCAAGATGAGTATCTGGCTACATCTTGGCCTTGATTGCAAAAGAGCACTGTCAAGCATCTTAATAACATATTTACTGATGTTCAATTAGATGCTAGAGAACAAAATTGATCACCACACTTAAAAATATTTGCTGCTGCCTTACAGCATGAAATATGTTACTATCCATCATGCATTGGCTTAACACCAGTTCCTGCAATCACCCTCCACACCTTGTGGAGGAGCTGCCAAGTGCATCCAGCCCTGCTTCTCCTCACCTACACTTTTCCATGTGTCCCTGAGCAGCAGTGACATGGAAGGCTGTTGAAGTCTGAGAACAAACATCTTCCAAAAAACTATGCCCTTCCTGTCCATCTACAGGTTAATGGATACGATGCTCTGTCTTGCTCATCAATGATTTTAGCATGACATTGAACAAGTGCTTTCCCATTATTAGTAGATTTGATCTATGTGGATAAAAGAGGGGAAGAGGGGTGCAAGTGAGGGTCAAACTATGATCAAACTATTCTATGTACTCACCTTTATCAACCCTTAGCATGTTTCCAGTAGTGTTATAGCTATCTCCTCTTATATTGAATTTTATTCCTTTTAGCTTTTCTGAAAGTGGGGGAGAAGTCTGCAAAGCAAACTGTTGTTTTCCTTTAGTACAGTGGGTTTTGTTTGTTTGTCTGATATTGGCTTTCCAGCTTTGATTTTGCAATGTTTTTAAACACATGCATTGCCATGCCTTTATGCTAAAGGCAGACAGACCAAAAAAATGTGCTGCACTTAGAAAGTGATGGAAGAGTTTCACGCAGCACCATAATGAGATTTTTATTTTGTTTTAGATTTTGTTCCATGTCCCTTTCTTTGCAATTCCTAACATTTTGCATGCTTTTTGAATCACTGCCAAGCTGTGCATTGATGTTTTTGTGGCAGCATTTATTAGAGCCCCATGACGCTGCTCTGGAGGGGTAGGAACCAGCTAAGACCCCTCTGTATATCACAGGGCATTTATCAACAGCAAGGCTCATTTGCTGTGCTCTTGCTCAGTCGCTCACTCACTTCATGGCCTCATCCTCTCCTCATGCTCATCTCTGCAACTTTCTTTCTTGCCCCTTCACAGAACATTTCTGAGCTTGTTGCTGGAGGGGCTCTGCTACTGGACTCCCATCACCACAAAAAGTGACCATTTGTTTCTGACCTTTGCTTCTTCTCCTTCGTGTGATGTTTGTCCATGTGAGAAGCTGCCTCTTTGCCTGTGCAGCTTAAGGTTTTTGAGAGCCTTTTTTGAGTAAAAGATATCAAATGTCTTTCTTTAATTCCTTTTAAGTGTGTTGACCAGACCTCCAGTCCCCATACAGGGACTTGTGAGGCATTGCCTCCCTTTGCAAAAGCTGCCTGCTTCTTCCCCTGTGCCATGCTGGTTTTCTTCAAAATACTTTTTTGATACAGTTAATAGTGGTTATGTATATGTATATGTATATGTATATGTATATGTATATGTATATGTATATGTATATGTATATGTATATGTATATGTATATGTATATGTATATGTATATGTAAGCAGCCAGCTAGATGCTCTTTTCTGATTTCTTCATTTGGGTATAACATGAGGTTTTTAAAGGATGCTTTTTAACTTGTAGCAACCCTGACCAAGATGTTTAGCTATGTTCATATTCTTTTTAAGATTCTATAAAACCGCCAAGATATGATCAGCCCTGGGCTGGACTAGAAGTGAAGTGTGAAAGTCATGGAAGAGCAAATTGCAGTATTTAGAGGCTCTTATATCTGTGGTCTTCTAAGCTATATGCTGAAGACTCCAAGAAAAAAATCCATGTTTTACTACTATCTCTGTGAGTAAGTTTTTCCATGAATCCTTTAGATGTAGGTGAAAAGGCAAAAAAATTTAAGTCTTTTTCTGTGTTTCTTAATTTCTGGGTGGGAAAACTTGAATTCAAGCACAAGAGCAGTCACTTCAACTAAGATTTTAGAAGTAATGTGAATTTAACAGAAGGAAAAATAGGGATTGCCCATCAAAAGCTTGGATGCAAGGATGTGTGGGATAAAACTGGATAAATAGAAAAAAAGAAAAAAAACACTACAAAGCTTTCCTAATAATAGATATGGCACACTAGCCAGATATTTACAAAAATGCACAAACCGTACTTTCCACATCAAGGAAGTAAACTGACCTAATCTGACTGGATTTCAGAAAAATATTTGTTAGTATGCTACTTGAAATAAACTGAGGAAGATAGCAGTTGCTAAATTAACTCTTAATATGAATAAAAGCTTGCAAAGTAGTTTGGAAGGGAAAGTCTCAAGATAGCAGAAAATTTATAGTGGACTTCCTTAAAGAATGATCTCAGATCTTATTAGTTGTTTTCATTGACTACCTTAAATTAGGAATGATCAACTGAGGATACAAAGCTGGGGTACTGCCTGCATAAAGTGGGGCTGGAATATTGTACAACAGGCATCAGAGTCATTTTACACGATGAGCTTAAGTCAGTACCCTGGAACTCTGCCTATACAAACCTAGGAAAAATTCTTCAGTACGGTATTTTCACTATAAAGACAAACCAAATGGTCAAGTTTCTTAGCTGTCCTGCAGGCACAGAAGTCAAATATATCAAATAAAGTCGCTATATTAAAATGCCACAATACAAATGCCATGTAGCCAGTTTCAAGAGAAGGCAAAAAACAAACAAACAAACAAAAATAAACAGATTTTTGCTTGTTTAATTAGGGACAGTCATAATGTGAGCTAACTTCCACAAACACAACAAGCAAAATCCTCCAGAATCTTCTATCAAAAAAACTAAAAATAAAATTCTTATTTTTAGATGTTATTCAAGAGTGCCAAACAAGTCTTGTACATCCGTTCCTCCATCAATTTCCCAGGCATCACCTGTAAACTGGAGATTAACCTACAAGATCAACAGAAACAATATAATGAAACACTAAGTCCATTTCCTCTGTTTTCCTGTAAAAATATTTCAGAATTTTGTCTGTTGCTCCCAGAGCTGTCAAATTAAGCCAGTGCAGGACAGTGAGTCAAGAGTGCTGTACAGATTGTGGAAGGCTTACCTGAGCAAACACACTGTAATGTGCTGGAGGTAACCTAATCCTAGAGACAACTCTGTTTCATGAGCCAAGCTAGCTCACCTGCAGTGCCCTGCGCTGTATCGTGCGTGTGTGCCAGCTCACATCCATAGTTGTACAAAGTGCAGAGATTTCCAAACAAATCTGGACATGCCAGGAAGTTCAGGGGAAGCCTGTGGCTTGTATGGAAGTGATGACACCCTTTCGGAAAAAAAGATTTTGACACCCTTGTCATGCAATACCACTATGATAGTGCAAAGGTCAAGGTCACAAGCTAGGAATGAAGAAGTTTTGCTATCAGTATACATAAAAAAGGGGTAAGTTGGGTGTTTCAGTCAATCCTTAAGGCTTTTGAGATGCTGAGAGCAGGTAGTTTTAATACAAAAATAAATACATTAAAAATCAAAATATTAGTTGCTTTTTATCTAGGAGGCATAGGAAGGTATTAATGCCACCATAAAAGGCACTGACAACATCCCATCTGCATTACTGCTTCCTTCTAACCAAGCAGATTAAAAGAGATTTACTGGAAGTGAAGGTAAAAGGAGGGTTAGAAGAATGGTTAGGGAAATGTGCCCTTCTCTACAACAGGTACAGCACAGCTGGTTTGGCTGAACTCAGGCTGAGCAGTAAACTGAAAAACTCAAGGGAGGACAGACAGGAACGGACTTTATACTGGGTGAGAGAAACGCTCTTTAAACTGAAGGCAAAGACCTTGCAGACTGTGAGAGGTTCAGCTGGTCATGATACACGATCTGAAATCTTTAACCATGCAGAGGAATGGAAAAACAGGCAGGCTGATGGTGGGGGTAGCTTCAAGATGGAGTCCAGTGTCTCTGCATGTTAAGTTGAAGAGTGCGACACAGCTGCCTGCGATAGAGAGGATCAGGCCCCACAGCAGAGGAGGTCTTCTCTAGCCCTGCCCACTTTATCAAGGACAAAGCTGGCTATGAAAGCTCTGATTTTCAAAACACATATCAAATTTACCCATTTGTCACCGGCCAGTTTATCACCACCCGCTATCTTATATTCAATAGTGTTACACAAGAGTGTAAATTAATGTGGAGTGCAATACTTCTAATTATTACAGTTGGGGAGCAAATGGGGCCATGCATATGCAAATATCTAATTAGTCACATTGTGGTTGTCTGTCTGTGGAAATACCCTGTGTGACTATGAAATCATACTGCCTGCTTTGGCTTATACAATGATGTGTGTTGCTGTGACTCTTGCATAAGGAGAATTAGTCCTTCTGTTTTAATAATACTGCACCATTCTGCTCAATTCTGAGCCCTTAATCTTGCATCACAGTGAAACACAGCAACAGCAACACATAATTGTCTGTTTTTCCAATTTTCTATTTTGTAAAATGCTAGTTCCTGACCTCTGCTGAATGTGTACAGTGGCCTACCTTGACACAATATTAGATTAATCTTAACTGTAAAGAGTTTCAGTGCAGCTGTAATAGAAAAAAGAATATGACTTCACCTACCCAAGAATTTCAGATTTTGGTCTTCTTTTCTCAGAAGAATGTTATCGTCTCACTATGACACATTTGTAGTTTCACAAGTTCTGTTTGTTTTAGCCTGAGATGACCTGGCTTTATTAGCTCCTTCCAGTTTTGGTGGGGTCCCAAGAGCCTCCTTAGTGGTATTGCAAAAGGAAATCCCCATAAACCACATAAATCCCTAAGAAAGCTGATGGCAAAACTGAGCAGATCTCTGTTCGGGCAGGCAGCGTCCTCCCCTTGCGCAGCACTGCCACGGGTGTCGATCGCAGCCCTGCAAAGAGACAGAGGACGGCACGGCAGCTCGCAGCTTCTGCGTGCTCTCCATCACTGAAAGGACACCCTCACCCAGAGCACCTTTTCTATATTTGCTCAATATTTAAGGGACCTTATTGTTGGGATTTCCAGGGCAACATCATCACTGTGGTGCTTCCGTAATTTATGGATAAAGGGTGACAAAACAGAAGTGTTGGAGGACTGGGCATGATACAGGGTTGTGCACGCTAAAGCTGGCAAGATACTTGCCTTTCTGCTCAGTTTGTAGGGCTAACTGGTTTCTGAATTATCACGACTTTGTTTTGAGGAGCATCAGCAATGGATCTATAAAAAATGTGTTTCTGTGGTTTTATACATACCTCTACCTCTTCTCCAGAATACAATAATTCCTTACCTTACTGCTTATACACAGCAATTCAGATTCCTCCTAATTACTACCTAATTTTAAGATGAATTTCATCTCCTTCCCCCTCTCCCAAAATGCAGACATGTATATTCTTATGTACATACGCATACCTCATCAAAATTATTTCAGCATAAGCGTGAATACCACGAACCAAAAGTTTGGCATCCTTGCTACAGTGAAAGATGACTGCCACCTATGGGTAAGAGTTCATGTTAACATATTTAGATAAAATTTTAATATTATTCTTTTTAGTTAATTCAATTTGTAATTATTTACCAGGATAGGGTTCTGATTCACTTGCTTATATTTTGTCAACAGCAATCACTGAAAATCATCCTCTGAAATTTAGGTATTAAACCAACCCTTATGAAGGAGCATCAGCTTTATGACAAATAAAAAAAATGGAGTACGACATTCTTTTTTTTCCTATTCTGAATAAAGACTACATAGAAATACTCCAATTCCCTATGCAGAGAAAAAGACACATTGCTACAGAGCTAGGTACAGCATCTTTGATAAAGCTGTATTAATGACGACTATAATTTTAAAGTTTAGCCATCTCAAGGATTTAATATTTTGCTTGCTGCTTTCTTTTACTAAATAGCTGTGCAGTTCCATGAAAATGTGTGTATAATCAGTATGTCATAGTAATTTTCTTTTCAAAATTTTTCATTTTTCATAGTAAAATGAAAGCTAAGTGGGGGAAGGGAGGCAGTAGAAAATAAGTATGTCCCGATTACGTAAGCCTCAATTTTTCTGATAATCAATCTGCGCAGCATTTACCTGGAAAACTCTAAAGAAAGTACAAACTGGAAAGCCAAATTTATCATATCAAATATAGTTTTTTCTGATTTAGTTTTCAGGTGCTTAAAAGTAAACAACCTGACAATTCTGTATACCCGACTACCAAAGAGAAAAACGCTCAATTACGGCTGCTATACTGTGGTAAGCTGCATTACAATGGACATTACGATCTCTTTCTCAGAAATACCACACATAAAAATGGCTGGAAGTCTAGCAAATTAATGCACTTATTTCAGTTTGGGAAAAAAAAAATTCCTCCAGTAAACAGAAGTTAATTGTAGCCATTATATTTCTCCATTTCGGGTCTGGGAGACAGCATTTCTGAAGGAAGAGAGACAGAACTTAACAAAAGAGAAAATTATATTAAAAGAGAGAACAACTAATACAAACAAAGAATACATCCAATACTGATTTTTAAAAAAATCTCCCTTTTAAAGTAATCTTAGTCTCGGGCCTTCCCATTAGTATTGTACTTTGCTAAATATGAGAATTGGCCGATCTAAAAAACCCGAAATCAATATTACACTAGTGCTTACCTCCTCCATTTTCACTAAATTAAACTAACACTAAATCTATATTATAAACTTACAAAATACTGTAAAAGTGGTCAGTAAATGTCGCTCAGATATCTGAGGTTCACACATCACCATTTCATGCTTGCTTTCCAACGGCATCGGTACCCTTTACAATCTACATAATTCAGACGCCTGTGGTAAAATCTTTGTGCTTCATAGATAAAACGATCTTCTAGGTAAAGTCACTGCTCCATAGTAATACATTAGTGATGTATTTTTCTGATGTATTTTAGGCCAAAAATAGCATTCTTCAATTTACTTCCTTGTGTCCACTTTGGCTACCGAATCAAACTGTCACCGGTCCAGTACCATTTCCCTGTATTTTCAAACCATGGTTTAAACTTAAACCACCTAGTCTCCTTTGATGGGAACTTCATATCAGACAGAAATTACTCCTTAGCACGTTTGATGAATCCAGCTTAAAATAAAACACCAGAACTGCATGAAGATCCGTGACAAATTACTTGTTTCAGTCATCCTGCTCTTTCTTATTTAATCTCCCACTGGAGTACAGTTTCGTAGATACACTATTTTACAATGCAGACCTACTCCCACCAACCTACTGCTTGCAAAAGCAATTGAAAAAAAATATTTTCCATGTGTCATACCAAAATCTGAACAGATTATATTTGAACTTTTCAAAATAATTAAAAGTAGGAAAATGGAAATAAACAAATAAGCCAGTATCTCAAATTAACAAAAGCAACAAAAAGGTAAAGAAATGTAGAAATGCAATAAAGGGTTATTAAACTAATAGATCTGCTAAGGGAATATGAAATAAACCCTCCGTTCCTGGTGACACATTTCTGAGATACTACTTGCAAATTCTACAAGTAAAAAAGAAGAAAAAAAAATTAAGTATAGTCAGTATGATGAATTTTGAGATATTCCTATTTCAGTCTCTTTAAAACCAAGGCCTTCTTAAAGGATGGGGTACTCGAAAATATCTACATGATATTGGAAAACCCAGACAGGTTTTTCCTGATTTTTTTGCCGCCAATGATCTCTGTTTTACAGAGGGAAAACAGAATTCCACAAATCAGGCAGCGTTCCTAATTCTCTGAAGTGCTTGTTGTTAATTTTATACCTTTACAAAACGATGAGTAAAATTCCACTTTCCAAGTAAAGAAATACAGGACGTTGTATCATAGCTTTAAAAACTGATTCTTTCTATTCTAGATAGATGTCTCATCAATTTCACTTGAATGCTGCTTATACTGTATAACACAGATTTTACTTTAAAAAATAGTACTTAATGCCCATATGGATTTTTTTTGTTACCTAATAGCTTTGCTAGATTGGTCATGGATTTTTCACTGTGCTATGTATTTTTTCAGTGCTTAGTTATATGCCTGCATTCTTCTACGGACATTCAAAATATTACTGCGTTCTGGTCTATTTCACTGTTTTGACATTGAAGTGCATTCAGATACTCATAATGTGCTTGTAGAGGTAACTCAACAAAAAGCTGGTCACTTTCTGATGTACTGGAATGAATGGGACTTTATTCCAATGAGGGAAAAACTGTTTGTTAGTAATAATTTACTTTTTAGCTGAGAAAGAGAACAACACACCTGGAATCACCTCACTGAAAATTTCAGAAATGCAAGAGCTTCACAAAAAGTCTGCAGTTACCTTGTTTTTTAAGTAACCATGCAGAGCTGACAGCTATTAGCAGTAGCAAGGACTTGCATAACAAGGACTTGAAGGAAGGCTTAGTACTATCCATGCCGGAGTGATTTAAAGAGAATGAAGGCACGTATTTCTTTATGATGCATTATGTAACAACAGAGACGGCAATGTGAGGCATTCAAAAAACTACAGGACCCACATTTGATCTCATTCTTGTTATTTATCAAACAAATATTTAATAGTGCTTCTAGCATAAGGCTTATGAAACACCAAGCATAGGAATCTTACCAGTACAAATTAGTTTGAAATGTTTCGGATGACGCATTCTATGTTTTGCACATCTTTAGGAAAATACGATAGGCCCTATAATTCATCTGCTTCAAACTTCTGCAATACATGCAATCTCAGATAAAATAAAATTGTCAAAATCAGTGATAGCTGGACCTTCTGGTTCACATTAGTGTGAAGAGAAAACTGCTGTTGAGCTGACACATTGATAGATTACGAGTTCTGCTGAAGAATAGCTAAAAATGGTGATTCAATCTTGTTGCTACTATATAAGAAGAATAACAGAAGTGGTGATGATACTCATGATATCATGTCTTTTATCAAAACCCTAAAGGGTATTGGTGCATTGAACACATTCCCTTCCTGAGAGCTTCCAAAAAAATACCTGTGTAAGTAAATGAAACTAAATAAGCTTATTAAAAAAACAGGATTAGTTTGTGCCCTAAATTTATTTAAACACTGATATAAATAACAGATTGCAAAAAGACTTTTTTCCTGGTTGGGGGGGGGGCCTCTCTCTTTCTCTCACTGTCTCTTTTTTTTTTTTTTTTTTTTTTTTTTTTTTTTTTTTAAACAGTAGAGATGCTGGTCTTGTAATGACGAAATGGAGAGCTAGGAGGATTATGAAACACAAGTAACATGAAGGGCAAATCTGACTGAAAGAGAGGGAGAATATGATTCTGATTATTTAAAACTTCAGTGGTTTCTTTACTAACTTAAATTAATACAGCTGCCCTGAAATCTATATGGTGATACAGATGCATCCAAGATGCCTGTAAGATAACGTGCATCATCATCTTCTCTTAGGACAGTAAATAAAAACACTTGTATAATCATCTTTTCTAAACAGCTCCCAAATCTTCAGATATGCAAAAGAGAACTTTTAAAAGAGGCACCTTACATATTTCTGCTATTCTATTCCTGGTCCTCTATTATCTGAAACTTGTGTGATTGTTAATGCTGAAGCCAGGTTTAAACACTGACTTCTGTCCCTCAGTGCTTCATACTTCCCTGTGCTGCTGCAAATCACCATGGAAGGCTCAAGATGGAGGGAACGGGGCCTGGGTGGCTTGTGCCTTCCTCCCACAGAGATCACCAAATGCTCCCGGCGCTCACTTCCGACGCATCCAAGGAGTTCTGCAACAACAGAAGGGGAAACAAGGCTTCACAGTCCTCATCTTTCACTTGGAGGAATAACAGGTAAGGAGAAGGAGGAAACAGAAACATGGGGGAGGACGGGGGTAGCGATTTCATTTTAGAGGCTCCCCTTTTCCAAAGGGAATGAAACCTTGACACAAACTTAATCATATAACAGAGATGTAGACAGGGAGGTACCTCAGATTTCTGATAACTTGGTGGGTTTGTTTCAGGGAAAGATTAAGCATTCATTTGATTTTTAGTCTTACTTTTACTGGGGCCTCTACAGCAAGAATTTGCAGCTTCTGCTGCAATAATTAATGTTTCATGTTGTACAGGAAATTCGGATTACATAAAAAACCCCTCTCCAACAAAACTGTAACTTAAGGTGTGTTCTTAATTTGATGATGAATGGGGAAGAAAATCAGCAAGGTAGAAAGTTTATCACCCTACTCTAAAATGTAGGGAGAACCAGAAACCTAAATCAAATTAAAAACCAAAAAGGTCTCAGCCCTGGTCTGTGTTTTTCCTAAGGTTCTTACACATGCATTTGCCTTTCGAGTATGCAGGCCGACATCTTTAGGATATTCAGGCAACGCATTGATACACCGTAGATATGGGAAAGAAATAAGTCAGAAATATTTGTAGGATGTGAAGCAGTAAACAGTAACCAAGAAGAAATGTTTTACGTAATGCTATCACGCTTGACAGCAAAGTAGATTTATACCATGTCCTTTCAAGCTGGTAAGCTTGGTAACGAGTGAAATGGGTTAAATTTTCTGAGTTTGGAATGCAACTGATTTATGTTTGTGCCACAATGCTACGCAGCTCTGAAATGTACGAGCTCCTGCGGATGAAAGTCTGCTTTTAGGACAGGCCCCGCAGTGACAGGCTGCGGCACGGCAGGAGAAGCCCAGGTAATTCTGGCGGGGCAGCGGCTGGCGGTGCGGGAGCAGCAGGTACCCAGCATCCAGCCAGCCCGCCTTACGTAAGGACTTCATTTTCGCTCCCTGCATCTCGCCGCCGCGCCAGGCACGGGAGAGGAGGCTATTCCATCTCCCCGTGCAGCCCCATCCCCTGTGCCAGGCCCAATGACCTCATCCTCGCATGTTTTAATTTTTTAATTTTTTTTTTTTTCTCTCTCTCCTCTCCAAACAGCACATCTACACAGTGGCGTTTACCTATTCGCTCGCGCCGTGGCTGCCACGCACCCTACGTGGGCGGCCGGCTGGCACAGCCCGCGGTGACCGGAGCGATGCCGAGGAGGAAACTCCCGGTCCCTCTTCGGGCGAGGGGCGCGCTGCGGGCCGGCTCCGGGCGGGCAGCTCTCCCTCCTCGGCGGCGGCGGGGATGCTCCGCTCTGCGGCCAGCAGCGTCCATTGCAGCTCGGCGGGTCCGCGGCCGGGGTCCAGGGGCTCCGGCGGCCAGGGGGGACACCCGGCCCCCGCTCCCCTAAACACCGCCGGCCAGGTGCGTTTATTTCTCATCCCGTCCTCTTCCCACAAATCCACCGTCTGCAGCCGCCGAGCCCCAGCAGCAGCACGGCCGGCCCCCGAGCCACCACCGATCGCTCTCCCCTCTCGCTCTCGCTCCCTTTCTCTCTCTCTCTCTCTCTCTCGTTTCAAGCTCTCCCCGAGGAGAGAACAGCACGGCGGGGCCGCTCGTCCTGCGTTTCACCGCCCGGGAGACGCCGCCGCCGGAGCGCTTAAAACAAAGCGGAGCACAGCCACTTTCCGCACTGTTCCCTTCCCTCCCCGCGCCGAGTAACGCGGCTGGCTAGGGGAGCTCGCCTAGCAGGGATGAAAAACGAGGGGGGGCGAAGGCAGGAGAACCCACCCACCCGGCCCGGAGCCCCCCGGCTGCTCCCCGTTCCCGGCACATCCCGGCGCACCTGACAGCCCGCCGCGCGCGCTGTATTTCCCTCCCTTAGCGACAGGGGAGGCGCGCGCCGGCCGCGGCCCCGCCATTGGCGGAGCGCAGAGGCGCGGCTCGGCCATTGGCTGCGGCGGCGGCCAATGGGGCGCGCTGTATCCGGGAGGCAGCGGCTGCGGAGCTATTTAAATCCTGCCCGGTGATGTCAGCGCGGGCTGCGCGGGGGGAGCGCCGGGGAGGGCGCGCGGGAGCGGCGGCCGCGCCTGTCAGGCCGCGTTAGGAGCAGCGCGGCCGCCGCCCCCTCCGCGGGGAGCGGAGCGGGAGGGGCCCGGCGCACCTGCAGGCCGGCCCCGCCTCACGGGACCCGGCAGCGCCCCGCTCCCTCCCCGCTGACTTGCTCCGCTGTCGCTCCTGGAGGGTGTGGGTTCATTCTGGGGTGCTGGGTGCGCTCGCTGGTTGCTCGAGTGTCCCGCTAAGCCCTCGCTGGCGGAGAAAGCAGAAGGGCGGCTCTCCGCGTTACAAACACTTCTGCCAGCTGTTCGGGGGGAGAGGTACCCTCACTGTACTTTACACCCAGTGCCTCTCTGTGGCCTCGCTGGCGCTGGGCCCCTCACTGCAAGAATGACATTGAGGGGCTGGAGGTGTTCAGAGAAGGGCAGTGGAGCTGCTGAGGGGGCTGGAGCACAGCTCCTGTGGGGAGCGGCTGAGGGAGCCTGGAGAAAAGGAGACTCAGGGAGGCCTTATCACTCTCTACAGCCACCTTAAAGGAGGATGTAGCCAGGTGGGATCGGTCTCTTCTCCCAGGCAGCCAGTGGCAAGACAAGAGCAAGAGCACACAGCCTCAAGCTGTGCTAGGAGAGGTTCAGGCAACTCGAGGAATTTCTTCACAGAAAGGATGATTAGAGTCCATTGGAATGGACTGCCAAGGAACATGGTGGAATCGCTGTCCCTGGAATTGTGATTGAACTTACCCATGATGTGACCAAAATACAGGCATCTTACTTTACACAAAGGTGTGTCGCCCATGGTGGGAGCACACAACTGCAAGATTTGCTCAGTTTGCACATGGATGTGTGTTGTGACCATAGTTTTTTGGCCCATATAACTACAAGCATTTTGGTTGCCCAAAAATGTGTGTTCAGCTATGTGCCTTGAGGACTTACGGTGAGGTGACATGTGGAAGTGGTTCCCTAAAAGCAATTCCCAAAGAAAATTTATCGTGTGATAATTAGGACCAAAAGCCAGGGTGAAGAAGGCTATCACTGAAAGCGTGTTTGTTTCTTTGCCGTGGCAGGGTATGGCAAGAGGTAGGGGACAGCAGAAATCTGATCATGGAGGTGGCTTCTGTGAGGTTAGGGATGGCATGTCATAACTTGGGATACTCAAGATTAATCTCATATTCTTTTAAGGACATTCTTCCACTGAGAGTCAGATGGAAGAATGCAAGAGCCCCTGTCAGGAACTGATTCCATGTGTCTTTTCAGTCCTTTGTTTTCCATATTTGGGAAGCTGCTTGGAATAAAGATTGAGTCACTATAATCAGTGTGTTAGGTATTCAATGCCACCATACTCCAGGTTTTCTGTGAGTAACCAACAAAGCTCAGGAATAATATTTTTTGTTGTTTTGGCTGCACTTTTACCCCCTGGTTCCCAGCTCTGCTATTTCCAGAGTGACTTGGGGAAGTGTTACCTTCCTCTAAAATATCAAGTTAGCATTAGCTAGAGACGAAAAGCTGGACAGAGGTGTTTATGGTGGCCCTGCTTCTGACACATGCATCTTGCTCAGATGCTTAGAACTAGTGATAAGATCTGACTTGAGAAGAAATTTTTTCTATAATGTGGTCTGTTGCATTTGAGGTTAAAAAAAAGAGAAGGGCAATGCATTCACCCCACTCAGCAAGATGGAATGTGGTTCATTTTGTAAAAGTAACTTGGGTCTTTGGGGACAAGAACTGCTGGAATGGACAGAGCCCTCAGCCTGGAGCAGTATAAAGCTTAAATGTACTGGCAGGGGGGTGGAGAGAAAGAGGGTAATATATGTAAGTGGAAGACAAATGGATCTTTCTATCTCTCTGTATTGATCTTTCTGGACTTCACAGCTATGGCATAAACTTACAGGGGTGGAAAGGAATGTGAAGAGTTCATCTCATTCATCCCATGATTTTACTACAATAAAGCAGGATCCAATCTCTCCAATCTCTTTCCTGGTAAATACTCAAATTATGCAAGTATCTTTAGGGATGAAACTGATAACCTCCTCATGCATCTCTTTGAGTGCTCTGCTTTCCTTAGCTTAGGACACTCTAGTTCTCTTTTTATGACCCTGAGAGGCTGCAATCCCTGACTCTTCCTCACTTAGTTCCACACGTTTGCTTAAGAAAGGTCTGGAGAAAAAAAGACCAGTAGTTATGTCAACATTTCCTCAATGTTTTATTTGTTTTTCTCCCACAACAGGCATGGTGAGTTAACAAAATTAATGGCAGGTGAAATTTGCAGCCCTGGGAAAGTAGTACACACTAAAGGGGAAGATGGATGGATTGTCATGAAGTGATGGCATCAGCTCTAAAGAAAAAGGTAGGGACAGCTGGGTGCAGCTCCACTGAAAAAAGAAGAAAGAAAAAAAACCAACCCCCAAATTTTAGCATGCTTAAGGAAAGGGATGTTGAATGATGAGCAGTAAAATATCACTATATATGATACTCACCGGACATTATAGTGTGTTGCAGCACTTCAGAGTTTTGAAGGATGTACAAAGATCACTGCTAGAGCTGGGTAAACAGACATGGAGAAACTAGGAGGCATGTAACTGAAGCTCAGACGAGGCAGAACTCATCTGGAAATTCTTTCCCAGTCTCGACACTGCTTCTTCCTGGCTAATCTTTAGAAATCATTCCTGCTCCATATTAGTGATACATAATGCTGTCATTTTTCCTGTTAAAAACACATTTTGCATCGTAGGATTCAGCTGAATTCAGGCTACAAGATGGGGTGACTGCAGTTCTCTGCTTTAAACATCACTGATAGAAATCTTACTTCTACGTTCTGGTCAGGACTAGAGAAGCTTTTCAATTTTTAAATGTGTTTTCTGTGGAAAATCCCTCTGTTAAATAATTAGCGAGTGCTCTGAGCATTACTGCATATTTTATATTTTGTCTGCCTGGAAGAAATGGACAGTTCTGTTGCTATAGATTAACCACAGTTTATTTTGTAATACTCTGACTGCTGGAAGAGAGAGACTTCTTAGTTTATTTTTTTTAAATCCAATTACTCAAGGAATGGGGCTGCACAGAAGAAGGGTTTAGCCATACCTTTTTTCTATTCCCAGTCCCAGTGGACATTTGAGTTTAAAAAAAAAAAAAATCTGCACAAGCTGTAAATGTGAAAAACAAAGACTGAGTAGTTCAGCAGTACAAAGAATTCCAGTGCTGGATCTTATTTTCTTGGCAGGCATTGTTTAGGATGACTTGTTTATTTTACCTTTTACATGGCCTTATTCCACATTTTAGTGTAAATTTTCCTCAGGCAGAAAAAAAACCCCAAAAAATTTCTGTTGCATGAATTAGTCTTAGGTACCAATGGACACTAACTGTGTTTAAAATGAAGAATTCGGCATAAGAAGCTGTTCAGATTTAACCTTTTCCTCTCAGAAGTGATCTTACAAATGATTCTTTTAATGGAATGAAGATCACCTTTTAAGTAATTTTGATTATCAGATCTGTGTTCCTGAGACTCTCTGAGTGGGAAGTTATGTCAGAAGTGTGATCTTTGTTCTGCTGTGGGCATTTCTGTGCATCTCACTGCTGTTAGGCTACACCAGCAGGCCTTGGTGAGAGAGAGTGCTAACTGTCACATCTGTTTTCCTAGAAAGTTGTTTTGTCCCATCTTCAAGACAAACTTAGAATTCTGAGATAGTTTTATGTCCCTAGCACTGCAATGGGCAGCACTATTCCCAAAGGAAAAAAATGCTTGAGTCCTCATGTGTGTTGGACCTAACAGCCCTCCTGGCAGTCTGTGTGAGCCTTTAGTCTTCCAGAAAATGCAGATATGGGTTTCTCAGCCTGAAGAAATTGCTCTAGATTACAGAATACAGACAAATGTTGATTTACCCAATGTGCCTACAACACACAAAAGTTCTCTAGGAGTGTAAGCTAACTGCCCAGTCTCCTCGTCTGGTGTAGCACCAATAGCTCTAGTCTCTAAGCAGACCTCTGCTTAATTTCGCAGCCACTGCTTAGGTGGCTGCTCCAGTTTGTTTTTATAGGCTTTCTTACATAGAAAGAGGTCACCTGTGCGTGCTGTCTCTGCACGTGCTGGGGCTCAGTCACGTATTTTGCCCACATCAGTGTGTTGCCTGGTTAGCACTTGCAGCAAGCATCCTGTGAAGCCTTTAGAAAAGTCTCTTTCAGCTTGCTGGAACACACGGGATGCTGGTGACCATCATGGAGTATAAAGGGGATGTTTGCAGTGGTACTCAGTGGTCTGTTAAGGACCAGGTCCCTAGTCAGGGCAATGAGGATTGCAGGGAAGAATCAAGGGCTTAAATAAAACTAATTCTGCATTCTGGCAATCAGACTGGGGAAATGCGTGTTTCCTTGCAGCCCTGCTGCAGCTTGCGCAATCTCTTCTATCTCCAAAACACTGCTGAGACTGATGCCAATGAAAATAACAGGCAGAAACATTTTTAACATTTATGCTGCTCATTTGCAATTCAAGTATGGTGAACTCCTGTGAGCTGAAAAGAAAAGAACAGACCAATCTGTTTATGAGGACTGCAGGGGTTATTAACCATCTCTGAGATTTAGAGGCTTGTTTTAATTTCCAAAATTGTGTTGAACTGTAAGTTTGCTATTGTGATAAAGCTGAATGACTGTGGTCTTGATACTTTCTTTGTTAGTAGGTTGGCTCCACATATCAAAAGACATGGGTCACCAAAAAAGGCTGTAAGAATGTGTTCAAAATAGCATAAGGAAGAATTCTATGTAGTATTTTCTAGTTACAATGTTCCTAAGGAAGTGAAAAAATTTACTTTATTCTTTCACAAAACTTACCTATCTGCGTATAACAAAGTCTGTTTTGAAGTACTGCCTTGTTTGAGCAACTGCTTTAAGATTTGGGATGAAGTATAATGTGATGTGATGTCATGTCAGTGAGCACTATTAATCTCTACATAATTTTCCATAAAGAGTATGGAACTTGAGAGAAATGTCCTTTTCCAATCCCCTAAAATGAAGGGGGAAGCTTGTCATCTGATTTTCCCAGTATGTGGATTATTTTTGTTTTTAAAAGTTAGCTATCACAATTCACTGTGGTCGATCTTCTCCTCACAATCCTGAAAAACAGATTATTCAATCACTGGTATAAAATTTAAGTCCAGAGATGACTCTTACAGTAAATACCAGTGTGACATTTAATATAAATTCTTGCCTAAAAATATCTGTGATAAATCTTAGATTCTATAGGTATTCAAATGTATGTATTGGTACTAGAGGATGATGTAGTTGGGGGTTGAGCACCGTGTTTCAAAAAAGCAAAGCCATATAAACTACTCATCACCTCTTCATCATCTGAGCATATGCAGACACCTACCATTTTTATGACACTGTTTTAATCCTATGTGGAATGTCTTCATGAAGGCAGCTGCATTTTTAGCATACATGGAAGATTACCGAGCTCAGCAGAGAGCTATTTCCAGTAAAGAATGCAGAACAGCAGAGATGATTATTGTCCACCGCTTTCCTAATGGCCATATATTTAGAGCATAGAGGACTTGGTGAGGAAATCAGACTTTCAGCACCATCAGACAACAATTTTCACTTATTAGGTGACAGATTTCATTTTAGTGGCATGAGTGGAATCACGACATCTCCTCTTCCATGGTTTTCAGAGTTGATTTATAGTCTCTACCATACTTGCATAGGACTGTTTTCCTTTCTATAACCACTTAAAATGCCATTCTCCTCTAGTTTCTGTGGAATTTGAGGTTTGTAGTAAGGAAAGCGATAATTTTAACACAAGAACTGAAATTGTGTCTGACTCTTGAATAGATAGAGAAGAATATCTCTAGTGCTATTTCCATAGGTCTTTAATTTCAAAGATAAAATATATATCTATTCTCTGGTACCAACTTCTCTTGTATCCTTTGAATATCTATTCTGTTAGGAGTTTTAAAGTACATAGCACTTTTCAATTAATTAAATTCAGCATTCAAGTGCATATCAGATTTAAGAATCAAAATGTCATCAACCACTCATAAGGCAACACTGGCAAGAAAGCATTTACAGCCTCTTGTCCTGAGCAGTACAGAACACTGAGAAGCTACTGGGTTAACTTGTCCCAACACAGAGCAGAAGCTCCTGGTGTGAAGCCAGCATTGCTTATCTAGGAGCTGTGTCCATGTGTTTGATTGGTGTCTTTTTTCAGTTTTGTTTTTCCACAGGAATCACAACTCATTTGCACCAAAAATTCCTCATCCATAATAAATACACATACCAGGATTAATAACAGATAAATTAAATGACGTGCTCAGGAGACAGCAAAGCACACAGTAGTAGAAAGAAAAAGAAGTACTGTTTTCATTCTGCATGATAAGAATGATCACACAGAGCAGGATATAATTTAATTTCTAAGTTATCCAAATGCCCACATCAAAAAAGGAAAACAAAGAGAAAACAGGTCATTATGGGCACATCGATATCACAAGTGCTTTGGTATCTTGCTTTTGTGTGTTGCATTCAATATCTGATTTTACAGCATACAGCACCAAAGCACACAGCATTTATAAAGATGTCATTAAAGAACGTGACAGTCTAGGCTGCAGGAGACAAAAAGAAAAAAAACATGTTTCCACTTAATTATTTGCCTGAATCCTACATTACTTTATCCAGGGCAAGAAAAACAATAACTGTTAAACAAGTGGCAAGTGAGTTGCTGCTCAAAGAAAGGGGTGCAACTCTATATGGCATCATTAAAAAATGAGAGCCAAGAAGTTATGATCTGCTGCAGGGAGCTGAGCATGTGTGTTGCTCTTCAAATTAATTTAGGTAAATTTAATTCATCAGAAAATCAGCTATGATAAGATGCTGGAGAGAGATAACCAGGTTATAGGTGTGGGTGGGAATAATAAGCACAGCAAAACAAGCTGGTTGAGTATGTGGAGAAGTGTGTTGCTGGACACCGTGAGATGCTTCATCCAGCTGAAGTATCCCATATAAACTTGTGTCACATGCTATTGATCAGGCAGAATTCAAATGCTGAAAAGTCTGAGCTGTGGTAGGCTTTGTATGACTGCCAAAAAACCCAATGTGGAACACTTGGTAGCATCTTAACCTCTAGTTTTGGCTTGTTATGACTTTATGGTGCTGTTTCATGGCAATTTTGAGGTTATTTGAAGGACTCTGGAGAAGAGAACCTGAATGGCATATGGCATTGGAATGGACTCAGCAACTGCTGGAACATGCAAGAGGATTCATGGAGGGGAAGTGCAGAGGGCAATGGAGAGAAGCCAAAGTGAACAAGCATGGAGTGCAAAGAATGAACAGAGGGGCACTATTATGTACCATTATGATATAGTTTAAGATGTTACCTAGGGCTGCTTGGATCTGTGGGAAGCTGAAGAGTGGTCTTTGCTTAGCATGGCAGACCTACTTGTCTAATTATTTTATCTGTGGTATTTCTAGAATATAAGTAATGTGCAATCTGTACTGCAAGGAGGAGATAAGCAATAAAGGCAATTCATGTGCTGGATTTGCAGATGCTGATGCCTGAGGTACCTCATAATCTGGTATGTGCCTGAAGAGGAGGAAGCATAGTAAAGGAGAGTCATAGTGCACTTGGTTCCACGATTCAAACAGTTACAGCTGTCAAAACAATAGTGCTTCTTGTTTTGGAGTTAGCTTGGGTTAAAACTCTTCAGGCCTGCTTGCCTGGGGCAAACCTCCAGGCTACAATGCTGTTAGGAATTTGCAGCTTAAATCTCCTTGGCAGCAGTTGCCATTTTTCACCTTTGTGGCAGTGGAGCAGGTTCCTGGGAATGGTAAGGGAAATTTCAGGAAGTATTTGTGAGACACCTAGGAGATATCCCTGTAGGGATAGTGAGGAAATCTGAGAAGCCAGCAGGATGTCATGGGTCTGTGGTAAACCTGCAATGAAGGGGAGGCTTTACTCAGTTTCTTTCCCTTCTCTCAATATGTTCTCATCTTTTCCTTCTCAGGGGTGGCTCCTCGTGTTCTTCAGAGATTTGAGCTTTTTTCTGAAGCCCACAACTGTCAATTTCCCACCTTATAGCTGTCTTCCTCTATCAAGACAATTGCACTTAGAAAAAGCACTCCTTGTGACTTTGCTGTAGCCTCTAATTATTCTCTGCTGAAAAGAAGAGGATGCTGGTGTGGCTCCTGTTACAGAGCAAAGAGGAGGCAGAAGGTGAGTGAGGATTATTTAGGCCAGAACAGCAGGTTCTGTATCCCAAGGCACAGTCCCTTAGAGTCTTCAGCTGCCCCTACTAAGCTGACCACACTGCAACTGATGTCAGAGACTCACGGTTCAGTCTTCATTATGTTGCTATGTAGTTGTCAGGGATTAACTTTTGTTAGGTAAAGAGTGATCAGGCAAGTCTTATTAAGAAAACATGACTGGTAGCAGCAGCAGAACTAACCTAATACAAGAATACTTGCCCAGTGACTCAATGTGCCCATCATCAAGCAACACTTCTGACTGAAACACCAGCCAGTAAAAATCAGCCAACCTGGATGGTGGTCTACACCTCATGAAACTCATCTACCTCACCCTGGAGGGCAGTAACAGAGCCCTACCTTCAGGAACATCTGGGACCAAGCCTGTATAGCTGGAACCAGCACAATTAATGCTGCTCCTCCCATCTATTGACAATCACTGGTCCTGTCAGCAAGGAGAGGGGAAGTAGAGATAGCCACTCTTCTGTAACTTTGTAGTATCCTTTGCATTATTAATCACTCTTTCATAGAGGTAATGAATAGTCACACTCCTCTTATATCCAATTATTGCACAATAATTAATGTGTAGTTCAGCCCACCCTGACCTAAACCACAAGATGCTGAAGTCTCTTGAGTCAGTTCAAGACTGTGTTGTAGGTTTCTAAGCCAGGATCAATTAATGGTAGGTATTTTCTGCACACTCTCTGCAAGTTCCTGTCCCAGTTCCTGCCCTATGCCTTTCAAGTCTGTTTTCCAATGCAGTGATGGTCAGGCAGCGGCGGCTATCAGATGCATCAGGAACATAGCTCAGTGGAAAGAGCCCTGATGGACACACAAGCCTCTTTTTTCTCTACACTTTTGTAAGTAGAGGTTATATAGCTTTGCACCTAGTTCAAATGTGCAACATTCACTTGCTAACCGAATGTGCATGGATGGAATAAAACATTTTCTGCTTCATTCCAGACCTGTTTTTTTAGCCAAACTAAAATCTTGGCCAGTTGACATATCTGCCTCATGGATAATGTCCACTGTCTCCTAGCATAAATAAACCACAGCTGTATATATTTCCTGCTAGTTACCCTGACTTAAATGATTAATCATCTCTTCATTCATCTGTTGCCTCTGGTCTTCTCAGGGTTCTCATAACCATGCAGAGTGTAAAACTGGATGATTTTCCCACTAAGTTGTCCCTAAAATAGTTCCGTCTTCTTGGACAATAGAAAGTTACCTGGACTTACAGCTTTATTATTGAAAGATGAGTTTCAGTGGTTGGAGAAGTTCTTTGTTCTCTTTCCTGGTTTTCCAGGAAGCTGGTTCCTATCTTTGTTCAGAATGCTTCCATAGTGGCTTGTCTATTTGAGTTTCAACTCATGCTTCAAAATGCTTTCTTCCTCACTAGTCTTGAAGCCTGAATAGTCCTTTGCAAATAGGCAATGTAGGACATTTTAAATATTACCTTTCCAGTCACTCTCCAAAGCTATCTGTCATGATAGGCCTATCATGGCCAGAGTTTAGTTGCAGACATTTATACTCATCATAGTAGCTACATTGTAAATACCATCTCTTTCTACCTGTGCATCTGCCTCTCCTTTTTCTAATAATTAAATTGCAAAATCTTGGCTACTGAGAACATTGTCATATTGCTCTGTATTTAGAGAGGTGTCTATTACAATTGGCTTATCATTCATGACTGGAATTCCAAGGCGATACTGAAATACAAATTTTTAAAAAAAAATTTAATCATGTATTCATTCAAAAATGGTATATGTTTTAAGGGAGTATTTTAGGATATTTTAGTATAATATTCCTGAAAATACAAAATGTTAGTGACTCAGGATTCTATCCATAAAATGGTTTCTCTACCACTCAAATTGCCATGGAGTTCTTCTCTTTACCTTGTTTGTAAAGCCAATATTAAACACTTTTAGTGTTTATCTGCACTGTCACCACAAGATGATAAACTGGACAAACATTCACTGTGGGACTGCAGTGATATTTTACAGAACATGCAGGACAGAGCAGTTTCAAAACCTCAGCAACTGTGCATTCTTTTAGATACTTAAAGTAATAGATTTTCTAAGCTGTATAATCTCACCAGATTCTTAAAGTACACCATCTGTCTGTACCATCATAAAAGTCCAAGTATGCCATCCCCCTCCCAAAAAATGCAAGATGTTTTTTAATCATAACTATTGAATGTATTTTCACAATTTAAGAAATTTGAAAGTGTTTTTGAAGATGAAAGAGAACCAACAAAATGGAGAAAGCAGGTTGTGGGACTTTCTTCCCTAGACCTGATGGAAATGTGGGATTTGAACAATGGTTGTCCTTTGTTCTCCCAGCTCAGGAACACCATTCTTCCTGTACTACGGACAAAAATCATAATACAGATCTCTTCACATACTGTGAGAATAACAGGGCAGGAAACAAAAGTTAAATGTTTACAACTGACCAAGTCCTACACTGTTTGTACCCATGATGGCAAAGGAGCCATTCTCTGAATGTCGTGGTCCTGGTCAGAGAGGCTCCTACACTCTCAGACACCATTGCTCCACCTTCTTTTCTCAACAGTACCATTAAAGTGTGTGCTGGCATGGGTTTCTGTGGAAATCCCTCATGCACATAAATGAGTAGAACGATAATGACAGCAAAGTGCCTCAAGCTGAAGTATCAGGATACAGTTTCACAATTAGCCTACGCTGCTCTCAGTCCTTTTTGCCACATCCTTCCCCTGTGCCCCACACCTGCCAGCAGCAAAAGTAGTCCTAAAATTACATTCACACTGATCAGCCACCCTATTTGGCAAAGCCAGCTGATTTTGGACAGGGGATAGTGTCTGTTTTCCACTTAGGCAGGTCCCTTGCCCCTTACATAGCACTGTTAGAGTCAGCACCAACACACAACAAGGGGGGCAGGGGCAGGACATAAGGCTGTCCTTATCTTTAGCAGCAATGCAGAGGACTTAAGTGGGTAAAATCTCCCACTTGAAAAGGCATTAGAACAGACTGATAAAAATTAATTTAGAAATTGCCAGGACTTAACAGTATCTATCCTTCAATTCCACCATGGTTAAAATATGAAACTGCTCTATTGCTTTTTATGGTGGAGCACTTGAATTGGGTGCAGGAATTTAAAGTGGAGGGTTTGGGATATTTTTGGTAAGCATAAGCCAGTATGTCTGATTTCTGTACCAAGAAAATAAACTAAAACTGTAACCAAAACTAGAACTAGTGTATACAGCAGGTGGATAGAATATGAAGAGTCAATATGGCTCTATCACAGGAAGTTGTACTTCAAAAATCTATTAGAGTCCTTTACACTAAGTGTATGAGAGTAAACAAGGAGCTTAGAGGTGATCCAGTTAGGCTTTAAAAATATTTTTGAACAGGTCCCTCAGTAAAAGCTCATAAAAAATAAGTTTGATGAAGCAAGAAACAAAATCTGTTGGTTAGCAACTCTTTAAAAGCTTTGCAGCAATGGATAAAAATACAAGAATTTTCACAACAAAGATTTGTAACAATTTCACTGTTATTAGCCTTTCATTACCCAATGAAAAGGTAAAGAATACAAGATAGTGATGAGGTTTACTGATGATACTAAGTTCTTCAGGATACTAAATTCAAAAGCCAGCTATAAGGTGTCGCAGGACACCACAAATTGCTGAATGAAAAAAGAGCCAACAAAAAAGGTAAACATAGGCAAATCTTAACTTTTCAATACAGACTAATGGTTTCTAGACATCACTAACATTCAAGAAACAGGCTATAGAATAATTTTGACCAGTTTGATTAAAATAGTCATAGTTCAAAGGTAAATCACAAGGAAAGAAACTGAGATTAAGCAGAAAAACATTGTTAAAGCACTCTACTTTTCTCTATCTTGTATTTTTCTAGGTTACAAGGAAGATGAAGAGGAATGATTAAAGGTGTGGAACATTTCCATCTGAGGAGATAGTAAATGAAAAGTAAACAGACCAAGATGTTTGTATTTGGAGAAAGGGTAACTGAGGGGATACTATGAAAGAAATCTATGAAATGGTGACTGGTATTAAGGCAGATAGCAATTACATACAAATTTTCACAATAGGAGCATTGAATGGGAATCTATAAAATTGTTGTTTGGCAGGTTCAAAACACAGGGAAATATTTTTTTTCCATAAAATAAAAATGAATGTAGAATAAACTTGTTATGATAATAAAAATGAGAATGGGTTAAAAAAGGAATCAGAGCCATCTTACCTTGGAGACAAGCCTATTGAAGACTATTATGCAGTGGTCTAGAAAGAAATCTCCAGCTTGGAATTATTGGGAGCCACAGGATATGCCCTGGAAAGCATAGATTTGTATGTCTAATGTGCTTTTCATGAGCACCCACAACTGACTACTGTGGGGAAGAAGGAACTGAGCTACAAAGACCTCTGGTCTGCCCAAGTACAGACATTTTGACTTCTACTTTCCAAACACAGTAAATTACTTTAATGAGGCTTCTAATATCAGCCATATAATGTGAAGTTAGCACAGGTAGGCAATATTTTAGATATTACATCTAACTCCATATTTGATTAACAGCTATGAAATATCTAAAGGGCATTATTTGGCATCATTCAAATGGAACTGATCTTATGCCATGGATGCAACAAACCTCTATTGAGACCAGAACACTTTCTTTCGGTAACCACCATGCCACATGTTTTTATCAGGCACTGATTTGGGGGAGAATTAATCTTTATAAAGTTATTACGTTAGAGTGTCCTAGTTATGTCAAAGTACAGAGCTGGGGGTTTCTTCATTTTTACAAATATTGCTAAACATTTAATTTCAGATTTTCAGTCTGGTGGATAATAAAATATGACTACCCACCAAACTTGGAGCATTAAATGGAGACTGTGTTTTTGGCAGCTCATCGTAGAGGGACTAATATTTCTAGAATAGCTTTGTTTCTCAGCAATGCCTCCTTAAAAACAGCTTCTTCTGAACACATATTTCTATTTTATTGAGAAAAGGAAATACAGTATTAGAAATCAATGCTTTTAAAGGGTAATTTAAAGAAATCTATCTTGGCAGATGCTGAAATATTTTCAATTTAGAACAAATAGTATTTCTGTCATCCAGTTGGATTTTTAAAATTAGACCATTACTCCTTGATAAGTTAATTACAAAAGAGAAAGAGACTCAACCAATCTAAAAAAGCGTATTGATGAAAGTATAGAGCACATGTCTAAAGGCTGCTTTTACTGATTTATGGGTGAAATTTTACTTTTTATATGAGAAAACCCTGTCTCCAATGTCTTAAATCATAGGAAAAATGCTCAATTTTTCACCCTATCACAACTAATTTTATACATTGGTACACTGATGGACTACTGTTTTCCTGTGCTACCATCCATTATTAAAAGTGACAGCATCATAATTGAAATTATTTAAAATATGGTGCATTTAGATAATTCTTTACTTCAGTATAAATATGACTACACAAGAAATGCTGCTATACTGGAAATTGCTAGGATGAGCTAACAAAATGGAATTATTGCTCAGCATGCCATATTTGGGGGTAGGAAATGAAAAATATCAGAACTTCCTTTGAAATGCAGAAAGGTTAGAGGAATGGAAGGGAACATTTTTGTTGTCTGAGATGCAGACAAGGGAAGCATGGACTATGTTGCAACCATGAGTTGAAATGTCTCCAGGTCCATCAGCTGAATCCTGTTCTTGCCAAAATCCCTGACAAGTCTTTCAGCTGAGTGAAGTCACAATTTCACCCCAAGGATTTTGGGGTAAAAGGAAGTAAAACTCACCAAAAAAAATTGCACTGTATGATTACCTTTGTATCATCTATCCATGGATGTTCCTGTAACTGTGATGCATGGTTGCATTTTGTGCTTCTTACAGTAAGAACTTGCCAAGGTGCCCAGTGGGCATCCTTCCTGATTAGTGCTGGGGTCTGAGCCAAAGTCATGGCAGGTATCAGTCTAAGAGTTTAACAAAATGAATAATGGCAAGCCAGAACCCAAACTAAATGCCATCTATGAGTAATTTACCAGTATAGAAACCCTCCTACAGAGCCAACAGATGTTGCTGTCCTAAAGTGAACAGGCAGATTTAGCCATTTCAGATCCTGTAAAATTTTATAGACTTTCACAGACCTGGCCAACTGGTGAAAAAGAACCTGGCCAAGTGCAGAAAAATGGCAGAAATAACCAATCTGGATTATGGGGGATGTCTATCAAAGTCTATGAAACTGTACAGTAGCTGAAAAGATGAAATTTGCTTGTCCACTTTAGGGAAGCAGCATATTGGGGTAAGAAAATACTTATAATATTATAAACACATTAAATAGAACTGGCCCTAGAACTGATCCTGGAGGAGCACTGCTGCTGACTGGTCACCAGCCAGTTTTAAGTACATGCCCTTAACAACAGCCCTTAGATTGTTCAATACCAGGTGAAATCATTAGAAGTTTTAACAAAAAGGTGTTTGCAGAAGACTTCTATACTTCAAATACAAGAAAGGAAAAAAATAAAAAAGAAGAAAAAAAGTATGGGACACAATAAAACTCTCAATTTTCAGTATACTGTCCAGTGGTACTTTTGAAAACCCAGAACTTTTGAAAAAACAGGCAATTTTAAAAATTATATGTTAAGTCTCCTTTATACAAGGCTTTCCGTATTACTGCTCACATCAATACTATCTCAGAGATAACAGTAACCCATAGAATGCAATATTGCTTACCTTCCCAAATGTGAAGCAAAATTTAGGCAGATACTATGCCTTGGCTGTACACCTCCATCTCCTCCCGCTGATGAACAGCAATGCAAGTACCACTGTAAACTTTATGCTGTTTCATGAGAAATCCAAGGACACAATTATCTCCATTATCAGAAAGTATTCAGCTGTGTCCAGCATCATCTCCAGATGCTTAGCCACATCTCAGTGTACACTGTAATATGAGATCTAAGACTGACCAGTCTGACTATTTCTTTAAAAGTTGTATAGCAGGTGATCATCTTTTACCATATATACCTGCAATTATGAAAGTAATTAAGTAGTACAGGTGAGCCCAAGAAGTCCCTCAAATAAAATCCCGGAGACTCACAATGTTATTGTAATTAGCTGTCTGTCTTAGTAGGCTGTCTGTTTGTTTTTTGCATCTGCCCTCCGTGCTGGGGATGACAACCCATAATTTGACAGAAAAATACTTTAAATGATTTCTTACTGAGATGAGGACTTATTTTCATTTTCCCCAGTTCTTTCTTTCCTCTGCTTTTAATTACAAATATTCATGGCACTGAGAGCCAAAATAATGATCTCCACTCCTCCTATTTAAAGAGAAAACCTGTCTGGTTTGTTTTATCTTTACTTTACAAGGTGACAAGAGTCTAAGGACCCTGAAGGACAGGCATGTCAGCTCCACAGTTTTGGTTTGGGATCGTTCCAGGTTAGACAACTTTTCAAATACCCCTAAGTACCACTATGGAACAGTTTACATTTTGATATAAATTAGATTCCTGTCTGTAAGTGTGGACTTCTAATTTCCACAGAGGAAAAATGGAACCTGGAAATTCTATATGACAAATAAACATAAGCTGCATTGAAAATTCGACTTTGGATCATTATTCAATGGTTCACATTAATATGCATTAGGGAAGTTACTGTGAGCATGGTAGCAGCATTGTGAGTCCAGGTTCCAGTTCTGTCACTTGCTTGTGGCTTTTCAGCAGGAATTTCTTGAGTTGCTCCATGGTGGAGCAATGTGCAAGGTCAAGTGGGGAGTGTCACTGAAATTCTGTTTTGGAGACATTGCCTGGCCTAAGAGAGTGTGGCTAAGTCCATTATCAGGGGATTTGACTCCTTTATTTATCATAGTTATTAATGCATCAGCTCAAAAGGTCAAGTGACTCACATGAGAATCTCAGTTTTCATTTGAAGAAAAAATGTGTCCCTAGCCTTGTGCTTATGGAGAAAAGATAAGAATGTAAATGTGCAAAGGCTTAAGAAGTAGAACAATACTTTAAAAATCATTAAAAGACACATTAAACATGAAGAGTTTTCGATCTGATGTCATGATCTGGGGGATGAATTCATGACTTTTGAGTCAGGGATAGAAAATATTAGAATGGACAATAGAAAAAGGAGTGGAGCAATCTTCCAAAATACTAATTATTTAAAGAGCTGTTCCCACGTGTTTAAAACTTGAAACATTAAAATAATAATATTTTACTGTCTGCTGCTGTAGACTATGATCTTTCTGGCTGTTATCTCACTTCAGTCAGTTGGAATTTTACTGACCAGTAATGTGACATTTATTATTGCAAAGTAGATTCACAAAAACCACATCTGTCCATGCAGCACAGAATTGCTCTTCCAAAGGGCCTCAAGACCTGCTAGTGCCTCTCATCAATCAATTAAATTAATTTATTTTTATTTTAAAAATGAACCCAGATTTTACATGAAATATGGGAGAGCTGTTGCTCTGCAATAACTACCAATGGTCATGCATGAAATAATATTTTGGTTACAGTTTGTTCTGAATAGTGAAATGTTGGAAGTGAGCTTTCAACTACTATAAAGAAGATCTAGTAGAAAGAAAAGAGGCTGAAGAACTCGACTGAGTTCAAGAACTCTTTGGGTAAAATTTTCACACTTGCCCCAACTCCAGCTTTTTGCAAGTGCCGAGTCTCTTGGCACGTCTCTAACTAGTCTGTTGCTATAAGCATTCCTGTTCCATCTCCAAATATCCTGTCAAGGACTTCCCACAGGCTTGGTGATGGAAACATGGAGTACAAATCATGGTATCTTGCACAGTGAAGTGTTTTCTTATTAGCACTTGACATTGCTGGCCGAGTATGAAGAGACAACTTCTTTATCAAACTTGATGACTCCAAAATTCCCTTTTGATCAGCCAGTGGTTATACTTTGAAGGGAAGGGCACAGCTGTTCCAAAGTGAAGTTTAGTGGTTCTTCATAAATGCCTTTAATTTCACATCTTTGATGTCAGGTGAAACCTCAATATCTCAGAAGTTTTCAAAAGTTGTTTTCTAAAAATCACAGAATTAGAAAATTTTCTTTTATTGACCATACATCCATACTTCTCACTTTGAACTAGTTCTCAGTGGTTAAGCTTAATTTGTTTGGTTCGTCTATTACTTGCAGACTGATAATACCCTGGTGTCCAGTCATGGCCAACCAGGTCTTAATAATGTGAGAGGATGTATAAACACACTTAGCAAAATTATGTTCTATCCCAGAGACAATTTTTGTTGAAAACAATCCTGAAGATGACTGTAAACCTGAGTGGAAAAGAATTATTGGTCAATACACGACCAGAAAACACAGGAGGCTGTCTTTAGCTTGGCACAAAGTCATCTTTTGTCACATTTTTGCAGCCTTAGGGGTGCAGCTTTACAATAAGAAATCCTTATTTTCTTCTTACATTTATTAATATTATGTAGTTCTACCTTCATCGTGCTGGAGAATATTAGAAAATATACGGGAGCCTACTGAACAAAACTCCTTGTGTTTTTCCCTTGTGTGGGCTTGATCCAGGAGCAGTAAGTTGAGAGCTGAAAGGTAGAAAAGAACTGTCTGAAAAAGTTTGTGGTAAAAGAAGACAGCTAAGAGAAATACTTTTAAACTTTTAAGCCTTTAAACCCCTTCAACTTAGCAATGCTGTTTCTTGAACCTTTTCATTTGCTTTTCATAGTCTATCTATGCTACCAAATATGCCCACCTTTCAAAATTACCCCAGCTTTGGACTGGAGGTAGCAGCAGCTGCAAGAACCCATAGGGTGTGATTACGTGTCTCCTGACACGTGAATGTTTAAACATATGCTAAACAGTAAAGGTCATTTTTCTAGACTCTGCAGTACACTTAATGATAGTCCTGTTACAACTGACCTCCTGTACCTGACAGAGATTAAACATCTTGGGTAAATTTTCATTGCTTGGATCTATGCCAAATCCATTTAATACATGAAGGACTTGATTACTTTTAAACTGGTGATGTAGTACGAACAAGGTTCAGTTGTTTGATGCCAAGATGCCTGCTTGATTTTTGCAGTAAAGGAACAGAAATTCATAACCACTATGGGAGGAGCAAAAGAAAATGTATCTGTGCAGATCTTTATTGATAGCCTAATTTGATTCCTCAGTACATCCTGCCTGGACAAGATTGAGTGATGCTGCAGTAGCCACCAGTGCTACAGCCATGCTACCTCCCATGATCAAAAAATGTTATCTGTGTCCATGGCTTATCATCAGAAGCATAACCTCAGCTTTCAGAAAAAGGGATATACTTTTTAAGTATTCATATTGTGGAAATTAAAGTAAATTAGATTATGTTGTAGTGTTGGTTTCAGCAACTTGTACTTTGCTTCCAGCATATTTATACTTGAACATACCTGAAAAATCTCACTAAATCTATAGTGGGGCTATTTTCAGGGGTTTCTTTTATCCTCCATGGGCTATTAACATTTCACATGTCACAACTGGCCATTCTGATTCTATTGAGCCTTGCTGAATGGGATTTTTTTGTATCATTTAAGAGCAATTCATTGCATTGCCTGTATTCTATATCATCTCCTCAGAAACAGGGATGACAGGCGATGTCTCAAAAGATAAGTAATCTTCCACTACATACCCTCTGTCTACAGTGAGTTCTCTAGATGTTGTACATGAGGTTCACCAGGAAAATTTATCATGGCATGTTACCTACTGTTACCTACCATTCCATTTGATACATCTACTAAAAATAGCTGTTCTTAGATGAGTGAGTGTGGTGGTTTGTCCACCCATGACAGTGAGTCTTGTCCTCTTGCATGTGTCAGTCTGCAGAATCTAATTCTGTAGCTAATTTTACAAAACTGAAGAGTTATAAGATGAATGGGCAGCATTCACCTACTAACAGAATGGGAAAGTGTATCCTCCAGGGATATTTTGATGATTTAAAAATTCCTTCAGATACATGTCAATTAAAAGGAAAAAGGAAGAAGGATTCCATACATCCTTTCATCCTTATTTCCTCTGGTTCACTGTTTCCCTTTTATTGCATCTATTCTCAGATAAACTTTCTGTCACCAAATCAATTTTGCTGTTTTGTATATCTTTTCTCTCCTCTCCTTTACTTTTGCACATTTGTTGTGGTTTTACCTGGTAGGCAGTTAAACATCAAACAGCCACTCACTCACTCACTCACTCACTCACTCACTCACTCACTCATTCTCCACCTCAGTGGGATGGTGGAGGGAGTTGCATAAGAAAGATAATATTCATGGGCTGAGGTAAAGATGGTTTCATAGGACAGAAAAAGAAAAAAAAACCAGAATATGCAAAACAAATGTTGCACAATGCAATTGCTAACTAATGACTGATGGCCAGCCAGCTCCTGAGTAGCAGCCCCTGGCCACCTTTCCCCCTAGTTTATATACTGAGAAAGACACTATGTGGTGTAGAATGTCCCTTCGCCATTTTAGGTCACCTTCTACAGTTGTGTGTCCTCCCAACCCCCTCCTTGCTGGTAGGGTGATGTAAGAAGCAGAAAAGGCCTTCCTCTGAACTTCATGTAGCAACAACTAAAATATCCCTGTTTATCAACATCATTCTCATCCTAGACCAAAGTCACTGCACTGTGACAGTTACTAGGAAGAAAATCAACTCTATCCCAGCTGAAACCAGGACAATGCTCTAGGTTACACTACTACTGTGTGAGATAATATTTCTATTTATTTCCAGGCATTTCCTGTATTTTTATTATTAATGACAATGAGATTGGAACCAAGTTCAGCATCAACCAATGGCTGATTAGAGGTCTTAGTATTTCTGATAAAAATGAGCAGATAACAGTCAAATTTTGAAGGAGAGGGTAATGATTATAAAATTTTCTCACATTTTGAGCTTTGTTGATACTTTAAGTAGAGAAAGTAGATGACTGAATTTAACAGCTTCTTGCACTAGAATGGTTTTCTTAACACCATGACTGAAAACTGACAGGAAACCACAGAAAAGCTTGCAAAACCTAAACTTTAGATTTAACATTGGCTTAACATTTAAGTCAGGTTTAACATTGACAATAAATGTCCTGTGCACTAAGACAGAAAGGATGGGATAAATTGTGATTTGCCGGGCATAGGAACAAGGACAGAAGGAAAAAATAAGTCTTTCACCGAATCTTTCCTTTCTGTGCTCAGAGGAAGGCTGTAGAATACAAGAAGTGATGAAAACAGCAGCTGCAAAAATACTAAGCAGGCCAGCCTTTCTTCAGAGGTTGTGCTCAGCAGATCAGCAAGGCCACAAACTGAGGTGGGTTTAGGATAAGTATGAAAAGAGTACATCTGCAGCAGTCACAAGGTCATGCAAATATCATTCAAGTATCCATGAATATTTGAGCTGCAACTGCTGCTAGAAATTAAAGTGTTTTTTCTTCCAATGTAATTCTACAGGTAAAAATATATACTTGTGCATAGGATTAATCTCCACAGGAAAGTTTGTCTTCCAAAATAACAAAGAATGCTCTTTTCCTTAGTTTATTTATCATGGAATAGAAGTGTCCACACCGGCAGCTTTACTTTCATAATTATACTGTAAGATTTTTTCTTTTTTTTCAGCGAGTCAAGTCTTAAAACTATTACTTCATGGAAAACCCCCCAAACTTTGAGGAAGAACAGGAACAATATTGGTGTTGTTGTGTTCTGGGGATGGTACCCTTGTTTGCAAAATCCACTGCCCTCTTTGGACAAATCTGGACCATCACAAAAAGCACTGTCAGCAATGAAGCACAGTGGTTAGCAATTTAGGAGAGAAATATGATATAATCAGACAGGAACCAAAAGCAACAAAAATGGTAGCCAGAAAATTATTTATCAGCAGTACTATTTCTAAAAATACTGGTTTCCAAACTTTTCCACGAGGCATTAACAGCTCTTTAAGGGATAATCTTTATTGCTTTGTAATATACAAAGCAATAAACAGCTGCTGAGATTGATTAATAGCCAAAGCAAAGTTGAGGCATGTAATCAATCTAAAAAGCCATTTATTGTAGTATACCACAAAGCAACAGAGATTATTGCTGTTGCACAACAAACCATAACAGAAAACACACAGACACATACACACACACACACAAAAACAGTTGTTTTCTTTTCAAGGCTTGCAGTGCTATGCTGCCTTTTCCCTGAGCTTTTCTCTTTAATGAAGGCAAGCAATCTACTGGGAAAAGTAATGCTCTAAGAACTTCAGTGTTATCTAAAGGAGAAATAATAATTAGTTTTTTAGTTCTGTAGCTAGAAATACAAAATTCCATGGGTATTCATCTTGTCCTTGGTAGTGGTACTGCTATTCATATTACCCAGAAAACCCCAAAATTAGCTAACCAGTCAAAAAGTCATCTAATTCATGCAAATGCAGTGCTCATTTAGAAACACAGGCTGTTTACTTTTGTGGGGTATTTTTATGAATCGCTACTAAATCACTTCAAATTTTTTCACTGAATGGAACAACTAGCTTTCAGCTCCAGCTATTTCCAGCAACTACCACACCTCATTTTTTAAATACAACTTTAATACATCTCTTAATATAGTTTGGTTTTTGACTCCTCCAGTCTTCCTGGGAGGCTGCTTCAGTATCTTACCTCTCTACTAGTTTTAAACATTTTAAAAAAATTGCATTATAGTTTTTCCAGGTCAGATAGTGCTCATTTGTTCCAGAACATAAATAAAGTATAAATTGCTTTTTATCTTTTTTAAAGAGCTGATATGAACAGAGTCTCTCACCCTTCCCTTTGGCAGAATAAACAAGCTGTGCCACTGTAGCTCTATGGCATGATAGGCTTATCCCTGGATCAGTCTCACCATCCTTCTCTACACTCATCCCAGTCTCATTCTCTCTCTCCTGAATGTGGATTCTCTGGATGGCGCTGAGCTACAAAGGGGCTCACAATGTCTACTGGAAACGTCTCACCCAGCAGACCCAAGGATCAAATCTGCCTTTTCCACATGCCCTTAACATTTGAAGCCAGTGGTTAATTTGCACTTCCAGGCACAACTTGCATATTTCTGTTTCTGAACTAATGACCTTGCAGCTTATGACAGAAATTTGTATTAGTACAGAAGGGCACAAGCTTGCAATTTGCACTATTAAGTTTCAGTCCATTTTTATTACTCTGGTTCTCAAGGTTATTCAGATCTTTCTGTATCATATTGCCATACCTTTCCTTATTAATGGTGTCTCCCACTTCCGTATCATCAGCAAATTTTATTAACAAACTCTGTCTTCCTATTTTAAGGTAATGAATAAAAATATGATTGAAGATGTATCCTTGAGGAACTCTTGGTAAAACACCACTCAAAGTCAGGTATCACAACAGTCAGAACTGAATTCTTCAATTTCACATTTGCAGGAAATACAATTCAGCTCAATGAAAATTAATTTTTAGATTCTAGTGGATCTAAACTTTCCAAACTGTTATCTTCAAAAATCTGAAACTAATTCATAACTGCATTTACCAAAAATTTAATAACACCTACTTAAAATAATAGAATAAAATTTTTCATAAATACATGTACATACCTCTTTACAGCTATAAAAATCTGGAGTATAAGAACTGTACTTATGATGTAGTGGTTCCTTTGGTTGTTTCTAAGCATTCAACTCAGGTAGTTAAAACAATGGTTTTAAAGTTATTATTACCTTAGCAGTCAATTTTACCATTTATCTAACCTTTTATTTAATTTTTTATCACCTTCATACTATTTCTGCAAGTCACAACTTCCCTGGAGAAGACGATCTCCAGACTTGAAATGACATTCTCCATTAATTCTTTTTCTCTGTGGGTCTGAAATTTCAAATTTCCTCATGTTTCTGTTTTCAGCAGCGATACCATTCTTCTTTCAGGAAGCACTGGACCTAGACTCATGACCTTCTCTACTTCTCCCTTCTCTACTTTTATTTTTCTTTTTTCCCCCAGACGGAGAGTTCAGTGTCAGCAAAATCAATGAAAATATTTCAATAATTATCAGTTATATTTCTTTTGTTCCTGCTGGTATTTATTTGCAAAGGGATTGAAGTGACATGACCTTTCATCAAGAATTTTAAAGAGAATTCCCACTTAGAGCAGCCAAACTGAAGCTCGTACTTGTCTCAGCTGTGTCTAACCCTACGTTTGTGCTCATGAGGCATCCCAAGGCTGTGCACACCACTGCTGCTGCTGCTGGCCTTGTTTGAACTAGAAAGTTCTACTGGCAGAAGTTCTGCTGGCATGTGCTACTGACATAGCTGTTTTGGCAGGATGTGTTCACATTTGGCTGTTTTTTAAAGATGCAGTATGTCCTCAGATCATCAGGTTTTTATCAGCAAGAGAAATCTGGTGCTATGGGAGCCTAACTCAGAATATTTTGTGCCACATTTTGTAGACTGCTTTCTGGTAATTCTTTGCAGCATGTTGTGGAACTGCACTGTATACTGTGAGGTACAATGTTCCATCCTAAAATCTGTGTAAATATTGGGTCAGACTTAAAAATGCTTTTCTATCTTGTACAATAACCTATTTTTATATGTGTTGTTTCTCCATATTGCAGATTTCTCACTGCCAGAAACCCAGACTGCATCCAACAGCAGAGCTCTCTTGTTCATTTAGAGCAGATGAAAGAATTCTTTCATATCCAAGGAAGAGCTTAAAATATTGGGTACTGTGGGCAAGTGGGACATAGAGACAATGAATGGAAGCTAACTATTTGAAGTAAGTATTTGCTAAACTACAAGAACATATTGTAATTTTGAGACATACTATAAACACTGGATGAGGGAAAATTTCAGGGTTGGATATAAAGTTTGTGTTATCCTTACAGCACATTCACTCTGAGGTGAGAACTGCTTAAACGGAAGACAGTGGGGAAATAGGTGGTGCCAACACTCTGGAAAGCTGTGCCAATCTGGGCATTTTGGCATTATTTGAGGTGCTCAGACTGCAGTAAGATACACAAAATTAAGTATTTTCGGCTGCCCAGTCTTTTCATGCTGGGTAATGTACAGGAAATCAGAGATGAACCTGATCCAATGAGCTTTGCTGATTGTGGTGGAACAGTAAATAAGTTTTACGTCCAATTTGGTCCCATCTTATTTTGAATACATAAAATGAAAGCAGTGCTTCTCTGTGGTGACCTCTCTAGAGAGTGTTTTATATCAATGTTGTTTGTGAGAAAGCCCATGCTTTCCTTCCCATCTATACTGTTGTCATTAACAGAGCTACAAAGCCAACCCTGGCAGCAAAGACAAGGCAGATCTGGTTGGAAAGGTGTTTGTGAAAACAAAAAAGGCTGTAACTGGACAAAAATAGCACCAACCCACAAACCTTTAATTTAGCAGTCTTCTGCAAAACACATGAAGGGTCTCATAGAGTCCCTCCATTTGAGTGGAGTTTCATCCTGTTTCCTGAATTCAACAAGAGGCAATGGAAGTGCTTTGTATTTTTCCATAACATTTCCAGATATTAGAGAAAAGTGGATTCCTTAGCTAGCTATCATACATGTAGAACAAACAGATGGATGGAAAACACAGAGAGCTTAGAGACCATATGTAGGCATGGATCCTCTGCTGGACTTATGCATAACCACACGTGTAAGGCAAGTTCCAAACAATGAGTTTGATGTGTTATGGACCTGCACCACCTGTGGTCTGCAGGCAACCTCTGCGTACATGAAAACAGGCTGAGCCAACTGGGGTTGTTCAGGCAGTAGAAGAGAAAGCTCTGGGGAGACTTTACAGCACTTTCTAGTACCTAAAGAGGGCACAAGAAATCTGGAGAGGGACTTTTTTACAGAAGTATGTAGTGACAGGATAAGGGGGAATGGCTTTAAACTGGAAGAGAACAGGTTTAGATTAGATATTAGGAAGAAATTCTTTACTGTGAGGGTGGCAAGACACTGGAACAGGTTGCTTAGAGAAGCTGTAGATGTGTCATCCTTGGAAGTATTCAAGGCCAGGTTGGATGGGGCTTGGAAGGTGGAAGGTGCCCCTGCCCATGGTAGGGGGTTGGAACTGGATGATGTTTAAGGTCCCTTCCAACCCAAACCATTCTATGATCCTATGACTTTCTGAACTTTGGCTGAAAACTATTATTTTAGCAATCTTGAGAAGCCCTCCCACTGGATACAATTTGACAGAAGAATCTCTTAAGGAGGAAAGGCAAGGAATGCTAATGTAGATACCTTGAGAAAGCAAATATGATCACCCTGTCAATGCACCAGCTCTATTCAGTGAATCCCCTTGCTCAATTAGCTATGTGTGTTCAGTGAGCTCCCTAATGGGTCCTGTATCTAAACATCTCTGTGCCCAAAAATCCCTTCCAATGTAGTCAGTTCTTGGTATTCTTCACCACAAGCTTCTGTGAAATTTAAGTGCAGTGTCCAAGCTCCATAATGAATGCACAGCCGTCATAACTTGTGCACAACAAAATGCTCATGAAAGAAATACCTTGGACTACTAAACTGAAGGTTGTGTCTTCTGAGAAAAAAATGCGCTTTCTTTTTCACCCTTCACTGGTTCTTAACTTGCTCTTTAGGCTCTACGTTGGATGGCAACCTTCAACAACCTTCACATTTTTCTTCCAAATTTTTTTATTCTTCAAAAAAGCTTGTTTCTCCAGTATTTCTTCCTGCCTGGCCTGAAGAAAATTTGGTCTTAAATTAACAAGGAGCACTAATGCCATGGCGAGTTCTGTTTGTCTAGCTGTGTCAAAAGGCAGAGTAGAGGAAAAGCAGGCATTTCACTAACATGCCAGGGATTTCCAGTCACTGGCAGAGGCAGCAGAAATATCAGGAAATCAATGAAAGCAATCATTGATGTAGGGACAATTGTATAGAGGGTGTGCAGCTGGTAGCTTAGTTAGTTGGTACAAGAAGTCTTTGCGTGCTGTGTGTCAGCACAAACATGGGTACAACCGAAGCGCATTTCACTTGGGAAACTGGTGTAACTTCACTGGGAAATCTCAGCTTTTGGCTGGAGAGTTGAGCACTGAGCACGGAGGGAATCAATTGCTGGTCAGAGAGAGGGCAAGGGGCAGAGCTTACAGGATGCAGTGGTCAAACCACATTAAGCAATGCAAGCTAGAGATTGATCATGGCAATTTCCAAAATCTAAAATTTCAGCCAAATCTGAATAAGACTTTGAGAAATGTAAAAAAATTACATCTATCACAGAATATTTAAGGTTTGAAAAAGGCTCTGAAGATCATCTAGTCCAACCCCTTGCTCAAAGCAGTTAACTAAAGAAAGTTGTTCAGGGACTTTTTCAATGAAATTTTTAATATCGACGAAGATGGAGACCATACAAGCTCTATGAACAACCGGTTTTAGTGTTTGAGATGTTTAGAGATGAACACCACTCTTACCACAGAAATTTGGTTTTACTATTAAATGGAGTTTTCTGTATTTCAATTTGTGCCTTCTTTCTCTTGTTCTTTCACTGGGCACCACTAAGAAGTCTGTCTCCATTTTCTTTGCACCCTTCCTTCAGAAACACACAGATAATTTCCCACCAGAGTCTTCTCTTCTCCAGGCTGAACAGTTCCAGCTCTCTCAGCCTTTCCTCATACGAAAGATGCTACAATCCCTTAGTTATCTTAGTGGCCCTTTTCTAGAGTCCAGTATGTCCCTGCTGTACTGGGGACACCATGACTGGACCTAGCACTGCAACTGTGGCCTCACTGGTGCTGCGCAGAAGGAAAGGATCACTTTTGTCTACCTCCTGGCAGTGCTTTTCCTAATGCAGCCCAAGGGGCTGCTGGCCACCTCTACAGCAAGGGCACATTGCTGGTTCAACTTATGTCAGCTGGCATCACCAGGTCTTTTGCTGCCAAGCTCCTTTCCCGCCAGCTGGGCCCCAGCATGTACTGGTGCATGGGATTATTCCTCTCGACGTGCAGGATGTCCCATTTCCTTTTGTTGTGCTTCTTGAGATTCCTCTTGGCCCAGTTCTCAGGCCTGTTCAGGTCCCTCTGAATGGCAGCACAACCATCTGATGTACCAGTCACTCCACCCAGTTTTACATCATCTGTAAAGTTGTTGAGGGCACACCCTGAGGATGAGCGGTCCCCAGCTGCATTTTGTGCGGCCAATCTCAACCCTTTGAGCTCTGCAGTTCTGCCAGATTTCACTGCAGCTCCATATCCATCCTAATAGCCCATGCTTCATCGGTTTGTCTGTCAGAGTGTAATGGGAGACAGTCAAAAGCCTTACTTAAGATAAATAGCATACACCACTCTCCCTTTATCCACCAACTAGTCATCTCATCATATACCCAGCATTCTTTCCTGTGACAGATTTCCCTGCTGCATGTAATGGAGATCTTCATAAACTTGCTTTATTAAGACTTATTAGGCCACTTGCTAGAGGGGTTGCTTCTAACTGCTATAAAATGAACTGCTCCACCTGCCTTTGTAATACAAAGTGATACAAAACATTGAGCTTATTTAGCAGCACATACTAGATGGTTTATGCAAGGTTGAATATGACAGGAAGATTTTTGTACAGATTGGGGGTCGAACTGTTGTTTTATTTTGAAAAAGAGGAAAGAAATATGGACAAATGGGGGTTGCACTATCCACTTGTATTGCTCAAATTGCACTGGAGGCTGCTTTTACAGGTCAGCAACTAGAAGCAGCAAATGTGGTCAATGAACACTTGGTGGGCAAAGTGCTTAACACTGTTAACTAATTCTGAATTTTCAAATTAATAAAAAAGGTAATTTGAATGGACATAATTGAATACTTTTTATTTTTTCATTAGTTTGGCAGAAATGTTCAGAATACACTGCTTTTACCTTAGCAATCACTTCAGCAAATACTAGATTACCTAGACCAAGTCAATTTATAGGTTTTGATATTTCCATCCTAAAGCACTGTTAAGGCAAACAAGATTTAATTATGTACCTGCATTTAAAAGAGGTGCTGAGAGAGTTCCTTCAATAAAAATCACAGGATATAAGGGATTTACGTGAGAAAGTTGTAACAGTTGAACAGAGAGATCACAAAAGAAATATCTGCTATAATTGCCAAAGCTCAGAAAATGAATAAAATTTAACTCTTCAATTTGATGACCTAGAAAATAGAGAGGAGAAATAATGTGCATATGAAAAGGATTAAAGAAGAAGCCAAGAAAGGAGGCTTAGTGGGTTTAACTGGGTGGATTTAAAAATTATTTAAAGAATGATGAGATAACAGTAAAAAAGAAATTCAAACTGGCTTTACCAGGAAACAGATCTACACATTTTTCTGTGAAACCTCCCTTCTATTATTTCAATAAAAGAAAAGTTCAGAAGTAAGTAACAGAAAATGAGCTGTGAATGATCTGAAAATAGCATACATGCATGTGCACACACACATTCTTTTACCTTTTAAAGAAGAATATACAGAGAAAAGAGGGTACAATAATAGCAAGGTTTTCATTACTTCTGAGGCATTGAACTTGGCTGCGAAAGAAAGAGGACTAGATGTCTAATAATTAGAGATAAAGTAGAAGCTAGCAGAGATAATGGCATGTGTTATGTAAACCAGGTAGCATTACACACAGATCTTTTTGCTGCTATCATAATGCCTGTCAGAATAAAAAATGGAACTAGAAGAGGGTATTTTTCTAGAAGAAAGGGGCATAACAAAGCTTATCATAAAAATCAGAAAGACAAATTAAATTTGAAATATCCACAGGGTTCTTGTCCAGCAAACATGAAAAGTAAAAGTTACATTTGCAAGCGGTTAGTAAAAGGAACTTGAAGCTAGTAAGATATATATATATATATATATTTACATACAAATATATATACAAGATTAATTTATTTGAGGAGTGCTCTCAGATATATCTGAAGTATATAATTAAGGAAACAACGAAGAAACTTGGTCAGATGGACCTGTATTTGTTGTGTTTTTCTATTATTCACACAGCTAACAACTACACTACTACAGCAGTTTTTAGATAAATTTCAAACCAAGTTCAGAGATAGCGAACAAAGTCACAAACAACCCACTTGCCACAAAAGGCCTGTCCTTGTTGCTGTTACACGTCTGTAGATTTTCTGATGCAGGCTGTGGTCACATTACTCATTGCAATAGCAGGAGGCATGCGAGGGAGCAGTTCAGGGAGTGTCTGGTTCATCTATCCAATGGGATCCTGGAACCTGGAGATGGATGCATTTTTGGTAGGACCTTGCCAGAAGGCAGCCTGGGGAAGTCACTGCAAGTGACCCCTTTGTGCCACTCCAACAAAGCCATCTGGCCCGTGGGATCCATGTGTGTGAAGCTCTGCTGCAGCCAATGTGAAGATGTCCATCTTTCGGCCTTCCAGAGAACAGGAGGCAAGGGAGATGTGACAGCACTTCTGCCCTGCCAGGGAACTGCTAATGTGAGCAATCCAACCTTCACTGCCTGACCAGAGAGACCCAGGACAGCAGTTTGTGGCTGCTGCTACACCATGTCTCAGACTCCGTTTTTTCACTTTGGAAAACTTTCAATGTCTCCATTTTGAACCTGTAAATCTGAGCTCAGCAAGAAGATATTACAATGATGCTGACACCCAAAGAGTCAGAAATAGCCAACAATTTCCAGAGTTACAGAGAGAGCCCAGAGAATGAGAAGGGTGATGGGAAACACAGTCTTGCCTTACGAGGGAAACAGGCACCAGTTTTAAAGGAGTGACCCTGAACAAAAGGATCACCTGGGCGTTTATCAAATACTCTGGGGTCATCCTGTGAGTGTTCAGCTCCTGCTGTGTCAGCTGTTTATCTATATAGTCACTTGCCGTATCTCTTGCCACCTGTCTGGCCACAAGTCCCCTGCCTTTTATAATGCAAGGAACCAGTGCCAATTCACAGCATCTTGATTCCACCATGGAGACTCAACCACCATTGACCACTAACTCAAGAAATTCACCAACTCAAAAGGAGAGAAAGATTGAGCATGAAGACTGGTTAGCATGAGAAGCAAGAGAATCATTAAACCAATAGAAGGCAAAATCTAATTAATAGAACTCACGAATGAACTGTGATTTCTCTGTTTGCGAAAATGTACATTTAGTGTACATTGAAGCAGACTGCCCATGGGGGTGGTAGAGTCACTGTCCCTTGGAGGTGTTCAAGAAAAGACTGGATGTGGCACTTAGTGCCACGGTCAAGTTGACATGGTGGTGTTCAGTCATAGGTTGGACTCGATGATCTCAGAAGTCTTTTCCAAGCTAATCGATTCTAAGTTTTTGAGAATCTGAGCGCTTGATTTGTGTAACACTTCCACCTTGCACCCTGCACAGAACAAAAAAACATCTCCACTGAAAAAAACATCTCCTCTCTAAACCGGACTTGTGTTTAGCGTCCCTAAATTGGCAACTACAACAGGTCACACCGCGTAACTTCTGCCAGCTGCGCCCAGCGTTTGTGCCAGCCGCCACCACGCCTTCCCTAAACGCGGGCCAGGACTGGCCTTGGGAGAGCTCTCAACGGGAACCCACCGTGCTGCGGGCCAGCGCCGCGGCAGGAGCCCGCACTGCCCAGGGATTTAGGGACGCTTGCCCTGCGATGACTTAGGGACGCCATCCCGGCCAAGCAGCGGCCGCGCCGCGCAGGCGCCCGCAGGTGCTGGCGCGTGCGCCTGGGGGTGCCCGGGCGGCCCCGCGGGCGCGGCGGGAGCGGCAGCGGCAGCGCGGGGGGCGCGGCCCCGCTCCCGGCCCGGCCCCGCTCCCGGCCCGGCGGCGCGGTGCGCACGGTTGCCATGGGAACGGCGGGCGGCTGAGCGAGGCTGGGCCCTAAAGGTGCCCGGTCACGACCGAGTCCCCCGGGCAGCACCCGGTGCCTCACCGGCTGTAGTGCTCGTCCCTGGGGGTGCCGCCTGGCCCGGCGGCGGCGAAGGGCCGGACTGTGCGGTAAGTCCGGCGGGAGGCTTTGGAAAGCGGCCGGAGACTGATAATCCCTGTGCCGCTTCCCGGCAGCTTTCCCGTGCTCGGGAGAAAGGCTTGGTTGTCGAGTGTGGGTCGGGATAGCGTTTACTCCACCGGTGCTGCTTATTTGGGGGGTTCCTCTTGGACGTGTTGCTCTGGAAACCTAACTCCTCTGAGAACTCGTAACTTCGTTCTTGTTTCTCTTTGATAGCGATTTCTCTGCGTCAAAATTTCACTAGGGTAAAACGCATCAATTGTGTTTGGTAAGTTGCTGGTGTTCAGAATTACGTCTGATAGTAGCTATTATTTGCATATTCCTGAAAGGAGGTTGTGGTGAGGTGGGAGCCCATCTTTTCTATCGTGTCTGCCGTGGAAGGACGAGAGGAAATGGCATTAAGCTGAAACAGAGGAGATGCGGGTTAGATATTAGATGAACAAAATTCACTGCGAGCGTGGCCATGCACTGGAATAGATTGGCCAGGAAGGTGATGGAGTCACCAACCTTGGACATGTTTAGAATGCATCTGGATCTGGCACTGGTTGATGTTTTTAGGGGTTACAGGAGCAGTGCGGTGTTGGACTAGATTATCTTAAAGGTCTCTTCCAACCTCGGTGATTCTGGGATTCTTATTAAGCCTGAATCTGTGTGCTAACTATTCCAGAGATTTGCTAGGGCAGGCAGAGCATGGATTTGGATGCCAGAGAGCAGAGTGTTCCCAGCTTGAGTATAGGGCTTCTCCTCACTGTGCTTAGTGATTGCAAATACACCCACTCTGCACCCTAGCAATTAAATTACACCAGTCTTGAGATGGGAAAGAGGAGGGCAGAGCCAATGTGGTGCCATATCTGATGTAGTCAGCCATGCTTTTCTCATGTTGACTGAACTGAGGTAAGGGCTGTGTGGGTACAGCTGACTCACTTCTGGACAATGCTGGAACTCATGTGTTGATCCTGTACTGTTACCTACTGCTTTAAAATCTTCCTGTACAGCAAAGACCAGACTTCTGGAGTAAACAACTGGGGAATAAAGACAAGAGCCCAGTATGGCTTTTCAGACACTGCTGTGATGCTCTTCTACCTTCCAGCAGAGATTTAGAGAGGAGCTCTTCACTTGTGCAAGTTAAAGGCTACTTGGGAAATGGTGACAGTAGTGAGGAACAAGATCTGTGTGCACCAGTTATGCTGTCCCCATTGACACTTCAGCATTCCCTCTCTCTGTTTCCTGCTGGGACTGGGAAGCAAAATTACAGAATAACAGAATATGCTGGGTTGGAAGGGACTCACCAGGATCATGAAGTCCAGCTCCTGGCCTGCACAGGAACATTCCCAGCTGTATCAGATATAAGGCGTACAGAGAAGACCTTCCACTTAAGGTCAACATTCTGGCTCCCAGGAGCTGGGGGAATAGGGAATGATAGTCTGCCTTCCTTTTTTCAGTGAGGACTGACTGTATAATTTTTCCAAACAGGTGCAGTGGAACTCCTTACTTTTTTAAACAGCATTGTAATAGAGGGAAGAGTAAGAAGCCTAGAGAACAAAATTCAGTCACGGTGAAGGTAAGTAATATATTAATGGTAGTTGTAAATATGAAAGCCAGTGATAGACTCGGACTCCTGATCTGCTCCTGAGGATTTTTAATTAAGCATCATGAAATGAAAGAGATTGGTGCACTTCTCCTTAGCATCCAATTTTATGTTGAGTGTGCAAGAGCAAAAGATACTGTGCAGTATGTGCAGGCTCTCAAAGAAAGGAGAATCAGCTAGAAAAGTTAAACTGTAGAACTGGAAGAATTGAACTAAGAAACTAAGGGTATAAGATTTTTTTTTTTACTCCATAGTTTAGAAATAACCCAGATGATGTTGTCTGATCTACTGTCAATTCATTGTCATAAAAAGTGTGAGAGAATAGAAGTTACCAGATGGTCTGAGTTACAGTGCAGAAACATAGTTTTGTTTTTAGGTAAGCTTGAAAGCAGAAGAGGAATTTTGCATGGTGTAAGACTCATGATGAGTTTACTGTAAAATGACAAGGATGATACCTACAGAGAACTGCACCATGATAGTGATGGGGTGTGGGTGCAGGGGGTGAGGGAGCAAGTCTGTCACTGCCCATTGCATTTCCCAGGAATTACAGCAGAACAGTACGGTGATTGGAAGTTTGGGTTTGTGACTTATATTAGTGTTATTTTTCTTTGCCTGTGCTTGGGAGTGGGTTGGGGAGTCATTTCTCCCAGAGTAAAAAACTGGATTACTTGTTCTTCCTTGCCTCTGCTTATCAGTTGTTGATAATTGTGCTTCAGTTACTGATAATGATGCCTCTGACATATTAGGAAGCTGCTCATGATGAGCTCGATAGTATATATCAGGTTTTTCCTAATTTGGAAAAACCTGTCTCTTTGCAGCATATTATTGAATTCCTGTTTTGCCTGTGGTGTTTCTTAAGTAATCAGGTGTCAAGAAACAGATTTTCTATGGAATTGTAGAGGGCCACATTTGGCCCATGAAGCACAGTGATGTGTTTTGGCTTCCTGTAAAAAAACTGAAGGTAGATCCTCCATGTCAGATGCTTTCTATTTTTGAGTATTTTACTACAGAACTGAGGAATAGAGTGGAAATGCAGTATCAGTGTGCCTTGTTTCCCACTATTTCAGCACTGTCTAGGATTTTTTTACCCTTTTAAACTATATTGTGGTAGTATAACCAGTGATGAATTAATAGTTTGTAGTTTAAAACTAGCATAATACTTTGTGCCTTTCACATATATTTTTCACTGTTCTTCCTGTGCAGTACTTAGCATAGGAATGCAAGCTTCAATGACTGAAAGTAGAAGAAAAGCAGAACCATTCTACTGGCTATCAGTGGCAAAGCCTAGAACCAGTTCTGAGATTGTAAATGAAGCCAGAGATGTTCTACAAACCATAAAAACTCAAAGACTATTCACACCTCCAGATGAACATAGGAAACTTCTTGAGTCTCAGTCCTCACTATGTCCTCAAAATAGATCATCTTCAGTTTTTAGGTACTGTGAGTTTAAGGTTTTTTTTCAAATATCTTTTAGCAGCAAGAGATTTGATTCTCTAATTATGCTTCCGGTGATTATTTTCTCTGTGTTAATCTGTATACCTAATCACATCCTTTGCCTTCTTCTAAAGATCTTTGCTGTTGGTGTTAATCTACATGTCCAGGAGGTTCCTGTGGTTTAGAACTACCAGAGGCAGTCATTACACTAGTTTTCTATGTGGGGAATAGTATAAGAAAATAGTCTGTTGCTTACATTTTCATGAGACAATTGAATGTTTTTAATTGAGATAGTCTTCAGCTTTTTTCCTAGAACATGTGACAAGCTTGCTTGTTTCCTATAACCTATGTGCTAGATCTTTTTTCAGAGCCTTCTGAGATCTTTCAAATGTAAAATTTTACGTCCTGCAGTTTGAAATGTTCATTTTCAAACAAATTTTTACTACCTCAGAATTATTTCTAGGTGGAGTTTTGTTAGCATCAAGTGCTTTTGTCACTTTTTCTTTTTTCCCCTTTCCCCATATTCACTGGCAAAAGGAAGAAGCATGCAATTAAAAAAACTATCTGATCACACAACTCTGGGTCTGCTTAATTCTAACTATGTTTCATTTCTTTGTTCGTCTTGATACATCCAGTTCTGATTTGTCTGAATCAAGGCCGCCTTCTGGTGTTTGTCTAAGTCCACTGACTGATGTAAGTACTCTGGAAAGAACTCATGCAGTACTCATATAAAAATATGTGTCTTGGTTGTGTTAGGAAAATAAATGGTTTGAAGACATTCGGGAAAAATGGAGACTTGTTGTAGCATTAGTCTATAACTGACTATAAAGTCAGTTTTGTAATTTTTTTTCCCCCAAAAGAAACCTGGAAATAATTTAAACTACTTAAATATTGCTTTATTGCTTTATGATTCAAAGTGACATTAACAAGAGTCAGAAGACGGATACTTGAGTCACCTTACTTGTGTAAACTTACTAAAATAGATGAAGTTCATGAGCATGTGCCAGCAATGTGCCTTTGCTGTTAAGAAAGTGGCTGATGGTATCTGGGGCTGCATTAGGAGGAGTGTTGCCAGCAGGTTGAGGGAAATGATCCTGCCCTCTACTCAGCACTGGTAAGGCCATGCCTGGAGTGCTGTATGCAGTTCTGGGCTCCACAGTACAAGAAAGACATGGAGCTGCTGGAGAGAATCTGATGAACAGCCCCAAAGGTGATGAAGGGACAGGGAGAAATGGGAATGTTCCGCCTGGAGAAGACCACTGGAGGGTCTTATTCATGGATGTAAATATCTGAAAGGTGGGTGCAAGGAGGATGGGGCCAGCCTCTTTGTCATGACTGGACCAGAGGCAGAGGGCACAAACTGGGATGCAGGAGGTTTCCTCTGAACTTCAGGAAACAGTTTTCTGGCTGGGAGGGTGACGAGGCCTTGGCACAGGTTGCACAGAGACCTTCAAAAGCTTCTTGGGCATGGTCCCAGGCAACTGAGTTTAGGTGGCTGTAGTTGAATATGGAGCTTGGACCTCCAGAGGTCCCTTCCAACCTCATCTACTCTGTGGTTCTGTGGTCAGTAACTTGGAGGTAACTAAGTGGTCACTTAGTATTTTTTTTACATTTCTGTAAAATGTCATGATTGTAGTTTATTTCAAAACAGATAGAGGTCCTTTAAGAATCTCTTTTCTCTCTTTGCAAAAGCTGTGAATTGTTTACAATTTATAAATGTATCTGCTCTTCCACAGTTTTTTTATATTTAGTCTTCAAATATAAGATTAAGTCACAATCGCTTGTTTAGTGCCCAAGGTAACAGAACATGCTATAGCAATTAAATGTGCTTGCTGTAAACATTGCTTTTTCTTTAGGAAAGTATTCTTTAGGAATTTAAGGGAAATATCCAAGAAATTTTATACTTCAGTTATTTGGATAAAGTAATGTATTTATATGAATCAAGTTTGAAAATTTTGAGCATACTTTTATTTAGATTAAGTATATCTACATTTGGATTGAAGAACTGGTGTTAAATTTTCATTTATTTTGTGTAGGAGATTGGAAAAAAAATTAGAGAAAACTACTGACCAATGCAAAACCTGCTTTTTTTGCTTTATCAATGGATATAAGTTAGTACACTGTAAATTAAGAGCTTGTATTAATCATGGTGGTTGTGGGTAGTCAGTCTCACCTGTGGGCTTCTTAATACTGCAGAGAGCTCTGAAGGATCAGCTGGAGGCTTTCTAGTGGATTCTTTATTTTAAGGGAATTGGTATTGATTTTAGAGGTCAGTGCTTTTATATAGGACAAGGGCACAACAAGTGCTTGGTACTAGAGATTCAGGGTCTTGTTCATCTCCTTTTAAGAGGCAAGATACTGACATAAAACTAGGACTTCCACATTTTTGGATCTGCATGATTTGTCTCAGTGTGATAGAAAGTAGTACATATGATGTGAACATACTTACAGTGTTTTGGAAATACTGTTTTAATGCTCAAAAGCAAATCAAAGAATAGATGTATCTCTAGAATTGTTAGCAATAGTCATTGGCACAGTATTTTCTTTGATTAATAAGCTTGCTGCAGATGTAGTTAAGTGAGTATTTATGAGGAATAAATAATTCTGAGTTGTTCTACTCAAGCTAGTTTTTGTTTTCTGCACCCCTGAATGTTGGCTTTTAAATAGCTTTCTGTGGTGATAATGGTATAGACATCTGGTTTGTTTGGTGGAATGGTATCACTAGATTCAGGATATGAAAATTTCTTAATGAGCAAGCCAACATAACTTCTCTTCTATTTTGAACTTAGCCCTTCGTTAGAAATTATGTGTTTTTCTTTTTTAAAAAATTTTTACTTAAATTAAAATTAAATTATCTGTGCTTTTGTTTAAAAGTCTTCTTTATTTTTGTCACAGAAACCAACACTAATAATTTCTGAAAAAAAAGATGAAGCTTCTTTTGTTTTCCTTCCAACACCTCCCGCTGATGCTGCAGAGGTTAGAAAAGTCAGCAGTGCCTGGAAAGGATTATTTAGAACAGCTTCTCAGAAAGATTTATTTTCTGCTAAAGTGGTTCCTCTGGATCAGAGTAAGAATGTTTTGATACATATTATTTGCTAGAAAAATAACTTCATCATGGGTTTAATATTGGTAATTACATTGTTTATTAATACATTAAAGAACCTTTAATGTGTCCTTTCAGTGTGAGTTCTGGAAGTACTTAAACAGGTTTAAGGCAGTTTTGAAACTGTGGTTTCCCAAAATGATGCTGGCTTGCACTACTGAAATTGAATTGTAAGCTACTCAGGTACCTCTTCTTCCTATAGGTTTTCAAGTAATGGAATTTTACTGAAAGTTGTCTTCAGTGAGTAGAATTAACATTAAATGCTGACATACTTAAAGAGATAATGAGATGCCATCATCTAAGGAGATTCCCTGATGGATTATTAAGCATAAAAGAAGTAATAAAAAGAAATTATATGTCTTGACAGGCCTCCAACTACATCGTATTTGTTGTTCAGAGTTTCATTAGTGGAGACTTTTTAAAGGTCACCAAATGTGGGGTTTAAAAGTAATTTTCTTGAAGATGGGAAATGGCATCTTGGCTTCCTGCATATTGACTCATAATGAAGTGTGCTGGGACTCTGTCTTAATTTCAGAAGACTCATTTATAGTAATGACAGTTCTTACATTGTCTAGGATTGTTACTTTACATGATAAACTGAATATGTCACATTTTACCTTATTGCAAAATAAGTCTTACATAAAAAGTACTATACTTTACGTCATTTTTATGTATTTATTCTATAAATATATTTTTATATAATGTACCCCATCATGTAGCCTTAATAAGTTGATATTACTAATTGAAGAAGTTGAGAAGCTGGTGTCGTAACCTGCCTTGGTCTCTTCTCCCCTTTTGGGATCATGCAAATGTTTGTGAGGGGTTTTATTTGTGGAGGTTCTTATTGTGTGTGCTACAGGATTAACAGCTACCTTTTTTTCTGAGTTCCTTCATTCCTTCATAATATTCAGGTCCTGAAATAGCAATCACTTTTTTCTCAAGGTACAATCTACCTATTTGTAAAAAGGTAATAAAGAAGATGAAATGTTAAAACTTTAAACACAGCCCCAAAAACTTTAGGAAATAAGAAGACATTGACTACCTCCTCTTGATGGTATTAAGCCATCTCACCCTTTAAATTGATACAAACAAATTTTGATAATGTAACACGACAAGTAGTAATTAATAACATTTGAACAAAATGTGTTCTCTTTGACTATTTCAGATGAAGTGAAGCTCGATTTTGAAGAGCCAACTATGATGATGAATAATCTTGACAGAAGTAATAACTGCTTAGCAGAACAGAAGTTGTACACATCATTTAATGATGAGAGCAGACAATTAATTTGTGATGAGCATACCAGCAGGTCAGGAACTGAAGACTCCATGGAAGGGACACCAGGAAAATTTTTACTTCAGCTGCAAGGAGAAAGGTCAGCATTGGTCAAGTATGGTAATGTGCATCTTCCATACAGCCTTCTTCCTATATGCTCAATTGTGCAAGTATCAAAATGCTTTAAATTAGTGGAAGTTCAAGAAAACATTTCATATGCTTTAAAATGAAACTGTGTTTAGATTATTAGAAAGATTTACATTCTTTCTTTCAGAAAGTTTCTATATTCAAAAGAGTAATTTGTAAAATATTGTTGGTAGAAATTTGTTGTGTGTGATTTGTTTGATTATTAATATTTCAAAACTAAGTCTTCTAATCACTGCACGTAAGATCCTCAAGTTTAAATTTGATGGGCTTGCTTTTGTAGTTTAGTCCTATTTTAAGGTGCTATACCATCTTCACATAGTTTGACAGATAAGTAGAGCCATGCTTTCAGTTCTGATAGGTGATCATACACCAAAACCAGGCTTAAACTGTTTGGCAGCAGAAGCAGAATGTTTTGTGACTTTGAACTTTTAGTTCGGTTTTTTTTTGTTGTTGTTTTGGTTTGGTTTGATTTTTTTTTTTTTTTTTGGTTGGTTGTTTTTTTGCATGACCAAATAGGTGTAAGAGCATAATGAGACTCATGTGCCTGCAATCTGTTTTTGCTGAACCTGGAATATCATATCAGTTCTTCAGTTCACAATCAAGTAATTTGATTCTGATGTGAATTCTTGCTCAGGGAGGAATAATCCCGTGGCAGTATGTGTCAGTGTATCAGTTGCTGCATTAGCAGTCAGATGAACAACCTTTTTGTGCTAATAACACTGACAGATCTGGCAATCTCAAGAACAAAGAATGAAAAACACTTTATTTTCAAAACACATATTTGTAAAAGTTGTCCACTTGTAAAAATATGTATTTTCCAGTAGGTATCTTCTTTCTAGCATGTTTGTGTGCTTGGGGAAAAGCTATTTCCCTGGATATTCTTAAGCACTTTTGATATTAAAGATATGTTCTTAATGTTATAAAATGAAAGGCCTTTCATTTACTAACTTGATGGTAGCACTTCATAGTTTAAGAGAATGTTGTCCATTGAGGCTGTTATAGTAAATGATACATAACGGAGTTATCATAGCACTCTTTTATGTTAAACTGTAAGCAGGATTTTAAGAAAGACAGATCCTAAAAGAATGAAGACTTGTTGTAGCGAAGAAAAATCCCCATGAGTGTGGAGGAAGAGTGAGAAAGTAAGAGCAGAGATGAAGAATATAGGTGGAAAAAAAGAAAAGTAAAGCACCAATGAGAACACTACAGTATAATTTTCTGTCTTTAAAATCAGTGATCTAATAACTTCTTAAAGACTGTTAGGATTATTATACTACACAAATTACTGCAATTTGAATTTTATTTAATAAAGGTGTGGTGTAAAGTACTTCAGTGTTGCAGTGGAAATGTGTAATTCCTTTTGTGGAATATGCATCCTGCTGTTTTCAGTTCTGCTTTCTGTTTGGGTTGTTGTTTTATCTGATGGTGTCCAAATGCCTCTAATAGGAAAGAGGTGGTTGATACTTTTGCTAATTGAAAAGAATGAGCTTCCTTCTCAGTCATGATTTTAAGACTTGCATGTATAATTGAACAGCTAACCCATTAGGCATGTTTCCTATCTGTTCAAAATTGTACACTTCTCTTTATAAGAGCAAGAGGTCTGCATGTTTTTGATTTTGCATTTTATGTTACTGGTTCTTTTTGCAATCACGAATCTCATACATCAGTTAAATTAGATCTCAAATTACTGGCCTTAAGATAATACAAAAAAATTGCTTTCCAATATTGTTCTGAGTAGTTTTCTCCAAAATGGAAGAGGAATATAACATTCCTTCATCTTTCTGTGTTGAATGCAAGATCTGTATTTTTGAATGGCCCATTTTTACCTCTCCTGTGAGTTGTGGATGCTTTCTGTGTACTCAAGTCAGAGCTGGTTTTTGCCAGTGCTGCCTAAGCGAAGCTTCCTGACACCATTTAGGTGCTCATATGGCTTAGAACACCACATATACGTGCAATTCTGCAAGAAGCACAAGATAATACAAAATGCTTTCCCTTTAGCCACAGACAAAGGTCTCTCATCTATATCACCACAAGCAGTTCATGCCATCATGTGATGGGATGGATAATCTCAACTGCTCTCATACGTTCTAACTCCTTGTGAAGACTTACACAATGAGCACATTGGTCCACTGTTTGTGTATGATACTACACAAGTCAGGCAGACCTTCTTTTGTTGCTTGTGTGAGTTCACAGATGTCATTGTTGATGTGACAAGGCAGTTGAAAGGTACCACAAACCTAGCCTTCCATATAGTTTGTTGAGTTATTATCATGAGTCTTCATGATAATTGTATGTAAAAGACTCCAGAACCATAGAGGGGTCATGCAGTGAGAGATTCGGCATTCTTTCTCAGTAGAACATGTTTGCTAGATGATTGTAAGGTTAGATTGCATCCAGTTCTGTGTCATAAATACTTGAGGCATCTTGTATGGTGTTTCTATTTAAAGTACATTGCATTCAGGAGTAATAGGATGAAAGCTTAAAGGGATGTGAAATCTTTTATTACCTAGTATCCTGTGATTCTCTCTCTCTCTCTCTCTCTCTCTCTATATATACCTCAATTCTGTATTGCACTGATTTAAAATCCTTGCAGGAATTAAACAAGAGGACTATAGAAATTGTGCACTTCATGTTTGGGACTTCTACTCCCCTTTCCCTACAGTACCTATGCATGTACTGAAATAACTTCCCTAATGAAACCATTTTTCTTCTAATGAGGAAACAGTAGAACATGGCAAAATAGCATGGCAGATTCCTGCCATTAATGCTATTACATTTATTTTAAAGAGAATAGAAGGGAGCTATTCTATTCCAGCAAGAGACTTGATCGCTTTCTATCTCACATTCTTTTGTTGTCCCAAAGACTGAAGAAAAAAATGAACAGTGCTAATGAAATCACAACTGCCTTATAAGGCACTGAGTGGGGGAGAAAGAAAAGGACCTTTTGAGGGGAAAAGTTATTTGCCATTTTGTTTGCAACTCTGTTTTGCAAAAAAAACAGTCTAGTTGTGATAGAATAGGTATATTAATTGAAGCAGATTGAATTTATTGACATATTGCCTCAGAAAACCTAGGAACAATTTCTGGCAATCATAAGGAAGCTCAGTTTTGTTTACATCTTCCTCTAACCATTGTGCCTTGCCATCTATTGTGACTGCTGTAAAAGTGAAACTTCTAAAATGTTTTCTGCATTCATATATTTCAACAGAAGTGTCAACAGTGATGGCAGATTTGCTGATGAAGAGCAACAGTTTCCCTGGTGAGAAAAGATGATAATTTTTTTTTCCTACTCCCGATTTCTCAATATTCTGAAAGCTTAGATGTCATTCCAGGACTTCTTAAAAGCAGAGGTGCATTGAGTGAGGAAGAGTTTGGAGGCAAACAGTTCATTCCCAAGTGGCCTGTTCTTTTTTTAATAAGTGAGTTTTATAAAGAGCTACAAAAGGATTACCAGGTGCTGTAAAGAAGATGTACTGTGCCCCGTTTTCTTTCACCATTGCTCTCTTTATTAAATGCCTGTTCTACAGTATCCTTGAAATATATTCTTCTTCCATGAGAGTAGTTTCTCTTTCTTGTGCTTTTTAAAAGTTTTGTAATATTTCAGTAGAAAATGATAAAAGCAAAGGATTAAATGATAAAGTGAATCATATATTCATAGAATAGGGTAGGTTGGAGGGGACCACTGGAAATCACTTCTCTCTGCTTAAACTACCTTCACAGCTGTGCTCAAAATATACATTCTTTTTCTCTTCAAAGAGAAGGATTCCCACAGAGGAGAGAGATTTTTTTTTTTCCTGAGGGGAACACCCATTCTGTTTTGCTCTGGATAATTTTTGGAAATGAGTGACAAGGTGTGGCTGTTTGTTGTATGGTGTAAATGATTCTCCAGACTTTTTTCAGTATTTTTCTCTTTCTTTTTTTTATTTTTTTTTTTTTATTTTTTTTTATTTTTTTAATTTTTTTTATTATTTGTATTGACAACTTCTGGAATTTTCATAAAGACAGGGAAACTGGGAATTAACTTACTCCCAACTAATCCTTATCTATTTCTGCCTTAGTTCCACTGGCTATTTGGACCACTGATTTCAGAAGTAAACACTTAAGTGGTCGGAATTCCTTCATGGGTGGAGCTTTCTACAGTGTTTCCCAGATTGTGACACCTACCCTTTCAAGAAGGTGTCCAGTTTGGTATAGGGTTAAGGGATACTGAGAGAGCACTAGAAAAGAATTTTTCAGAACTTGTTATAGAATTCTAAAGAAAAGGGTAAGAGGTAACTTATCACTGGTCTCTTAGCTCACAAAAGAGACAGTGGAGTTTAGGCTCATTTTTGCAATATACTCCAGAGTCTTTCCACTCTAGTACTTAGTTTCAGTCCAGGGTCATTGGTCTCCGAATCTGGGATATCTAGGCCTTGAGAGTCCTTAATACCAATTGAATTGCAATTCTGGAATGGGTAAATGTGCCATGCAGAGGGTAAAAAAGGAATGCCAGTTCAGTCTAGGTAGATGTATAGTAACAATGGATTTTAATTTATTTTCTGTTTAGAAATGCAGTGCTTATGCAAGATTCAAGTTAGGAAGATGATGAAGGTGTGATTTTCAGACTTAAATATATTTAGGCTAGTGTTTTAGATATTTTTTAATGCTTAGAATTGGACTGTCAGTTGTCTGGTTGCCTAAACATACTCTCCCATAAATAGATACTGTTAATATTTTCAATATTAGACAGAATATGGAAAGACTGAAGAATAAAAAGGATAAGGATTGACATTTTTCATCAACCTTGATTATTCATTTAAGTCATACGGTTTTAACATGTGTATGCAGTTCTCCATCAACAACCTGTATAAATAAGAAATGCTGTATGTTTTTATAGCTGGAGTTGTCCTAAGAAATGATCTATTCCCATGATTGTGTTTATAGAATTGTTATTTACTCATCTTTAGGATGACTCAGAGTGTAGTTGGTCTATTCGTCAATATATTTTTGCAAATTATGTTGTCTTTCTACTAGTTATCTTTTCTCATATCAGTGGTATCAGTTTTATACATGATTATAGTTTTCAGTCTTTGTTTTTTTCTTTGCTTATGGTGTTCCTTATAATCCTCTACAGTTCCTGAAATAATTTCAGGACATCTATATTACCAGTTTTTGAATTATTTTCATGCTTTTGAGAAGTTTTGTGGTTGAGAAATAAAATTGACTCAAGTTGCGTGTAATTGGCTTAATACTTTATATCTCTTTTAGCTGTCTGCAAATAATTTTGTTTCCACTGGTTCTTTTGAAAAGGAAAATAGTCTTTAAAAATTGAGCTGCTGTACTGGATTTTTTTCTTTGGGGCTTGTTTCCAGGTTGTGTTTATCTGTCTTGTTTGTCCCTCATATGACATCACAAAATGGAAGATTCTGAGGTAGCTGAGCAAAATAGGGACATATTCTCTTAAATGGCTTAGTGAAGGTCAGTTCTTTGTCTAAAAGAATAGGGTGCTTTTCAAGTGCTAAGTTATGGGTCTGGAAGAAATCAGTTGGTTTGTAGTAAAACCCAGAAAAACATATTCCCTACTATTCAGCTAATGAAAGACAATACCAGAAACTAATTTTGATGTCCTTCTGGCAACATAAGAGGTCTGGATAATATAATGAAATTGGAATAAAGGGATTAATGAGAAATGCAAATGTTAATTGGTATGTGGAAAAATTAATTTCTGTGAGAGTAAATGACAAAACAAAATACTGATTTTTCTCATTTTGCCAAAAGCTAAAAACACTTCCTGCTTGCTTCCTAGTTGCTTTGGCAAAAATACTGTGATGTTGTTTATGCTTCCTTTCAAAGTCTACAGAGCAATGTCTTATTGTTAACGTCAGTAATTTTGATTTAGAGTTAGAACTCCTGTTTCTTGATCACTAAGCACAGTGGAAGAATCATGGTAGGAGGGGATTGTGTTCTGAAGCAGTGGCTCCTGAAAGCATTGTGTAAATGAGCCTGCTCTGAGAAGATTCATTGCAGTTTCTCTTGCTGCAGGTCTGCATCTGACTACCCTTCTTTGCCTTTGGGCCCTTGCACCACTTTGTCCCTTGCTGCTGACTCAAGGTTTGCTCACTTGTCCTTAGTGCCCTAGTTCCCACACTCACCATTAGCTCCTTTAGCTTTGCCTGGAGCCGCTATTGTTCTTTTTAAGACAAAGCTGCTGAGTTTGGCTGTGCCCTGATAAACTTGGTCTAGAGCCCTGTCTGTCTTTGCACAGTGCTCCACTGTGCTCCTGCCAAGAGATCTGATGGTCTGTTCATGAGACCACAATTCTCAATAATTTAGAAAAAATGCTAACTGGCTGTCAGTAGATAACCCATTGGCTGATACACCAGAGGGTTGTCCAGAAGAGCCTCAGCAGCCTGAAGAAATGGTTTGACAAGAACATTATGCAGTTTAACAAAGACAAATGCAAAGTCCTGCATCTGGGCAGGAACACGCCTGGGCACCATTATATGCTGGGGGTGATCCAGCTGGGAGGCAGCTTTGCAGAAAGAGACCTGGAGGTCCTGGTCTACAACAAATTCATAGAGCAGCTCAGAGTGGAAGAGACCTCAGAAGATCATCTGACCCAGTCTTTCATGGAAAAGAGAGTAGATGAGATTATCTAGCACCTTGTTTGTTTGTGTCTTGAAAACCTCCACTACACCTGGGCTGCTGGGACCAGCTCCAGGCTCCCCAGTGCAATAGAGCAATAGAGATATGAAATGGCTGGAGGCAGTCCAGCTATTAAGATGTGAAGGAACCCTTTTTATGAGGAAGGGCTGGAGCTGGAACTGTTTGGCATGGAAAAGAGAAGGCTTGGCAGGGGCTCTTAACATCTTTCAATACCTGGAGGGAGGGTGCATTGTGACACCATCATTGATTGTGTGGCAAGAGCTACTTCTCTCCACTGGCAAGCACTCAAACAGGAAAAACTATTTACCTGTGAGGGTTCTTTTTAAGGATTTATTGGATATACTTCCACAACATCTTCTTTCAGCTTTTCCCTTTGTAGTCCATATAGAATTGTGAGTCTTGGGTTGAAAGAAGAGTGCTCAGCTGCTTAAATAGCCAAATGATCCTTATCAATATAAGGCATGCCATCCTGGACAGTGCTAGCAATAAAAATAAACCCAGATTACAATGTAGATGTGTAGTCATACTCTGAATATACAGGTGAGTAAAATCTCATAACATTCTTTCTAAATGGTCTATCTGTTTAAGGATTGTCCACAATCAAGGGAACTGAGCTCTGATCTAGTCTGGAAGAACACCTTTGTGCCTAGTAGTCATTTTGATACATCTGGCTTGCCTGAACAGGCCCCCAGGATCTGCTTAGCATTGCTTGAAATCTGTTCTTCCTAACACTTAGTGAAATGTCTTGATTTTTGGGTGTAGATACACCATGTCTGGCTTACCAATGCACACAACGTATGTTGGTAAAATCAGATGTTCACTGCTTGTATTTATGTATAAACAGTCTGCATCTACTGCAGTGCCTAGACTGTTTTTAGAGCTTTGTGAAAAGTTAGAAATTGCTCTCCTAGACTTTTGCAGACCTGAAAACATTGATATATCAAGGATCCAAAAGAAAACTTGTAAAAATTTCAGTCACATTTTTTGTATTTTAAATAAACTAGAAAAAGGAATTTTATGGGAGCTGAAGGGGATGTAATGAAGGAAGGAACTGAATGACTATGAGGGGAAAATGGAAGAAAAAAAAGGGTTTGTTTACCGTATCAAAATAAAGACCAAAAATAAAAAAATTAAACAATTAAACTATCTGGACCTTAGATTTGCTTCTGAGAAAGTAACTTAAAGATAAGAATGGTGGTTCTATAGATGTAGAAAGGACTCAGCAGTAATAGAGATGTAGAAATCATATGCTCATAATTAAAGTTCTTTGGCATAATAAAAAGGGCATGTTTAAAAATGGAGAAGAAATCTGTTTCCAGACATCAGATTGTGTCTACAGTCTAGGGCTTCCTTACAGAATTTACTCAGGGCATGCTGTGCACAGTCTGTGTGTTAGTAGCTCTCTACCTTTGTAAGAATCTCTTCAGATTCTGGTTTGCATGGGGTATTCCCAATTCCTGTATCTACTTTAGGAGAGAGTCCATGGATCCAGTTTACATGAGCCTCATAACATCTGGATGAGCAAAGTTGTGTGAAGCCTTGGCACTTGCAGAAGGAGATACTGTGGGGCTTATGACATTTTCCATCCTCACTGCCCTCATCTTTTTCTCGTTCCCCTTTATTCCTACTCTTCTCTTTGAAACGTAACCTGTATATTCTTCATACTTTATTACACTATCTTAGTTACTGTGCTTCTCAGTTCTTCTCCCACTTTGTTATCTAGTTTTGCCTACCAAAGCTGTAAGAATATGTAGGATGTTACAGGATCCTTAGTGTGGGGAGAGGATAGTTTTGGGTGGAAATGCCTTGAAGCTGGCCAATTCAGAAAAGGTGGTCATGTTGTCTTTTTGTCTTAGTTGAGCTTTGCTACCTTGCTGGCCACAGGTGCTTGATAGATACAATTCTTTAGAGAATGATTAACTTCTGAGTATTATCATGTCTCTTAATTGGTAACTAAATTACCAGGAGCATCAGCGATACATCTCTACTAATAATTATTAAAAATTAAACGAAGTCTCTGGCTTGGTGGCTATCTGCAGTGTCATAGGTTATGTTATACAATGAACCTATTTTGAATTACCTCCCATTTTTTAATACCAACACACTAGGGAGTGTCTGGGAACATCCCTACCTCTGCTTATCTATGCCCTGTGCCCAGGTGTTTGTCAAGGAAAATAACACCATTCTTGGGCCAAAACTGTAAGCAGGGGTGATGCTAAGTGGGACTGTGAGACAAAATTCACGCCCATTGCCAGCTTCTGTTTGGCAGGTGAAGAGGTAGCCAAGTTCTCAGATGTTTAAGGTTACTATAAAGAAGGAGCCCAAGCACCATTCCTTCATTGGGTCCTACTTTCACATTTGTGATTCAAACCTTGCTGTTGTGTGCAACTTCTTTGGAGATTAACTAGTTCAGTTCTTTTCCTCTGGGCTATAGTGTGTAGAAATGTAGTTTTCCCTGGAATACCTGGAAGGGTGAGAGTTTGCAGATTTACTATTGACTAGAGGCTCATGGCAAGAACAAGCAAGTAAATGTCTAAACATGCAGAACTTCTTAGTAAAAGCAGCTTTCACTTAATTATCCATTCTTTCACCAGGGGAAAATACTGAACACGTATTGGGTCTGGCTGAGACGAAGTTGATTTTCCCTGGAGCAGCTCTCACAGTGCTGTGCTTTGCATTGGTAGCTAGAAGGGTGTTGTTGATAACAAACCAGCATTTTGGCTACTGCTAAGCAGCACTCCACGACATCAACGCTGTCTCTCCAACACAAGCCTGTCACCAGTAGGTTTGGGGTGGGCAAAGTCTTTTGAGGGGACATAACCAGGACAGCTGGACAAGATTCACCAAAGGGATTCCATAATGTATGATGTCTGCTCAGCAATGAAAGAGCTAAGACAAAGTAAGTGAGGGGACATTTATGAAGTGAGGGAGCACTTATTATTATGAGGTTTGTCCTTCAGAGCAATCACTATGCATGCTCAAGCCCTACAATCCTTGGAAATGGCTAGTGGGAAGTTGAGCATAAATCTTTTGTTTCTCTTTGCTTCTGCAAGTGGCTTTTGCTTTATTAAACTGTTTTTGTCTTGATCCATGGGTTTTTCTCCATCTTGTTTCTACCCTCGATCCTGTGAGGAGAGGAGTGAAAAGAGTGGTATGATTGGGTACCCTGCATCTATCCAAGGTCAGCCCACCACACCACACTACTCCAGTACTGGCTCACTTTCCTTTTGGAAGTCCTAACATTCTGTGTAGTTTCACGAAAGTAGTGTTCTTCATTGAGGCTACTATGATTTCTTTTATATGAGAAAGATAAAAATGATCCAGTTGCCAATTTCTTTTTCATCTGTAAATCATCAGAACCTCTCAGTTGATTTCTTGATGAGCCCCTTATTAGATGATCAGATTTCTGCCAATTGACTTTGTTTCCAAGACAACCACTCTCTTGGCAAGCCAGTTCCCTTCAATAGTAGTTGACTTATTTTTTAGAATAGGTTGATTATATTTTAACTGCATTGTTCTTAATAAGATACTTCTATTTAAGTTTCAATCCTAAATGAAAATGTAAAGATAATGAACCAAAAGTCTGTGTAACTAAAATGAAGTTGACAGAGTGGTAAAGATGCATAAAGGGATTTTATAGTCACTCACAGAATTCCTGAATTGTACATATTCCCTAAAGATAAGCCTGCCACCAACCATTCCCATTTATGTAGGTATTCAGTGTATTCATTTTCTGAAAATAGTGGAAGTTTGGGTGATTTATGAGGATGTTTCCCAAAAGCATAGATGGTTGTACCACTGGTATTCACAGAACAATTTGCTTTCCTACTAATTTAAGTCTCTAAACTGGTTGATAGTGGTGTTTAAAAAACAATTCCAACCCACCTTCTTTTTGTGCACAATTGACATGGTCTTACTCTGCAACTTAGACATGCTGTTTCTATCTGGTAAGTTAACTCATCCTTTGCTTCAGTGGCTTTTTTATATTAATCTGCTTTTGCTTCCAACAAAACTCATAGCATTGTCTGTGTTGAGTTTCTTGGATTCATTCTGGATTTACATTTGCAGGGAAGAGGCACAGAAAGGATATATAGTTACAAAACTCCTTCTCTGAGGAAAGCAAATTCAAACATCCATATTCGCATAGGCAGGTAGTATCATCATGCCTACACACAATTCTGAACGTACTGATTCCTGAATATAGCCATGTTTAGTATAAGGTGACTGAAGTTGTTCTCTTGCTTATCCAGCATCCTTTCCAGTTATAGTCTTGATTTCAGGGATGGCTGAAACTTGTAGAAACATTTCTGAAACTTTTTAAGTTTGTAGAATAAGGCATTCACAGAAATGGAATCAAAATTTTATTTCTGCCAGTACACTGAACTGATATAATGTGTACTGGAAACCCCTTCTTTCTTAGAAGGTGTCAGACAATTTTAGAGATGCAAGCACTTGTCTTTTTTTCTTTATAAGGTATTGCTTCCCCAGAGAGGTAGAAATTACTATATGTGAGCTGAAACAATTTCAAGGTAGTTTGTGTAAGCATTTGGATTTTGGAGCACTTAAATCCTCATGCTGTAAAAATAAAGCATTATTCACTGTTAGCCATTATGAAGCAACTGTTCCTCTGTAATGTGATTGCTTGGGAAATTTTTGACTGATCACAGTGAGCTATCTAGTCTCTTTTGTGGGGAACTGATCTTGCAAGAGCTTTGTCTTTTATTCTGTCTCCATCTGTTGATAGGATGACTTACGTCTTCTGTCTGGACTGACAGACAGGATTTAGGCACCAATCCAGCAAGCTACTTAAACAACAGTTCAACTTTAAGCCTTAGAGTAACTAAATTACCTGGCTAGAAAAAATTGAAATAACACTGCTAACACACTACTTTCATCTGTAGAAGGGCGTTCAGGAGATTAAGGTTGTATTGGTACGTGAACTTTAAATGGAATAAGAAGTGTTAAATTAAACATACATTGAGAATAGAAAACATAGATTAAGACTTCCCTCTTTAGTTACCAGAGAAAAGATTCCACTTTGATAGCAGAGAGTCTCCATCTTGTATATTTCTTTCAGAGAAGCGCTGCTTGAGTGTGTAGCTAGGCAAACAGAATAAATACATTTATTATAGATGTATGTAGTAGTTTCCTCTGTCCAAAGAAAGACTGACCATAAAATCAGCAGGAATTATGGCATTACTTTGTAAAACAATAGAAATGGCAATGTATTTGTTTCTTGTACGAACAGAACTAGTGACCTCTATGCAATTAGCAATAGTTCACTGGCAGACCCAGAAATTCTAGTATATGCTTTAAAGGTTACTTGAGTGTTTGTTTCCTTGAAAGGTCTTCTCATTAAATGTTTTAAAAGTGTTAATCCTGTCAGAAAAAAATACTGTCCTTGTGAATGTGTAAACTTACAGTTTTAAGCTAGTTGAGTTTTGTATACATTTAATGAAGCTGATGGTAAAATAGAAATTGTCTATTTCTGAATTTAGTTCGGTTGTTCTTTCAATTGATTGAGCAAGCAGAAATACTTTAGGTTTTGTGTTCCATGATGGTGACCTCTTGTGGTGTGAGTATGTCAGTATTTCTGAAGGAGCTTTCTGTAATATGGGAGGAGGTTGTATTTACATGTAACTTTTAATGAGCAGCTAATTTACTAACTTTTTAAAATAGCATTATCTTTTCCAATTAGTTGCTAATATGCACAACTCAATGCAGGTGAAAGAATTGTGAGCACAGTTTTCTGATAATGCTTTTTTGTGTCCGTACTGTATTTTTTAGTAACCAGAAGAAAGAGCCTGGCACAAGGTCATCGCAGCCAAGGACTTCAGGCTGGAAGAGAAGAGTAACAGGTACGAGGAATTTCAATATCCATTCAAAAATTGTGAAATGCAGTCAAATAGAAATAATCTAATTCTTGTGATTATGCCAATATTGTTCTTTATTATTTACTGAACAATAATTTTTGTTTTCTAGACATACTGGGTTTTCTTACTGTTCTTAATAAAGAGAAATAATATTCAAGAGATCTTCACTCTAAAAATCTGTTGGTATTTCCTATCTTGCTTTTCCCATATCCAGGTTTAAGAATTTGCCAATCCATTAACACTTGATTTGCCCATCACTTTTTGTAATCTGTCATAGTTGCACAGAAACTAATAAAATTATGCCAGCCTGTATTACCTGAAGAAACAGATTTTGGATTGCTGTGTGGGGATGCGTTTTGCTAATTTTGCATAACAGATTTTAATAATGTTTTCTCCTAGCTGGCACATTTAATACATCACAAGAGCGTATTTGAGAGTCTGAAGTTTCTACTGTGCTATTAGTATGCTTTATTATTATTTTTCTAGAACTGAGAAACTCTTGTTTTTCCAGATCATTCTGGCAAAGGGTGTTCTGTGCTCTGCTCTCATTTCCTTGTGAGGAGCAGAGAGCATTTACCATGTCATGCGAGTTAGTATACTTATAAGCCTTTTAATTTGTTTGTGCTATTTTATTGACGTTATAAAGTGTTTTTTAGGATAGTTTCTTTTTATATCTACTTTTCTTAACATTATGTAGCTTCCTTAGTTTGTGCATGCTTCATCTTTAATCCCACAGTAAAGAGTGGGATAGCAGTAGGAATTCTCCATCATTTCTTCTCTACAATGGGATTCTGGGTGGAGTGTTCATTTACAAATTATTTCTATTTTCAGATAGGAATTGTGTTTATGCTTTGACATTTTAGAGAGGAGGTAGACTGTTCTAATATTGATCTATTCGTGGCCACTCAGTATTCAGTTAAAAGGCTAAACATTGTAAGTCAGACAGTACTCAGCTTTTGAAAGCTCAGTGTTGCTAAGGCTCTTGTATTTACATGCTAAAAACAGCAACCAATAAATGTAGACTGATTAGTGATTTTTTTTTTTTTTTTTTTTGACCAGAATGCAAAGCAGCGGTTAAGACCTATGAAAAACTGAGGCAACCAACTTGAACTTGCTGCATTCTTTTTCTTGAGTATATTTTCTGTTGAATTGTGTTTTGCTCTTTAGAAAGTTCTGGATAGGTTCTGCATATTTTGAATATAGCTAGTACCCTAACTTTTCATCAGCAGCTTGAAAAATCTCCCAGGACTGAGACATATACAATTTAGTAATGTTGCTTTTCTTTTTAGTCATATATTGTCTGGTCATTCTTATTGCTGGGATTTATACTGTTTAGTAAAAGCTGCTTATCTTCTTTTTTACTTAGGTATAAGAGATACTTTTTAAAAAAAATTATACCATTATGATTTTCAGTTTGCTGTATTCTTCTGATGAATATGACACAAGTGAAGCAGAGCAGTACAAAAATAAATCTGTTCTTTCATTCTGAACTGAAAATTAAATGGCTTTGGTAATTTTTTTTTTAAGTGAGAAGTTTGGCTTTATCTGCAAATGCATGCCTGAATTTTCTATTTCTTGTCTAATGAAGTTAAGTATATATGTAGTTTAAAAGTCAGTCCCGTCTTTCAGTTTAAGGGAGGTAGCTACAGATAAAAAAGAAATAATTGAGTCAATATGTGGGTTTTCTGGTAGGAAGGAAAAGTGCACACTGTTCTAGTGTTCTCATTTCCAGCTGGACTTTCACATTATCCAGAGCAGAATTTTCACTTCATTGCAAACACTGCATAGTGTTTTATTAGTTAGGCTACTCATTAGTTTAAATAAGATTGCCAACTTGTTTGATCTAGAAAATAAAAATGGTATGCAAAATAATAATATTTGCTAATAACATGTACTTATATATAATACATATAAGAAGTATAGTATATTACTTATGAAATAGCAGCATTTATAAACTTTTGAACTAGGTATATTTGATAGATTAATTGTGTGTAAGATGTAGGTAGACAGTTAATATAGGCCCAAAAAAAGTCCAGATTATTTTCTAAAGAGCAAGCTTTTAAAATGGGAAGTTTCAAATTGTTTTACTGTTCCAAATAATGCTAGTAATTCTCAGGTAGTATAGTATTTTTTGTGTTCATTTGTGTTTGTGTTAAGAATTTACCTCGTCCTTTAAATGCAAGAGCTAATAATGAACAACAGGAGACATTTTCAGAAAAATCTGTCACTTAAAGAAATGTTTATAATCCAATCTTAATGTTATTTAGTAGAATTGTGTGACTTTTATTTCCCTAATAAAAAAAACCTCAAAGCAAAAACAACACAACAAACCAGACCCTGTCTTTATAACAGCTTTGCTTGCCTTCAGGATAAAGAGCTTAACCCAATCTTCAACTTCAAACACATGCCTGCATATACCTTGTAAGCAACTGTTAGATCCTTTACATCTCAAGTTTCTCAGAAACTCTGGCTCTTCATCTGTAGTGACCCAATGGGAAAGGCCAGAATTTTGTGACAAAATACTTCACAAAATACTAGGTGGAGGTGTAATGAATGTTCAGCAAGTCAGAATAATTCCCAGTGATACTGCATCCATATGAAAGTGAATCCTGGACTGAATTTTTTAGTAAACAGTGTTTTAACCCATTTCCTTGTCCAGTCAGAAAACAGATCGATGCTCCCAGTCTTGTTTCAAGAAAAATTCTAGTCCACTGGTTTTTAGCTCTGCCAATTTTTTACTTGATGTCTGCAATATTTTTTTGTATTTTCATTTTGAAGCCAAGTATAAAAAAAGCTTAAATATTTCTTAAAACTCTCTTTGTGAAGTGGACAAGGTTTCTGATAGTGAAGAGTATTTCTCAGTCACAGGGATATTTGGCTGAGGGCAGCCAAGAACAGTGGGAGTTGATTGCCTTCAAGATTTCTGATGTTTTTTTGGAGGCAATATTCACATATCTGTAGTTTACCATTCATTTCACAGGATGCCATGTGAAAAACTGCTGAATGCAATGAAGAATAGGAAACACATTTTATAAAAGTTCACAAAACTAATTGCATGAAGTAGTTAGAATTTCTAACAGGATGTGATAACTAACAGGACTTTTCCCTAATGACCAGTCAGTTAATCAAGCTTAGTGTAATGTCATGCATGTGTACTAGATAAAATTCCACAATCCTAAAGGAGTATGCATTTTTAAACAAATAATAAGCTGTCACGTGAGCACAGAGCTGAAAAATAGTAGGACACTTTGATGTTTAAGTAGTTATTACCTTCCAATTCAGTGATCAAATGAAACATTAATGTCAGCAAACAAAAGCTTCACAGTACAGCTTTACATATCAAACCACTTATCCATCTAGTTTTGTTTGAAATGTTTAAGAACATGTGAATAAAAAAAAAGCTTGAATTCGTAGAATAACCCAGTATATAGCAAAACATGACATTTTTAGATTTTTTTTCTGACTAATGAACAAGTATTTGGAGCTATTTCTTATTGTAGAAAGTGAAACCTTCACTGAATGTGTGCTTTTGTTTTGAATGTATTTTGAAGGCTTAAAGGATGAAACAGGAATAAATGAATGGGAAGAAGAAGATTTCTTTTGGCATACAAAGATTCTACCAATTCTGCATGAACTGGAAAAAAGTGAGTAACACTGCTCTGAAAGGGTGTATTTTCTGTACTGTTTCTTGCAGGAAGCGTGGGACTTATTTGTGTTTACTACAAAATAATAACAGTAATTGGGGTATATGGCCTTTTATGCTTTCATATGTTCAGCGACTTCACAGGGTAAAACTGTCCTGGGCAGTCTAGGTGGCCCCGCTTGAGCACAGGGCTTGTACCAGATGTCATTTCAGAGGTCATTTCCAACCTTACCATTCTGTGATCCCGTAAAAAACCCCAAAACTGGTTCAGAGAAGAACTTATCTTGTCTGATTAAATTACTTTATTTTAGACAACATAGCTCTGCAGCTTAGCAGTCAGAGTTGAGCTAATAATTTTAAGAATAAAGTACTGCACAGACTCACTGCTTTAACCATAGACTTTATTGAAGGTCTCAATTAATTAAAAAAAGCTAAGAAGATCTTAATGAAAATTTCTATTTGTGATTAAAGTGTTAGATGTGCCAGAAAAGTGTGTAATGACTCAGAATACTGAAGCAAAATGGAGTAAAATTAAGTATAGCTTGAAAGATTTAGCTCTGGAATCCATTTTTCATTGAGCAAGTCATTCAGTTGCCTTCTGTAGACACTGTATTTATTTGAATGGTGGTAATACAGAAAGTAGGTTTGTTTTTACAAGTAATTGTGTTTTACAGGATCTTTAGCAGTATTTGTGACAGCATGGTACGGATTAGAACTTTTTTGCGTAGTTTTGCAGATGTTGATGAGTATGAAACACCTGTACAGTGCTAAGTGATTGCCAGTATATGGAATTGTTTAAAGAAGGCAGCATTCTTGTTCCCACATCTGTCACTGGTGTATAGAAAATAGGGATCAGGAAATCTGAAAACAGCTATGTAACCTCACATTTTCCTTGCCTAATGCCAAGATTGTCAGATTTCAGCTACTGAGTTACAGTTTTGGATGGTGAGATGTTCTTTATTTGTAAGAAAAATGAAATTTAGAGGTAAAATCTAATAATGTCTTTCCCTTGTTGTGAATGTAGGTAAGGAAAATCAGATTTCATGCCCCTTTTTCTCAGTCTTTACTTGATTTGGTTAGTGTATTGGGGTTTTTTAGCTTTTTAAAAATGTGGTTATGGCTTAGTTTTTCTAATAATAGATGACATTATCTAATGATACTTTCTCACCAGTTGATTGAATGTAGTACTACAGAAACCTTAAAACCTGAATTTTGCTACTTTTTGAATATTAACACAAATTGTAACTGAATTGCATCATTGCCTCCTGCAACTATGTGATATATTGCTTTTTTTTAGACTATTTACTGGACAGTTCTTATTAAAATAAATATTAGAATTCCATAGTTGAAATGCTTTGAGTGGGTCTTTTGATAATTTAATATTTTTTAATTTCGTGTGCAGTCATTTGCTTTCTACCTCTTAGCTAATTCTGTGCACATGAACTTAGGTCATGTTTAGTTTTTCATATATTAATAAAGAAGTCTTTTTCTTCACCTTCCTCAAGCAGAAATATTTCCAGAAACCTTTCTATTCAAAAACAAATCTGAAGTTAACCTGGAATTTATTTATTGCCTAAATTCTTCTGAATATGATGTGGTTGAGTTGTTTGTAATATGACAAAAAAAGTCTCTTTTTCTACAGGAACAAATAATTTATTTTGTTACATTCCAATACTCAGGAGGTTAAGTTTTAAAATGCCCCATGGGATGAGTGGTGAATAATTTTTTGTTGTTGTTAATTTTGATGAAATGGAGTGTAAGACCTTTCAGTTTTGGTTCTTTGCAACTCCTCTTTCACATCTTGCTGGAGCAGAGCATTTAGAATCATGCTATATTTTGTTAAATTTTCTGTCCTGATGAGAGTAGGAATGGAATAGTCATTGCAGTTTCTTGAGTGTGATGATTGCAAATTGAGAGCTTCCAGGCACTTCTCAGCCTGAGAGATTGGTCCTTGAATCTGCCTACAGGTTTGGGGCCTCAGATGTGTTTTTTGTTGTAATTTTCTGTCCGTACATATTCCATCACAAGTGCTTTGACTCCTTGAGTATGACTGTTTCAGCTGTGAAGTACACCCTGAGTAAATGCAGTGTTTACACTGCCAGTTCAAGTGGATTTACATGGGACTTTGCAAGTGTCACCTTATGGAAAAAAGTGAATATAAAAAAAAAGTTTTAAAAAAATCTCACTGTTCAGTTTTAAAAATAGACAAGACTTTTCCTTTTCTCTGTAAAGTAAACACATGCATGATTCCGTTGTGTTGAGATGCAGTTTTTGTAATAATTTGCTGGTTTATTTTTGTGTATTTTAAACAGAGTCTCAGGGACTTGGGTGAGGAAGTAGATCACTTTTTTGTCCATAGGACAACATTCCACTCCAATATATCTTGTACCTATACATTGAAGAGCAATTGTAGCAAGTTTTTAGATTCACTTTTTTTAATCCCAGCAAGGTTTGATGTATAAAGTTATGCATATGGGGAGAAAAATGCTCCTTAGCTATCCCTTCTTCACATCTAATGTTTGGTGGAGTGCTTCAAAGAATGTTTCCAGAGACACAGTTTCCTTGTAGACATTTGGTCAATCTGATTATTAAGCATCAAAGGTTAGTTTAATTTTAGCTGTAGGTATTATTTTGGCTCCATGATTTCTTGGCTTGAGTCTCTTTTTTTAAAAAAAAAAAAAGCAGAATAAAATTATTTCTGGGGATCATGCTATCATGTGAAGACATTTATTTGGTGTCTTATTTTTGTTGTTGTGCAACCTGTTCTTTATTTTGTTCTTTGGTGTCTTCATGTATTGAGATGGTCTGGATAAAGTGGCACTGATAATTATTTTTTATTTTTCTCTCCCTTCCTACACCCTTCAAGGAGAAGACAATATAGAACAGCTTTGTCTAGCTTGTACCAAGCTATATCAAGCATTGGATGAAGGAAATATGCTTGGAAAAAGATTTAAAAGAAGAAACATCCTTCTGAAGACATTATATAAACTTGTAGACATGGATTCAGATCCACTTTCACTGAAGCTGGCAAAGATTATTCTGGCTGTAAGTGTTTTGAAATGCTCTTTGGTGGAATGTGAATTTCAAAATCATGAATTACAACTTGCATTTAATTTTCCATTTCATACTTGTAAACTGTATCTAAACTAACCCTTTCCTAAGTACAGTTTACGACCACAGAGATATTACTCTCCTATTCATCTAGATCATCACTTGTAGCTTATTTTCTGCAGAGAAGTGACATCTATTGGAGGAAGGAGGGGCACAAAGTAGGACAGTTGGTGTTTGATGGCAGGAATATTGTATAGGCATGGAAGAAACACAGTGTTCTAAACTGGGGTACACATGCAGGAATTTGAAAAACCCAATGATTATAAGATATACACATGGAAATGAAGCGTAGTTTTTGAATAATATTGTGGTCTTGTTCTGAAAGTACCAAAATTGAGGGGTTTGGGTTTTTTTTTTTTAAATAAGTGACTGAATGTAAATAATCTTCTCTTTAGTATTTCTGGTTAAAACAGTCAATGAAATTTTGTGCTTTAGAACTTCATTCTTCATGTTCTACAAAGCATGTATGGACAGTCACTGGAGAAATGATGCCCACTGATATTGTGTTGTAGGCGTCTGAGTAATTTGTGTGTATATTGAAGGAGTCGTTTTCTCTATAAGGTGGTGTAAGTTAATTTATTCAGAAAATACAGTTATCTACTCAGATACCACAGAGATGTTAAGTGGTGCTTATCAAAAAGAAAGGTTTCTTTACAGACATTTTTCTGTGTAATCTTTTAAATAGCATGAACCTAGAAGAAATTGCCCTTGAAATGCAGAGGAAAGGGAGACAGAGAGATGTCATTGTATTTTTACCACATTTACTTCCCTTCCATGATCTCTCATTGTAAGATCGTGCTTTCCGATAGCTGAGAGTAAATTTCATTATGACACGTACTGTTGTACTGGAGTTCTTTGTGGTAGGGCCACAGATGCCAAATCACTGATTTCTATACACAATTTCTTTGTAAGGGAATTGGAGAAAAAATCCTGCAAGTTATTGATATACTACCTGTTTATATTGATACATTAAAAGTTAAAATCTGTTATTTTAAAGCCAGCAGAGTTTGCTAAATGGAGTTTAAAATACCTGAGTTTCAGATATTTCAGTTTTCTTTACTTCTGCATGCATCTGCAGTTTGTTTTAATGTGTTGTTAGGATTTCAGCTGTAATGTAGTAGTTTTGTGAGAATACAAGTTTGCCATGGTGTCTGATCCTGTAGAATGTTACGATGCATTTTTGCATGCAGATTTTAGTTGTGATTTTCTGTCTTTTAATTTCTTTGCAGATGAAAGTAGATGGAAAAAATCTTCTTGGTGTTTGCAAGCTAGCGTTTAAAATTTGTAGGAACAAAAAAAATGATTTCATCATTCAAAATGACACATTATTGGGTATGTATTCTTTCAACAGTTAAAATTGTTTATCTTTGAAAAAACATTTTCAGAGTTAACTTCGTCGCAGACTAAAAACTGCCTGCCTAAATCAGACTAGCGGTTGGTCTAGTCCAGTATTCTGTGTCTAAGTAGCAATGGGGATGGGGAATGGTGTTTAGGGGGAGCATGGGAGCCTGTGTGTTCTTTGTGATCTGTTTCCCCAACACTACTCCAGCATCCAGAAATGTTCTATTCTATTAGGGACATTGCATGACATATCCCTGCCTAATCCCTTTTTAGTCTCTGTTTATGTATCTTTTGTTCTCTAATTTGCCTTTTTGGATTTTCTGATTCTGCCTGCCTCTACAATGTCATAGAAAAAGTTCTAGGAATTCTGTATATGGTGCTTTAAATCTATATATTTTTCTTTATCCCCCTGCTTGTAGTTTTGCAGGATTTGTTAGAGTTGGTACAGTCAGCTTACCTTTAACCTTCAGGATTTTAAAAAATGCATTCTTATCGCATATCTCTGTCTTCTCCTTTTCAGGGCAGAGGCATCTCAGCCTCTAAGCTCATTGAACAGATAGTGTGTCATTCAGTTGTTTTTTAAGTCCTTCTCTGTACCTTCTCAAACTCTAGTGGATCCTTCTTGAAATTTATGGAACAAAACTGTCTATAGAATTCAAGCTGTATCTGCACCAGATTTTATAGATGTGAAATAATGCTGACTGTGGTGTTGGCCATAATCGGGGAGGATCTTGAGAACAGTCATTGGCTTTTTTATATTTTTTATAGCTGCTGCTGCACATTGAGCCAATGGTTTTAGAGAACTGTCAGCAATGGCTCTCTTTTGTGCTTGTAACAGTTTTTGTGTCATGCACAGCCCCCTGCCCCTTGAAAATATGAGAAATATGAAGAAAGTGTATGAATGATACTCAGTATTGATTGACAGCCATTCCTTTCATTAAAACTTCAGTATGTTTTAATTATGTAGGCCTTGATCTTGCAAGCAGTTGTTCCATGTGTATTGGTTAAGGCACATATGTATATTTGTTTAAAAAGTGGAGAGTATTCATGGTCTTAAAATTTAGTACACAATTGTTGTTAGAAATAAAGACAGGCCTTTCAAGTGATAAGGAAAGGACTCACAGAAAAGAGAACAGCTGGGTTGACTTTGGATACTGAGAAGTACAGTTTTGTAGAAATCAGCATGATACACACCATTTGAACAAGTTGCATTTTGCTCAAATATCCATCCTCATTCACTTTTCTTTCACTTGCTCTTCTTTCCCTGTGTTTTAAAAACTAGTCAAGGAAAGAACATTGGTAGGTACTGCTTTATTTGTTTATTCACTCATTGTGTTTTGGACTCACCTTGTCCCGGAACAAGACATGACCCTGGCCTATCATACAACTGCCCTCATCCCTGTTTCAGTCACTGGATTATAGATTCAATTTCTTTTTCCTCTTCTGTCCCTGTGAACAATTTATATGCAGTGCAGCAGCTCCAGTAGAAGAAATAAGTTAATCCTTCATCCCAGAATAGACAACTACTGTTCAAGACCCTGTTTGATACTGTGCAGAGCAGGAACCTGAATCTGAGTTCTCACATTCCCATAACCCGTGATTTAATTGGTGAGGGTGGAGTTTGGGCAAGTGCCTAAAGTGTGTATACTTCATTCATATATATATATATATATATATATACTTGACAAGACTTTCAGCTGCAGTTGAGACAGAAAAAAAATTTAAATCTCTTCAGTTTAATGATACAGGAAAATGTTTTTATTCAACTGGAACTGAATGGAACATAGGTAGCAGAAATAAATATCTCTTTGAATCAGTTATTACGAATTCAAAAGTATAAAGTTGGTTAGGATTACTAATTTGTATAAGATACCCCACTAAAATTGGAATGTCTCAATTTGACTGCAAAAGATACTTTGGGCTTGTGTTAACTGTAAATTTTAATATTTCAGATGTCTGACAGTGGTTGCACAAAATAAAACTTATGTCAACTTTACCTAGATAAAAAGTAAATCTAGAAAGGCTATGAGCAGATTTCGAACATGAGAGTTGAGTTAGGTCCCTGTGCTTTTTAGTGTTTAGTGTTTGAGATGCTTTAAGCCATTTGATTTTTAAGGAAGTGGTGGGAATTACTACACAAACTTCCAGGGACACACAATCACTTTTGCAAATCTTGACTGAGGATTTCAATGATTCCTGCTATGTGTTTACAGCTTACACTGGTTCTTGAAGTCTAGGAGAACAAAAGTTGGGCCCATTCTCTTATTCATCAATAATTGTTTCTTGGTTTCAGTCCAAATATGCAATTTTTCTAGCCCACTTATTAGAAATGTAAGAGTTCAATCTGAGGGTGTTTTCCAATTGTTAATCTCTTTAATGACTGGACTGTATCAAATATAAATTTTAACATTAACCTTTCTGAATAATTCTTTTCCTTTTAGATTATTTGTTGCAGGTTCTGTGGAATGAAGATCTGCAAACAAACAATGAAGCTCTTGTCTATTGCATGGCAGCTATAAAATGCATGTCTGAAAATGATGCACTGCTTTATAAAATGGTCAGCAAAGGAGCTGTTGAAATGTTTCTGGAATTAATGAAGCAGATTAATAACATAAAAGAACATGACATGTATTTCTCCAAGTTGGGTCACTTATTAGTCCAGGTTAGCATTTACTTTTATTTTGAAAAGTACGTACTTCAAGGGCAAATTAAAAATTTAATTAGAGGAGATAAGCTAACCCTGTGTGCTACTGACAGAGTTGTACCTATATTTCAATAGATTTATTTTTAAGATGTTTAATGAAGCTGTTCAGGACCTAATTTAATTACCACAGATGTTTGTGTGTAGTCAATTTTAAAGGCTTTAGAAATTCTGAAGTTAATAAAAATATTTTTAGGTACCTAGTAAACCAGTTTCTCATTACTACTTTATTGTGTTGTCAGTGTTCTGGATACTGTAGTAAACAGCTGAAAATGTGTACTCTAAACTCTTGAAACTGAAATAATAAATACAAACTGGTTCTGCAATTATCTAGGAGATTACAGAAAGCTTTTTATTACAAGAATAATGGCTTTTTATTACAAGAATAATGCATTTAAAAAACACTGTATATCTTTGACAAAGTGTTTTTGAAGAACTGTAATGTAAGGGAAAAGTAGCTTCAAAAGCGACCACTTTTTGAGTCTTCTAAGGCAGCAGGCTCAAAACTGTTTTCATATAAAAAGCACTTTGATAAGCAGTGGCTCTGAAAACTAATCCTTGGCCCTAAAACTGTTATTTTAGAAACACTGGGGGATGGGTATTTTGTTTACCAAGGATTTGCCAGGGAGATTCCTGGCATTTGTTTGGAAGTTACTGATGTAATGATTAATGAATGGTTTAATTGTAAACTTTCAGATACTTCATAGGAAAATACATTGGACAATTTTCTGAGGTAGTGTTTGCACTAGGTTTGCTAATTATACCAGATTTCTTTAATTCTCTACTAATTTATAAGCTAATTCTCTACTAATATATAAATTTATGGGATTTTATACTTTTTGAAATTGTATGAGAAAACAGCTTATATCACCACATTACTATTGGTGATTTTTGTCTGATTTTCTTAGTCTTAGTAATAAAACTAATGAAACAGTTTATTATCAGGATTTTGCCTAGCTGTCTGAACTTTCCCACAACTTCGCAGAAATGTTTTTCTTCCATTATTTGCCGGTGGTTAAGTTTAGGTTTTTTTCAAGGGTTTTGTTTGCAAATTTGTGGAAGGAAAATGTTATATTTTATGCTTTCTTTTAAAAATCTCTCATATCTCTGCTCTTTTCAGTAGAAATGGAAGTGTAGCAAAACTGCTTTGTACTGTTTGAATAGACTGGCTGTTTCTAAGAGGTTCTTGAGTGTTTTGTGGAGAACTCAATACTGACAGCTTCTCTTATTGAGATTGGTCTTTCACTTGTTTGTGTTCTCTTCTGTAGTAGTACAGATACTTCGGTTTTCTTCCTCTTGTGAGAAAAGTAGTGATTCCTACTTCTGTGGATTTCCTGTGTGCCTTTCTCATATTGGTTCCTTCAACAAATCCGTGTACACTACTTCCTTCATGTGAGTTAATTATCATTCATCATAGACAGATGAACAAGTAGTTCTGTTTTAGGGATGATTGAAGAAAGTTTCTTCTGTGATCGATGTCTTCAGAATAAAGTTTTTGTAGCATACAGCATCTTGTAGCAACAGATCAAATAGCCAGTGACAAGACAGAAATATTGTCTTCAGTTATAGAAAGAAAATTTTACTGGAGGAGAAAACCAATTTAAATAGTGACAGTGGTCTCTGAAAGGAGCTCTGCTATCTCTTAAGTATCCCATTTAATTGGGACCAACTCTTCATTCTTTAACTGTATAATTGCACAATCACCAGATGGCAGTGTTATACATAATCTTGCTAGATCATTTTTGTGGGAATAAAGTCTCTACCTGATTTCTTCATTCTTTCACAATGGATTTTTTGCAGAAGTCATACAATACAACAATAAAAATGTTTGTAATTTTTTCTTTTCCTTAACAGACGACATGATGAAACCAGGATCATCTTTGATTTATTTTATATTCCTTAACCTAACAGTCTGCTAATATTTAAATAAAAATATAGTAATGCTTATTCAAAAACCAAGATTTTTGAAGAGTCTCTGTCAAAACTTAATAAGTACTCTGTGTTCCTTAATTGAAAAGCACTTAAATGTCTTCTCCTTTAAAAACAACATTTGTCAGCAGTTAAATTTTCTGTTTGGGTGAATTTGATCTTTCGTATGGCAGTATAAGAATTAGGGCTGGTGGAATTGCTAAAGACAATTATTATGCATTTCTCCCTGAAACATAGGGTCTGCTTGAAGCACTCACAATATCTCTAGAGTTCAACTGCTGTCTGGCTAGCTTCTATTATTTTCTGAACTGTATTCATCGAATTTCAGTGGCACATTAGCTGTGTTTTGTGGATGTATATTTCTGTGAACTGCTGAACGTGGTTTTCCTGCACATTTAAATGTATATGTTATTTTGCATTGCTTTTCCTTTCCTGTCTTTTTCTGAGGATGGCTCTTGATAGAATTTACTGCCTGAGGATTTTGAACCATCTAAATATATCAGGCATTGAAAAAGTTTACTCTCATTTTGGAGACCTCTGTACTATTGTCTATTGATTTTTTTTTTTTCTATTATCCAGTATGTTTGCTGCAGTGAAAGCTCTTGTCTGGGTTTGAACAACACTTTTAATACGTGGCTTATCCTTAATTTCCTTTATTGTCTCTACTGAAACTTAGCTAGAATTCAAAAAATATCATCCTAGGCTGACTGCGAACATCTTGTGTGTAAGCACTGAATGGAGTCTCCTGTCTCTATTCCATGTGACAGGAATTTTTTCTATCAAAACTTTTGAAAAGCGAAGTATTTGATCAGAATATATTTATTAAAATATATCTCCAGCATTATGTTGATTTTTTTGTAAGCATTATGAGAAGGAGTGTGCATCTGGAATTTTTTTTTGCCGTTCAGTTAAAGTAATAACTCCAGATGTCTTCGTAAAATATGAGTGATATGAAGCAAATGGCCTCTGTAGGTTCAGATTCTCTGAATTATGAATATAGTATAAATTGCATTTTTAGTACCGAAGTTAAATCTATTCACATATCGCATTATTATACATTTTTTCCCTCTGTGCCTTGCTTCTCCATTTTGACATGTTGCATCTCCTGTTACTCCATTATGGAGCATCATGGGGCCACTGAAGATTTGTACTCTGCTGTCAGATTTGTTGAAGTAGGACAGCAAATTTGAAAGCTGCTGGAGAATGGACAGAATATGCATAGTCTTATGTGCAAAAGCTGAAAGACAATGTCTTAACGTGCTCTTGTCAAGAATATTTCTTTAAAATTAGCAATTACATATTACTGGATGAGCAGTCCAATTCAGTGATAAAATGCTTAATTTTCAGAGTTTTTTGTGGTAAGAAACAATTTTAACAGATAGGTTTTGTGCCTTATCAGACTACATTCAAAACCAAATTGAAGTTAATAACTTCACTCTGAATAAGAAAAATTTGAAGGATTCTCATATTCATGTAAGATTGAATGACTTCACATTCATTTTGTAGTAAGTTCTGGATTAGATCAAAATTAATTTACATGTCATTCTTCTCTGACCTTGTCATTTGAATAATCTTGCCTTGGAAGAGAACCAGAATATTCCAAAATACGCAATAGGTGATGCATTTTGTACATCTACAAGTGTTATTGAAATAAAACAGTATCATCTGAAAGTGTTTTGATTTCTTCAAACAGACTTGAGCACTTAGCGTTTTATTTGTATATTGTTCAAGCCGTGAATTTCTCTTAAACTTGATTAATTTTTGATTTTTAAATTTGAAAAAATTTGATTGTGTTTTAAAATCAATTCATTTTAGTTTGCAGTTTAGTTATCATCAAAATATATGTTTGTATTTTCAAGACTTAAATATAAATTTTCAATGCTAAGATTTATTGAAGAATTATGCAAAGAATTACTTTAACCATCACCTCATTCCAGTTGGTTCATGGCTGTATACATGCAAGATGTTAAAGCATATGAAGGATCATGTGTCCCTCGAAGAAGGAGGTTACATGCAGGCAAAGACCAGTATCAATCTTACATTTTCAAACAGTTATGCCAAATACACCAGCTTGCTGCCTGCACGTTTCCTGTTGTTATTCGCTGGTTTATACATAGCTGCAGAATGTTACCAGGGCGTGCAGACTGCCTGAGATGCTGTAGGTGAGAGCTGAGCATTGCGGAGTTCCTGCGCCAGCGCGTTCTGCTGTGAGTTAATGGATGTTCAAACGCTCCGTGTGCAGGTGACAGCCACTCTGCGCATCCTGGCCGATTGTCCCCTGGCGCGGCGCCGGCTCAGCGACAGCGGTGCCATCCCCGAGCTCTGCGTGGCGCTGGAGCAGCGCGGCAGCGACGAGGACACATGCCTCTGGATTGTCAGGGTGCTCAGGTACGTGAGAACACGGCTCTGAGTGCGGGCAGCTCCCTCTTCCTGCTTGAGTAACCCCAAAGGAGGCAGGTCGAGCGCTAACATTGGGAGATGTACATTGAACTCTTATTTAGCTCCGTGCAGCTTTTAATGATACTATGTCTATTAATACTTACAGAATTGTTTAATTGTAGCCATACAAACTTGGATTCATCATCCCCATGAAGAATATTTTGTTATATCGTGTCATTCTTTGATCCCACAGATTCTGATTGAGTTTTTTAAAGTACCATTTCTTATAAAACTGCATAAATTATTATGCAGTTTATTATTTATTAATCCTGGTTTGGGCCATGTTTGAAAAAAATTGATGAAAGAAATTACACAAGCAACTGTGTATTGTGAAATGAAATACACAAGAGAGAAAATGTTTTGAGCTGTTACAGAATGTTTGAGCAGATTAATCCCTGGGATCAGGGCTTGAGTGTGCAGATGGAAATGCTGAAAGAATCTCAGTTTTATGAGCAGCCAACGACTGCTTCCCAAGTTGTGCTTTTTAAAGGGAGATCAGTATGAGTTAGTCACCAGAAAGATAATTTTGTAGTCTGAATAGTTTCTCAATCAAAAGTCTTCCAGTTACCAAGCATCAGCTTGCATATTCAGTGCTAAATGGACTTGCAAACAATGTAAGGATTTTGAAGAAATTGTGAAATCAGCTGTTGGTAATTTCAGGATTAATTGGATTATAAGCACAGTTTATGAATGATGTGCTGGATGAAGTATTTACGATTGCTACTTTGTTACTGCATTGAGTTGTGTTGCCTGTGGCTCTATGTCCAATGAGATTCTGTTATGGCCTGTTCAGCTCCTCCAAGTTATCCATCACATTCTCCTCACTGCATGAGGTCGAGCTGTGCTTTGTACAGTGGCTGCATAAGGGGCTGGCATGCATTCCTCCCCACAGCTGGAACCAGGCAAATCTGCTCTGCTGCTGTTTGTGCTACCTGTAAAGCATGTGAATGGCTTCCCTAATTCCATGCTACCTTGTTCACATCTCTCTAGTTTTGTTCCTAAAAGTGAACTCTAGCAATGATTACAGCACTTTGAGCATATTTACTTCTTCTGAGGAGGGAGCATTTCTTTTACTTAGAAAATGCCATGAAAAGTGGAATAATGGGTTTGTAATTAAGTGTAATTGATACTTACACTGTAATTCTGATAAGGACATTTACTTGATATAGAATTCAATATGAAGGAAAAATAGCTTGCCTTACTTAAAGTTTCCTACTGCTTCAATTTTTTTCCTTAAGATTAGAATTGCATGTTCCAAGAATACAAATTAGCCATAAAATCAATTTAATTACCTTCCTGGAAACTGTAGTCACAAAAAAAAAAAAGAATACACTATGCAGTACAGAGCTCAGATTTGAATTTTGTTTTGTCTTCTAGTAATACAGAATTATTATTCTCTCAATCAACTTTAGGCAGCTTCTTTGTAGAGAATATGTTCCATCTATTCAGATTATTCATTCAATAAGAATGTAAACCTTCCTGTAGTTAATTGTAATTGAACATCAACACAGATCTTTTCTGGTTTTGACTACATGAGAAGTAAGATGTTATCCTCGCTTGTTCTGTTATTGCATTTTTCTGGTGTGACCAAAGCATGTCTAGTTGCCAACTTTGGCAGTGGTCAAGGTAAGCAGTGTAGGACTGGAGCAGCTGTTAGGAAATGTGCAGAAATAAATCATACCTGCAAGGAAGCACATTCTCTGTATTTGCTGACGAGAGATATATTCTCTTTGTGCTGTTGCTGGGCCCTACTAGGTGTGCTCTAGGAAAGGAGACCCCTTATTTCCTCTCATCTGACATCCCACATCATCTTGAAATTCCAGTTCTCCCATTTAGCACTAAGAAGTGCTGGTGTTAGCATAGTGTGCCCATATGGCAGGCAGGTTGGGAAGCTCCTTATGTTTGCTTCTTCCCGTAATTCACTGTGGCAAGGGTAGCTAGGCTTCTGTTGTGCTCTTATATAACTGCACATGCCTCTGCTAGAAGTCAGAGTATTGGCATTCTCTTCATTTGTTGGAAAGCACAGCTCTGAGAGTCAAAAGTGACTTTCTAAAAAAATGTTTTGCGGAAAAAAGTCCTTTTGTTCATTTACATACTTTTTTTTTTTTTTTTTTTACTAGCAAACTTTCTACCTACAATGACTTCTGTGCAGCTTTAGCAGACTGCTCCAGATGTTACGCCTTATTTTTAGCCCTACTAAACAAATACCAGAAGCAGCAGGTCAGTTTTTCATCTCTTGATTTTTATATATTAATCCTCTGACATGTCTGTGTATTATTGTGTATCAGCTTGTTTTCAGTGACCTACTTCTGTGCATTTACCAAATACAAATTTTAAATGGTTGACAGCATTTCTAAGTAATGAAATAATTTAGATTAAAAATTCAAAGCCATGTAGAAGACCCTTGATTAACTTGTCTGTCCATGTGCAGAAACAGTCCTTTGAGTATCTATTTTTTTTCCTAGTTTTAAGAAATTTTTTTTAAAGCAAAAAACTATTTTAATATTTAATAGTAGGAAATTGTTAGGCTTTCTCCTGTCCTGCTCACCTGCAAAAGAAATGTGACTTTTCTAGAGCTGAGCAGTGTGAACGCAGAGGAAAATATGTTCCTCGCTGTCATGTTTAAAGGGGAGATTTACTCAAACCCCTTGTGTTTGATTAGTCTGTTACAGCCCCAGGGAGGCTGTGACCCTTGTGCCCAACCAGTCTGTCAGTGTCCCATTATGGGATCCTTAACTTAGCAGTCCTATAGGATCTGTTCTACTGACTTATTCAGGGTCACACACCTAACAGAGAAACCTCCTCTTGGTCTCCTCCTTTACCCTCTGTGGGCAATGGGCAGTGCCCTTGAAGGACTCTCATTAACAGTTTGCAGAATAACACTATTAATAGAATTGTGAAAGGTTAAGGTTTGAGACTTGCCAATGATAAGTATCAGACAGCAAAAGTATACTAATTTAAAGCAATGTACTAACAAGCTCTAATCCCCAACAAAAGCTGGTTTGAGACAATCATTCAGCGTGTAGAGATCACATTTATTACACAGTAGGCATCCCTGTGAGGGAGAAGACAGGCTCGGCTTGTCATCTGATCCCAGAAGTTACAATGGAATCTTCCCCCATTTCTTCCCATTCTTAACTTATTTTTATACTATTTCTTTATGTTTAGGTGGAATTTGAGTGGCTTTGTTCATACCTCTTAATCAGTGAAGGATGGCTGGACTACAGGATGGATATTTCAGGATAATACCCAAGATAACCTTGGGGTGGGGACATGTGTTAGTCCAAGTAGAATGATTTCATAACAGTTGCTGATTCAAGAGCACGACATTTTCCTTTATCTCCCTTGGTTTTCAGCTGCTATGGGGCTTATCAACTAGATAGTACCACTGAGTTCCCTCTTCTGCAAGGGTTTCAACACAGTGCCTGGTCATGGTGTCTCCACTCTGCTCCACCCTCTGGTGGGTCCCCCTTAGATTGCATAGTGTGTGGGAGGTCAGATATGCTGACCGTGTTTCATCCAGGGAGTACAACTGTATTTTTGCCTGTAACTCCCATACCATTATCTTTTTACCGTCAGTCATCTTCCCATACTCTCTAAGTGCGTAAGATATCAAAAGGTATCTCTCCTTTACCAAGGAAAACCACATGCCTGGAGCACCACATTTGGGATGCTCATGTAGAAATAAATATTTAGACTTTGTCAAAATGCCTCGTATGATGAAGTAAAATTCTGAGTATAATTGTTGCCAATTTTATTAGAACACCAAAGGTGTTGCTCTATTGTTCTGCTGTATCACAGTGATCTTTCTTACATTTACTGGAGCACCAAGTTCTCGGAGTTTGGTGCAGGATCCCAGTCTTACAGATTGATGCATTGGTAAGAGTGGAGTGCCCTATGTAGGGCAAATAACTCAGCTCTATTGCCAGGTAAGTTTTAAGAAGATAATAATTTTTATTTAAAGCATAGATGTTCAAAGGTGGAACAAGGTTTAAAAATATAGAATATTAAATTACATTAAGATCAGTCTTAAAACTAAGGAACTTTTCTTGTCTGGTCCAGCATCTAAACTAGTTTGAGATAATTTAGTTATCCTATACAATTTATCCCAGGGTTAGTAATCCCTGGAGATTTGTTGGAAGGAGTTCTTTTGTGCTGCTATCGTTGAATGGAGTTAATGAAGGTAACTAGATGAGCTGTGCTGAGCAATATTTTTTCTCCTGCCAAATACAAAAATAATTTGTTCCTTTCCTGTTTTCCAGCATCCCTGTTTTCTGTGATAATGCACATGGAAGAGGAACAAAGATTAGGTTGTTTCTCTTCTTCTAAATATCTTCTGATTAACAGTTTTGTAGCATATCTATTGAGTGTTTCTGGGTTCAGGCTGCTCTTGCATAGTTTAGGCTTCAAAGACACTTTAGTAAAGTACTATGTAAATACTATGTAAATAACATGAAAAATGTCAAAGGCATTATATTTTCCCAGATTTATAGTTGTTCTTCCTTGTGACTGTTGTATTAAAAACTCACCAAATTATGGAACCAAGAATAAAGTTCTTTGATTAACATCTTTCTCCTAAACTTAATCTATCATTTTATGGGTAGCTTTTCTAGGTTCCTGAGATAATAGTTTTGTCTCATAATGATTTGTAGACTCATGTCTACCTCAAATTGTTTGTTATTATTTAGTATTCAGAATTTAGCTTCTCATTTGTCAATTAAGTGGTCCAAAAATACATATTTCTTCACAAGGTTAGCATTTCATTTTGTGTTAAATTGTCAATTGTTTTATCAAAATACAAATGAGTAAAGAAGTAGCTTGTGTATTAAAAAAAACTTATCTATTACATTGTGTTGGTTATATATAAAATGTCTTCAGAATAATTATTTCTTACTGCAGTTCTGAAAAAATTGTGCAATTGTCAGTTGTCAGCTTAGTGAAGCCCTGCAGAAATTAAAGAAAAGATATAGATAATGTAATGCACCACTTTTCTGTAGTATATAATAAACACTTGAGCTGTGAGGAGTGCAAATGTTTTCCTGAGGTGTAGTTGGCACTGCTAACCTTTTTTTTTAAATGCCGACAAGCTAGTGAGTTACAACAGTATGAGTTGGTATATGTTGAAAAGAAACGAAGTAACAGCAGTACAGTGAGTACAATTGCCTGCTGTGGGAAGAATCAAAGAGAAAAAACATCATCATCATTAAAGCATTAAAAATCTTCAGGACTGAAAACTGATATGTGAAGAAAGGAAATGTGTGTGTGTGTGTGTGTGTGTGTGTGTGTGTGTGTGTGTGTGTGTGTGTGTTTGTGTTTTTCTGAGTTTTCAGGTCGTAAATTTTGTGGAATCAGGTTTTTTACTGGAAGTCATAGCAGCTAGAAACATACAGGGGAAAAATAGAGGAAAAGCAGCATTCAGACTTTCCCAAGGGCTATCATAACTTTAAAGGTAAGTATTAAATACTGTGAAAGTAAAAATGGGAGCACTAGAAATAGGATTAATGACTTGCACCTTCACCACACACTGAATTCCATAGTTGCAACCCAAATAGTCTCTGTTTTTGCTCCACACTGCAGTTACAGCTCTTTTCCCTTTTTTTCTCAGCTCATTTTCTCTCAAGTGAAAGAGTGAGAAGGAATGGTGGAAGAGTAATGATTCAACTCTATGAGAGACTTTTGGGGAAATTGAGTTGGCAAGACTTGCTAATACTGTGTGTCATAGTCTTAGATAGGGAATACAGAAGACTGGAAAAACTGAATCTTCAGGGTAGTACTGGGGAGGTCAACTGGGCTCTTACACACATCTGAAGTATGTGTTCATGGTTGGCTTTGAGCCTTACTTGTGTCGATTAACAAAAAATCCTTGGTGGTTGCCACATGCTGTCAAGATTGTCAGAAGTGTTTGCATAGAGCCTCTGTCTTGCAGGATAAGCTTTGCATGATTCTGTTTCTAGTCAGCATTATAGACTCTTGCCCATCTCAAGAAATCTGGAACAGCAGGGTTCTGTTCCGCTTTCCCACATCATTATCATCTCTAAGCTTTCCAGATAAACTGCATAAAGAGTGACTTCCTTGGGCTGTGGTTAATGTCACAAGTCACAAGCAGGCCATGCTTTTGGAACAAGGACATTGCCTAAATAGGACAGTAGCTTCTGTCATTAAGTCAGGCACTATCCTAGCTTAGGTGGCATTTTGGATCCCTGCCAGCTTCCGTGTAATGTTTTATCAGTTACGAGTCTGTTTTCAATCCTAAGAGCACAAACACAGGGTGTGATACTGAAATTTGTATAGAAGCAATCATGCCTGTTGTATAGAAAGGTCCCCTTAACTTTAATGTATCCTAATTTTGAAATTGGGGAGGATTTGTTTAGGAATCTGAAATCACTGGATGCGTTAATTGCCTATTCAGCAAAATAGTAGTTACATTGGATCATATAAGCAGTTCATCCAGTCTGCTCTTGACACTTGACAATGGTGAGATTCAGATGTCTAGAGAACAGCAAAAATGGAGCAGGCATGTATGACCTTTCCTATGTGTACTTACCAAACCTCCAATTCTTTCCAGTTTGGAAACACCCTCAGCCAGCTGTGTATGAAATAAACCTCAGCTCTTATTTTTTATGAAATTGTACAGTCTCTCTTCTACCGCATATCAACTTTTAATGTGTGAAAGTTGACAAATAGTTGCATAGCAAACAATTCCTTTTGCCTATTTTGAATTTGGCCTTTACTGTCTTTATTTGATGCCTTCTGGTTCTTGTATTGTAAATATGGTAACGTCCATTGCTCATTTCACATCTCCCTTGATTTTCTAGATGTTTATCCTACTCTCCTCAAGTTACCTTTTGCACGCTGAGGAATCCTTGGTTACTTAGCTCTTTCTGATGGAGAGATTGTATCCATGTTGCTTTTCTCATAACATTTTCCAATCCTGGTTCCTTTCCCTTTTTTTGAGAGGAGGAAACCAGAACACAGCACTTAAGATGTGGCCATACCATGGTTTTACGTGCCTGCATAAATTTATTTCCCAATAATTCCCAATATTTTATTTGCTTTCTTGATCTGTGATCATTAAACTCTGTCATTAACTCCCAGATTGCGCTATAGGTGGTTATGGTTGCTTCAAAGGCTGTGATTTTTTACATGAAGATATATTTGCTCTGTTCTTTTCCACGCATCCTTTCATGTTTAAATTTATGCATTTAAATTTCATCTGCTGTTTTATTACCAACAGACAATTCTTTTTCTGCTCTTCAGTCAACCTTCATCTTTGGTACTTTGAGTATCATAGTGAAATCAGTACGTTCTTCCATATCACTGCTGCTGCCCCTTTTCTTTGTTTATGGACAAACTGAATACAACAGATGCCTGCACAAAACCTTGGGAATTCCACTGGTCATCTTCCACCATTGCAAAAACTGCTAATTTACTCTGTTTTCCATCCTCTAATCATTTATCTATACCAAGACGTTCTCTCTTTCAGCATGACTCCTTAGTTTCACTAAGATTTTGGTGACTGACTTTGTTAAAAGTCTCCTGGAAAGTCACATGGGTGGTATCAGATGAATCTTTTTATGCATGTTTGTTAATCCCTTCAAAGAACTCAGCAAATGTGTAAGTCAGAAATTAGAAGTCTTAAAGCTGATTGTCTTTATCTGTCTGTCTACTCTTTTTTTTTTTTTTGTTCTTTCGTTTTGTGGTCTCTATAATTTATCTGGTCCAGACACCAGACTTGATTCTCTCTTGGAATCTTTTCATGTTTGTTACAGTTTTAAGAAGTTGCATAGTGCTGTAAGTAATTAAGCTATTTAATTAATTAGTTCTTTAAAAACTGTTGGATAATTATCCAGTCCTGGTGGTTGGTTACTCTCTGTTTTGTCAGTTTGTTCCTTAAAGTTGTTTGTGATTGCTTCAGTTTTGGACAGATGGCTCTGTTGAGCCTTCCCTAGAGAATGCTGTCTCAATGAGATTTCTCAATTGCTTCCAGAGCGGGAATGAATCAATGCAAAGAACTCATTTAGCTTCTCTGCAATGACATTTTCTTTTCTCAGTGCTCCTGTTTATCCTGATCATCAATTAGTTCTGCAGCTTCTGGCAAACTTCCCAGTCCTGATATGTTTGAAAAGATTTGTTATTTTTGCTCTCTTACATCAGCTAGAAGAATTGCACTTGTTTTCAATTATAATTTGCACACTGCTTTACCTGGTTGATTTAGCAGTTTGTCAGAAACCATTTATTAAATGAAGAGATTTTGCCTTGTCATCCTCTCTAAGGACATGTCCACATTTATCAGGTTCAGGTGCCTGGGTCTGCCCAGCTTCCTTCTCAAATTCATCTACCAGGTAATGTCTCCCAAATCAGCTTATTGTCTTCTGTGAGTAAGCAGGCTTTTGCTTGTGAGATTTGTTCTTGTCTCCCCCAAAGAAGAAAAACCTTGTTTCAGGGCTGCTGTGTCCTTGCTGCTCTTAGGAGTGCTGCCATGGGGAAGGTTGTCACAGGTGAGGTCTCTAACTGCAGGGAATTTCCCCACTGTGTTTCTGGCTTTATTGATTAGGCAAAGGCTTATCAGGTGACTGGTCTTTCTGGCTGGTACTTTGGTTGGTTTATGGATAACTCTGTGATGAGCTCCCAGCAGCCCACCATCTGTCTGTTTCAGTCAGTCATAAAACATAAGTCATGTAATGTCCAAAAGCAACCACAGGCTCTTCCTTATACAGTGTAGTGCTGCACCTGTGTTTAGTTCAGGTACACATTTGCCTTTTAAATCCTTTGAGAGTGTTACTGGCAATTCTGCTCAGTGCCATCACAATCTTCTGAGATAACAAAGGAGTTTTTTATTAACGTTGCTACTGGGGGCAATGCTTCTAAATAAATGGTTATTAGTACTGACCCAAGTGTTCTTTGTGTTTTGGTTACTCACTTTTTCCTCTGTGCCATCCCTCGTTTGGGCTGAGGACAGTTGTTTGTGTGGCATCACATGATGTGATACATCATGTCAGAGAACCGATCCAGCTTCCAATAACCCTGAAACTGGAAAAATGAACCCCAGTCCTTTAATGGTTATCATGTGCATTGCTTTACTGTGTAGTTTATAAACAGCCACACAAATGCTTCCTTGATCACAAATACTGAGGCAGCAATGTGGGAGAGGAAAGAAACTGTATATGGGATGGAGATTGAATGTTGTTTATGTCACTGCTTGTGATGAAATGCTTGTCAAGGCAGCCTTACAAAGAACTTGCATTGATAATGTGGTTCTTTTCTCCTACATTTACTAGTACATATTTTCAGTTGTACTCCTCCTCACTGTAGCCCATCATTATAACAGTGCCTCGGACAATTTGAAAAAGGGAATTGATCATTAAAGGAATTGATCATTAATGTAATTATCATTAAAGAGCAAAAAATATAATTTTTTCTCCGGTGTTTTGTTTGTGTATTTGCATATTCATAACTGATTAATCATTCTCTCTGAATTGCTTTTCTTTTCCAAGAAGGAAGTAGCAATTCTAGAATAGATATTCTGACAACTCTGAAGGAATTTCCCTGCTGATAAATGTGAATAACTGTAGAAGGTCACTCTTTCCCTACAGTATGATTTCTGACAGTGTGCTGAGCTGAAAAGTATATGAGCATCTTCCTAGTGCTTTAGTTGTGATTTTTTCTTTTTTTTCCTTTTTTTTTTTTTTTTGGCTGAAAGGAAAAGCAAAAATGTTAAGAAAAGTGCAGAATATTTGATTTGTACACTGAGTATAAAATTATCACAAATGCAGTGTTCAAAGTTTGTAATGAACCAGTCTTCATTGGTATGTATCATACAGAAACCTACTGTTCTGGTGTATCAAAAGATACAAATGAATGTATGTAATTGCTAGACAGGTAAACAATAGAATATTAATAATACCAGTAAGAAAATACTGCTTGGTGAGACAGTCTTATAAAAATATGTTATTGTAGTTTTTTATTTAATTTTTCTAAATGATGCTGAAAGCTTGGGAACAGCTCTAAAAAAGCTAAAAGAATTATTAGAGTTAAAATGCCCCAAATTAATTTATCCATGACAAAGGCCAGACTATTAGCAAGCTGCCTATTAATAGAATCTGTACAAGTAAGACATTTCTGTTAGCAGACTAGTCTTTAATCTAGGGGGAAGAAAAAAGAGCTGATAAGAAATAGGGGCTAAAGCCAGAGAGATCAGTAGTCATTGGAGCAATACCCTGGAGGATAGGGTTTTCAACTCTTTTTTTCAATTAATTTAATTTCTGAAATACTGTTTTTTAGAGAGCCTACACAGCTTTTCATCAAATATTGTTCTGGTGGCAGTGTGCTTGCTTTTCTTCTTTACCTTTCCCAGGTCTCCAAGTGTCCACAAACAAACCTAAGCACAAGTTCTTGATTGCTGAAATTCACTAAGTGCAGATGAACCCTTTTCTGAAAAGCTTAGCTGAACAGATCAGATTTTGGCATGTAGAAATTACTGGGTAGGGTCCAAAGGTGTGGATACACAGAAGTATAGTAACATTTTACTAATGGTCTCTCCTTCCCCTCAAGTGCATTAATATTTGGAGGGAAGGGGATTCTGTTTACTGGCAAGGTACTCCCTGCTGTCACTGTGGCAAAACTTCTTATTTCACATTCCTCAGTCAAGAAGTTCTCTATTTGTTTTTAATACTTCCTGGGTGTTGTACACCAATGCCCTCTCCCCCTTTTTTATTCTTTAAATTGAACTTCATATTGTGACAACTGTCATTTCTGAGCTTGAACAGAAATTTTTCCAGCTATAATGTCACTTCAAGATGAATCTTTGCTGTATTTAGAAGAGATTAGCTATGGGTTAATATAACTACATTGATTTTGCCTATAAGTAGACTGACTATCAGACCTGTAAAGAAAACTCCCGAATTTTCTTTCCAAAGTACATAATAAAGCAGAAATACAAATTCGGAAGTGAAGTGTAAATTAGATTTGAATGAGAAGCAGGGCAGGTGGCAGAATTTTGACTAACTCCACTGAAATTTGTGTAACATGGAAAGCAGATTTCATTTACAGCTGATGATTCAACAGGAGCTCAGCTGCTGGTATCTGACCTTTTGTTTTGTACTATACCCCTCATTCTGAGGGCGCAGACACCAAATAAAGTAACAGAAACTTGGCCACCATGCACAGGTTCTAGACTGGACTGTCCTTCCTTATTGATCTTGGTTTAGTTAGAAACTACTGACCTAATTTGCTTTCCTTCCGTACTGATAAGGCTGCCTGTACAGTCTGTACCTGTGCTCATCATGCTTACACTGAAAGGCAGGTGTACTTTAATTGCCAAGATAAACTGTTGTCAGGTTCTGTGACTCAGCAGGGCAGTGCAAGAAGAGAGTTTTAGAAGCAGATAAGCAAAAAAATCTTCCATACCCATGATGATCAAATGTTTATGTTTCATTTGCCAGAAGAATAAGGGTTAAATGCTGATGGAATATGCAGTGCCATTACCACCTCAAACCCCAAAATATCGCAGTTTCTTCACAGATAGGAAGCAAAGAAAAAGAACTTCTCAAGCTTTTCTTGATTTGTTTGTTCAAATTTATTTGTATAAGTGAAGCTGTGTGCTCTTGTATATAGCCTTCCACTCAGGTTTGAGTACACTCTGTGTTCATCATGTCTCACATGAATGCCTCACTATAAAAAGATGAAATAACTGAGTGCAATTCCTATCTTTAATCTAGTTTGTCTTTAGTGCAATTCATGTTTAAACTTCCATATTATATAAATTGATCTAATAAATGTAATTTTTCTGTAAGTGTGAAAGAATGTCTAAATCCCACATGTAGTTAATACTTCAAACATGTGGGAATGTACAGTAATCTCATTTATTATATTGATTTTTTTTTCCATGTACAGAAAGGCCCGTGGGCCTTGCACAGGTTTAGTCTTGCAGGCAGTTTCAAAAGATCATGTAGCTTTGCATGCATTTTTTATACAGCCATTCTAAGGTGGTGTTTCTTACTCTTGCAGTCCTTACCCATGAGCATTTAAAGAAATACAGCCAAAAATAATACAAACCCTTGAGCATTGCACTACTCAGGAGAAGTTGCACAGCTTTCCTCTTTGACTTTGCTAGTTAAATTTTCACTGGAAGATAATGAAACATCAGTACTATTTTATTAAAGCCGGATGTGCTCAGCTAAAAAAGAAGTATTTTATAAGTTTGTTTTGCTGGGCTGTAGGTGGAAAGCACAGCTGAGATCATACTTCTCAAAATATCAGTTGATTGCTGTGCAGTACCTGTTTGTCTCTTTCCTGATTGGGTAGAGCTGTTGCTGGGCTGATACCATTTTGACCAAAATTAGAAAGTCAATATAAACGAGTCAAACTAGACTGCCTGCTTTTTTTCAGTTCTCTCTTCTGATTCATCAGTTGTTTGTTTGAAATTTTTACAGCCTTTGTGAGTTGGCTGTTGTGCCAGCAAAGGTGAAAGCACTTAGTGGTTAGTCATTAAGAATATTCATAAAAAATTGTCTTGATGACATTTAGATCCTAACAAAAATGTGATAGCTAAACCCTAGTTAAAAAAGGAGTGGAAGTGGGTCCTACACAGTGATATTATTAAATACATGGATGTGAAAACCATTTCCTTACTTAGGAGACTGCTGCTTCTCATGTTCAGGCATAGCACTCATCTACCTGAGAGGATGTTATTGCCAGTGTCTTGTGGCAGAGGCTTAAGACCTGAAACTTACTGATGAAAGGATGTATCAAAGAAGGAGTTGCTGCCTAAACATCTTTTTTCCTTCAGTATTAGCTTATATACTTTAACAAGTCAGACTGTGCCTGGTTAACTTATGTTACTAATACCAGGGAGGGTTAGAATATGTGTAAATATAATTATGATATTTGAAGGAAAACAGCATATGAATTGTTTAGCAAAATTCTAGGTTAGTGTGCAAGCATAGCAGGGTAGCAGCTAAAGGTGGATGGTTCTCATGTACTTGAAGAAAGGCTGTTACTTTTCCTGCACCATTAAGGTAAAGCTACAGACTTTTAAAAAAATGAGTAGGTTTTGATGCAAATGACTGAGAGAAATGTTTTAAGTAGTTTAAACTTGAGTTACTTTGGACTTTCAGAATTTTTTTCTTGTCACATACTGGTGGGTAAGAAAAAGATGGGGATGTTGTTGAATGCCAGTTAGGATCCACTAATCTTGCCACTAAAAGGTTGTATCTCAGTATGTACAAAATGAAGGTCAGCCTAGAAAGTGCTTTAAGAGAGCAACTTGGTTAAATCATGAGATCTCATGATACCTTACAAAAATAAAAAGTAGGTCTCGTTTAGCAATGATAAAAATAGAAGGGTAGGAAGAGCATATAAAATCAGAAAAAAAAACCCTAGCAGAGCACAATATGAGGTGCAACTACAAAGGGATGTAAAAAGAAACAAAACCTTTTATAGTACAGTGAGAAGACAACAAGGCAATAATTGCTCTGGTGTTCAGAAGGTGAGCATTACTGACAGATACCTCTGTGAAACTTGAGCTGTGAAATGCCTTTTTTTTTTTTTTCTAAAAGGGTTATGTATGACCAAATAAATAATCTCTACTTCAGCCTGGATTCTTTTATCACTAAACAACAAGCTGAAGCATATTAAATGTCATCAAACCAGCTGATGAAATTAACCTTTTGGTGTTTACTAAGGGACAGAAAGGGGATCCTAATCTCTGGGATTCTTGAAAAGTTATGAAGAATTATAAGGTTGTAGGGTGCCTGTTCTTAAAAGAAGAAAGAGGAGGAACTGGGAAATGACAGACCAGTCAATTTAGAATATATTTCTGGTAAAAATCTGGAACAAATAATTCAGCTCTCTGTAAGAAATTGAACAGATACAAATGAACCACGAAATGAAAAAAAAACTAATTTGAATTTAACTAACAAATCAAGGGGAAGGAGTTTAACCTCTGCAGTGGCTACCAGGCATAGAAAAGGAAAGGTTGTGGTCTGTGCCTGTCACAGCTGACACTTGCTTACTTGAAGGATTAGTAAATTCTGGCCCATATGATTATTCTAGTTATATAAAGTGTAGTTTTAAGATATTTTAAGATTATTGTGGGCTTGGTAAAAGAAATGACCTGTACTAAATATATCCCATTAGTAATTACTCCAGTGCTCTTCTAGTTCTCTCAGATGTTTTTGATTTCTTCTGTAAATCAGGTTATGACAATTGGTAGCATAGAAATTCTTTCTATTTGCTGTATTTGGCATTCCTTCAGTTGTTCTGGACGTGCTACTATCTGAATTGGGAAGCAAATGAAGTATTATCTTCTTTTTAAGCAGCTACCACCTTCTGATGTTTTCCATGTAACATGGTTTGTTTATTTATTTTGTTACAGGATTTGGTTATCCGTATCATCTTCATTCTTGGCAATTTAACAGCAAAGGATGACCAGTCCCGGGAGCAATTTTTTAAAGAAAAAGGAAGTGTTAACACCTTGACATCATTATTCCAAACCTACTATGAACTTGATTTGAATGCGCTGACATGGCACCATGATAGCAAAGAAGAAAAACACCCAAAGTATCCTTCAAAAGCAGAAGATGTTCTGATAAAACTGATAAGAGTGCTGGCCAACCTCTCCCTTCATCCTAGAGTAGGCACAGCTCTGGCAGCTGCCCGTCCTCTTGTAGAATTACTTGTTACAGTGCTAGGTAATAAAATTTATGTTGTGTTTGTTACCTTCATTCAGCCTCTAAGGAAAGTTTTAAGATTTTCCATTGCAAAAAGCCCTAAGCCAATTGGCTGATATTCATAAACTGTTTTATGTAGAAGGCCTGCTTGAGACAGTGGAAGCATTGCTGCTTTGGTACTGACTTTTCAGTATCTGGGGAAAGCTGTTGTAGAAGTCTTTAATTCAGTGATCAGATCTGCAGATAGAATCACTAAAGATAAGAAAACAAATTTTATTTTAAACATATCTCATTGAGAGTTAATATATAAGGAAAGTTTGTTCATATCAGGTGCTGTATAGATGTGTTTGGTGGTGTTTTGCTTTTTTTGAAGGTTTGCACTTTTTCTGACTGTTTTGGATTGTTTCTGATCTCTGCACCCATAACTTTCAGCCTCTTCAAAAAATTTTCTCTTACTTTTTTCTTCTTTTTCAGTCTTCCAACCTTTTATCGCTTTAATATGGAAGAGGGTGTCTCCCTCCAAATGGAGGATTAGTACTGCAGTTCCATTACCACTTACTGGTCCCCTTATAAATCTAATTACAGACTAGGGCTGGTCTGTTCTCCCCATAACAGAGTTTAGCTGTGACAAAATACATCTTAAACAGCTCAGCTCATATTTTACTGTATAATGAGAACATTAAATATTATGTTAAGATAACCAACCTGCTTGTACACTGTCTTACCAGCCATGAGGGATGACACAAGTCAGACTCACAGCTTGGTTCTGGCTCATGGGTTGAAACTTAATGATTGTGTAAGTGCTTTTGTCCTTAAAAGCTTCTTTCTGCCACCCTCTCCTCTTCTTGAGCTCTCTATCAGTCAGTTTATTAGAAAATGTTGTATCTCCCTATGAACTTACCCCTCTTGTATTTCCTTCACTCTTGGCTTCTGACATTATTTGGACAAATAAGTGTTTCAGACTTTTAACATGGGTTCACATTCTGTCAGGAACTCTAAGAGAAAAATCTTTCAGATATTTTGGAAGGGGTTTTTGCCTTTTTTTTCCCTAGATACCTGACAGTTCAGTATAATAGTCTTTGGCATTTCTCCACATCTGTCACACAGTTCTGTTTCTGCATGTGGACTCTCCTCAGTGCCATCTTAAAACAGCAAACAGGATTTGTAAAATGCCTTAACCAACTAAATTTTAAGCTACGTTACCTGAGTCACAATGATTTCTGTAAATTAATAATGGGAAAGTGTGGTTTTGTATTGCCATTTTTGGATCAGGTGTTCCTGTTAGCTTCTGCCATGTTACTGAACAACAGAAGGTTTGACTGCAGTAGTGGCCATGTAAACTATTACTCAGTTTGCTTCTGGGATCTAATTCACTGCAAAATTAGATGTGTGTGTTTATCTGCATATGCATATGTTTTGGGATTTTTTTTACTCTCAGAATACAAGTCAGTTGATGCCTGTGAAGAGTTGGTCATCAATGCTGCAACAGCAATCAACAATTTGTCCTACTACCAAGTGGAGAGTTCTGCAGTTCAAGACAAGAAGCTACACATTGCTGAAAGTAAGCACTTTTAAACTAGTACTTTTTGTGTAGCTTTTAGAAAGCAGAAACAATTTTACACAACAGAAAGTAAAGACATTGATAACATTTTGTGGTATTATATTGCAGGAGAGTAAAGTTCATAGGGCTAAATTCTTTCAATAATTATTTCCCTTTTTTTTTAAAATAACTCTGTGACTTACATGAAGATAGTTGGGTTGTTCACAAAGCTCCTTCTTTTCCTCCACAGAGGAATTTGCTGTGTTCTTTTCTGTTCAGCAATTTTTGCTAGATTTGTTCAAAATCCATATACCTGAGCCAAAATAATCGTGTTGCTTTTTTGTTTTAATCACAGTATGACAAGAGGTTTTTTTTTTTCTTATTACTTCCTATACCTGTAAAATTTGATTTCTGTCTGTTTCTGGCTTGTAAATTTATTGGCAATATTGTATTGAGTGATTCTCTCCCCTCTGACATTATGGACAACAACATTCAGGAACTGCACTGGCTTCTGGGACTATTGTGTTAATGTTGTACAAAAGGTAGAGAGGTTGTGTCTTGCACGTCCCTGTCCAAATAGACAAGACACTGGGGAGAGACAGAACCTGAAGTTGACACAAAGGTAGAATGAGGAATAGGAAAAAAATCCTGGTTGTCAGCCCATTGCCTGGACTGGTAGACATCATATTCTCTGTAGGTAACAGCTCTGCTGTTCTGTCACAACTCATTTTATCACCTGTAAGCCAGCTGCCTCTTGTTGCTGGTCAGACACAAATTACTTCTCTCCTGTCCTATTCGTTGGCATGTGGAACTAGTCCCATTACCTTCCTGAGCTGAGGAAAGAGGAAACCTTTTGATGGCAGGCTTTCTGCTCCTGCAGATGTTTTGAGAATACTTGCTTTGATAGAAGTGGTGGACAAAATCCCTTCAGATGTCTAAGACAAATTCAAGATATGTTCGGTATTGCAACATGCAGAGGCAGAAGTAATGAGAATGAAGCCAACCTCCCATTGTATATTTTTTTCTCTCTTCTGTTGTATGAAGGGCTAAGGGTTGACTTCTTTGAATCCTCTGTATGATGGACTGATTTCAGTGCTTTGCTTTGTACTCACAGAAGACGGATGAATGTAACTTCTGTAACATCATTCCTCTGCCATGCACCAAAATCCTCCATGGTGGAGGTAGCTCTTCCTAGAAAGTGCTGAAGGTCTCATTCCTACTGCTGCAGTACACACTGATCATGTTGAAACTACTAAGCAGAGAAGCAGCAAGGATATGAATGCTTCAGACAGGGATAATATTAAGTAGCTGTTCAGAGAAAATGTGTTTGCTTGTTATAGCAGCACTGAGAGAAAACAGAGCTAATGTCGGAAAATAATTTGAGCTTTAGGAGACATCCCACCATAAGACCATCTGTTCAGGGTCTAAGTAAATTCTCTTATATATTATAACATTTTTAAAATTTTGTCTTCCTTGATTTTCACAAGAGCCCACTCAAAACTGCATAGCAGAACTGGCTCCCATTATTACAACTGTGCTTAGATTGTCTCTATAACTCCTTGTTCATTTCTTTGTCCCATATTGGAGCTCTTTGTTTTATCTTCAAGTCCCTACACAATTTCATTCTTGTTCTATCATCAGCTCACACCTTTTGCTGCCACCAGAAAGACAGAAAACTTCTCCCATTTATTACATTTATCACTATTGCTGTTTGAATTTTGATATGCATGATAAAAAAATAACCATGTATTTGTGATTTTCAAGTAATTATTTTTATTTAATTTTTCTGCAAACCAATAGTGCTTGTAAAGCTGTTAATGAATTACAATATGGATGCAGTTGTGGAGGCTGTCAGAGTCTTTGGTAATCTTTCCCTGCACCATGAGATCCGTGACTTCATCATGCAGAAAAAGAGTGAGTTACTTTTGCAATTGTAGGAGTTCTATTTTTAAATGTCCGTGGTTCTAAAAAGAAAAGATTGTTAATAAGCTGTCTCAGTTAAAGGGTAGAAGCAATCTTCCCTGATGTTTTGCAAATTAGGCAAACATTAGAATCCAATAATAGTAGTTATAAACACCATTTTATTTCAGTTTCATGAAAATGGAAATATTGGAGTAGGAAAAATATGCCATGGTACTTTCACAAAGGTAAATACTACAAAAACTCTGGTTTTCCTGAAGTTTCAAATTTGAAATTTCCCTTTACTCAAATAGCTTTTCGGATCCTGCAGATTACTAGTGATATGATATAAAATGAAAATCCAACTAAAAACTCATTTAGGGTCATAATCTCAGATTTTTGATTCCCAAAGTCGACAGCTTGTTAGCACCTTGTAACATGAGCTAGGATTTGACTGCCTCAGGAAAGACCTTCTGTTTACCTTGGGGTGAAGTAGGATACAAGTCTTCTCAAGTCCTTTTGCTTTGGGTATCTAAAGAGCTTTGGGGAAAATGGCAACTCCTTGCTTTCCACAGAAGGTGTGTCATCAGCTTAGACACCAGTTCACTCTAAATTTTGTGGTTTTTTTGGTCTGCCTCGTGGTGCTGAAAGTGAGGTGGTGATCCAGGGGTGGCACATCACTGTATTTGAAGGAAGAAGTGACCCTTAGTAGCTGGTTCCTGGTGAACAGTCTCAGTCAAAGAACTAAATTTTCCAGCTGGGAAAGACTGTAGTGTTGGTGTGCCAAGCTCAGGAATTGCTGAGAGGATTCCTCTCAGTGAGGCCAGCCCAGCTCCTTGGCTGGGTTTGGCTCCACAGCTCTGCAGTCAGTGCCAGCAGGTGCTGCAGGACACTCCCACAGGAGCCCCAGCCTGCTGCACTTCCAGCTGGACTTGGTTTAGTCTGGGACAACCCTGCACTCACAGGGGAAAGAACTTCCCTCTGTCAGTGCCAGATGCTAAATCCTTGCAATTTCTGCTTACTCTGGGATGGAAAAGGGGGGGCGGGGGGGGCGGCGTGTAATACTTCCAAGAAGTAAGCTGCAATTCAGTTTGGTCAACTTAGCCTCTTCTGAGAGGATTTTCACGTTTCTTTGGTATATTTTTATTACTAGAATTTCTGGTTTGTTGTTTTGAAGGAAACTGATGTTCTGAATAATGTTACTCTGTCATGTGCCTCCTCTACAAATGTCACAGAAATACACTACAAGGGTGAATTTTTGGATAGGGTTATCATGCATTTAACTGCTTTCTAATAAGTATATTGTAATGCCACTTGTATGGTAAATTCATCTTCCTAGTAATATTGTTTCCTTCTTTACAATCCAGTATACAAGTTCATGATTGCTTTGCTCGATTCCAAGAACCGAGAGGTCTGTTTTCCTGCCTGTGGAGTGCTGCTCAATCTCACAGTAGATGAGAACAAACGAGCTTTTCTGATGGAAGAAGGAGGAATTGAGAAGTAAGTTCCTGGTTGTGCTTAAGGAAAGGCAATTTTGAGTAGTTTGGCTAAAAAGTTTCAATTGGAATCTTTTTTTACTGAGGCTAGTAGCTTGTAATAATGATGCCAGCATAGTAGACACTTGGTATTTAAACGTCTTTGAGAATAGCCTTTGATATGAGCCAAACCCCACAGAAAAGTCTCTCAAAAACCCTCTGTGATGTACCCAGCAGAGGTACCACTAAAGAAAGCAACTAAGGCCTGGCTTTGCAGCAGCTGCTTGTGCTTGGCTCAGCTAGATCCTAGGTGAGCTGCAGTGAGCAGCACAGTCAGTGTGTGTCTGGTGCAAGTGTGAAGGTGCTTCAGGAACTGATATCCCACATGGTCCCTTGCAATTTTTGTAACCATTTGGTTCTGTAGGGAAAACTACCTGAGGCAGCCATGCTTGGCAGAGAACAACTCCTGAGTCTCTTCTCTCTGGGAGTTCAAGTTGAAGGCACTATAACATTGTAAGGGATATTAGACCTTGAAAAACCACTGTAACACTTGTGGCTTTGATGTTCAGATAATAGCGGATCTAGCTTAATTGGAGCGACATGAAAGATCATGTTCCTGTGCTTGTAAAACAGTTGGTACAGCCCACAGTTATGAAACAATATGCCTCACTTTGAAATGCTTTCCTGTTCATACATCATATAATTACTTTTTTATAACTGTAAACAATGCATAGTCTTCTCTCCTTCCTTCCCATATCCCATGTACAATATAAAGCTGGAAAAGGAGAATAAAAAAGAATTGCTGGCAAATTGAATAATAAATGTGAGAAATTTCTATTATGTAGAATATTCTGTAGCCTATAGAATCATATAAATTCAGATTTTTCTATACTGTATTTGAAAATTTGTGAGGAAAGGAGCAAAAAGCAGTAGCAGCATGGAATGAATCTAGAGAATTTGGAAGGGATTGTTAAGGAGATCATCCTGACTGTGCCAAACCAGCTCTATGCATTTTTGGAACTGAGGTTATTATACCAATATATAGTGCCCCAAAGACAATAGGAAATTAGTCTTGAGAGAGTTAAATTTTAAAAAAAACAAACAACAGGGCAAATTCTTTTGGCTTTTCATTAGATGCCTCCTGTTGTTCCTTTGTTTGCCTCCAAAGAGGAGAATAAAAGCAAACCTCTTTTTGGGTGGTCTTCAATAACTGTTATTTTCAGCCATACCTGAATATAGTAGTTATCCTTTACTAATCAACAGATTATAACTCTCTCTGTGAAGTGGAGAAGTGAGGGAAGGAGGGGGTCTGAAGTTTGAAGAACAGAACAGCAGTGAAGGATTGCTGTTGGAGTGGTCACCAGGGACAGCAGGTGGAAGAGGTTTACTTTTGCAGCCCCAAGAGCTGGGAACTCTGCAGTTTGGAATTGGGAGCTCTGGATAGCGACTGTGTGTAAGCTGGTGCAGGCAGAAAAGTTACAGCCTCATTTCAAAGTCCTGTTTAGGATCCAGCCTGCATTTGGTATCTGCAAGGAAGGGAAATGGGGAGAAAGGTCTGGAACCTAATGGTCCTTAAAAAACATGTATTCCTGAGAGGAGTCCCTTGGGAGTACAGGCTGAGGAAATGCAAGAGTGGGTGAGATCTGCAAAATTGTGAGACTTGGTAATTCTTGGATTGTGGAAGTAGAAAATTCCTTTGGATTTATTTTTTTTGGTGAGATGACCTGATGTGTAGTAAGATGGGTATTCTGACTGAAGATTTTTCTGCATTCTCACCACCTTTTCCAAATGAATCATTAGTGTCTGATAAAGTTCGGCTTGGATTGCAATCTCTGCTTTAGTGGTAGCCCAGATTTGGGACAGTCACAGACTGTTATGAAATTTGATGGAATTTTAGTGTCTTTGAAGTAGATACATTTGCAAAGTATGTGAGTGCAATTGTTCAGTTTGGTTAGAAAGTTACAGAGGATGGGCAGCTGCAGGCAGGCACACACGTGTAGACAAAAGGCATGTCCACATCCTTGGGAAATACACTAAATGAAAAGGGGGAAGTTACAGAGGAAGAAAGCAGCATCTGAAGTTTATTAACGGAGAATTTTCCTGCAAACTTCCATGGAGCATGTTTACATTTCTAGACTGCCAGATTTGGAAGAGCTCAGAAGAAAATTCCATGGAACAAACCCCTGGTTTTGTTTGGCACTGACAGGTTGGTTGACTGCCTACAAGACTTTGGGCCAGCAGACTGGCAGCTGTCGTGTTTGATCTGCAAAACCCTGTGGAACTACAGCGAGGACATGACGAGCGCGGCCTCCTGCTTCGGGGGAGACACCAGCACGCTGCTGCTGCTGCTCACAGCGTTTCTGGGTGAGACTCGTGGTCCAGGGCTCTCTTCCTCAATAAAAGAAATGGAAGGAGCAAAATCAAAGCAGGCTTGGTCTGGGTGGAAGTCTGTCCTGCAGCTTTCAGTGGCTGCCCAGTGTGGAGTGTCCAGCAGCACAGTGGTCCCTGTGCAGCACACTCTGGTCCCCTGGGGATCGTGGCATTTCTGGAGTGCATCAGGCTGACTTTACTGCCTGGCCACCTTTCTTTTCTCTCCATGGTCTCCTTGTGGGCAAGGACAACATCTGACAATGTCTCATCTGCACCCTAAAGTCAGGAAGGGCATGCTTTTTGCTCCACAAAGGCTAAAAGATGAATGTAAGGACCTTGATTTGCTTACCCAGTGGCATATTTTCATTGGGGCATTTACTATTGCTTCAAATTTTACATAGTTTAGTGGCTGTGTAGCAGTCCTATAGCCAGTATTGTAATTTTACTCCGTTAGTTTTTAAACACTGCTTTGCTTATGATTTTATTTTGGGTAGGTCACTTGCAATTATCTTTAAAAAAATCTTTAAAATATAAACTAAATTGAAGGAAACTAACTATGTTTGATAATGGTTTTAACTGGAAATTGATTTAAGATGCATGCTTACTGTCAGGCACAGACAGAACATGAAATCTCATGGTGTCTTTTGTTGTAGACAAATCAGAAAAGTGGATGGATTTGTGAGAACTTTTTTCCAGTTAAAGCAGAATTACTGATATTTGCTGTTGTAATAGTTTCTTGTATTACATTCCTTGCTATGATGGACTTTATCTTAATGTGTGCAGTAATTTCATCTATTTATCCAAAAATAGCAGTGATTCAAGGTTATTACTGCACTTTTTAACATTCTGCAAGAGACCTGCAAACTTTACAGCACAATTATGCTTGCATTTTCTGGCACACAGCAAGGGGTATATATATTTGTGTTGGAAAGTACATGCTTATTTTTTTCCTTTGCTATTAACACTGCTTATTGAAGCAATTGATTTGACTGCACAGTCCAGGCTGGATAGCAATTGTGACTCTCATTGCATAGTATAACTTTCATGAACTGGAAATTCACATACAATTGCAATTGCAGTTACAGCTGTGATTGTAATGCAGCTGTAATGGTAATTAATTAGGAATAGGTTAGAATTAAATCAGAAGTCCAGTCATTCTTCACACTAGTCAGAAGAGGAGCTGTAGGAAAAGCACATCTTACTCATTGGATCTGGTTCCTCTGTGTGCAGAGAGCCAACAGATCTTAGTAATAGCAGCTGGTTAATATTGTCCTACATCTTCCTCCTGCCATTGTGTCCAGTAACAGCCTTGAACTGTCATTGCTCTGATTCTATCATTCAGGAAGCAGGAGGCAACTGCTGACAGCCAGTGAACTGTACTTGAGCGTCAGCACACCCTCAGGAAGCGGAAAAAGTGGAGCATGGCACAGCAGACACCTCGCTTCACCTGCTGTGCTTGGCCTCCTCCCCTTTATTTTTCCCTTCCCCATCTGGCACAAGATGACAAAAGATACAAGGAAGCAAAGGGAATGGAAATGGCCTGAAAAGATGATGTGCCCAAGAGAAAGGCTGGACAAAGGGCACTATTTATTTTTCTTTTTCCCTGCCTGGTCCCAGCAGCCTGGGATGCAGTGTACCTGCTCTCCAATGGCACTTGTCATTCAACTTCTTTCAGCTGCTTTTGAGTTTCATGTCACTCTACTGGCTCAGAGCTTCTGGAGGCTGTTGTTCCCAGACCCTGGCAGCAGCTTTGCCTTGGCCCAGGCCCTCATGAGCAGCAGTGGAGATGAGCCTCTGTCTTGGGAACATTGTTCTGTTTGGTCTTTCACTGGAAAGAAAGCTTCTCCCTCTCTCTCTCCAGACTTTTTCTTGGGCTAACTTTTATGTCCACTATCAATTCCAGGAAGTTATTTTGGAATCTCAGCCCATGTGAACTCTTACATGACATGACAGAGCTTGCAGGGCTCCCAGCCCTTGTCTTGCCATTGTTTCAAGGATGGGCAGCCCTTGCAGACTGCAGGGGTCTGCATCCAGTCTCCAGTTTCCCCCACAGTATGCAGGCCCAGTGTGTTTGTCTTGTTCCTGGGCTTGCAGCCAGCACATATGCTCTTTGGCCAGAACCCAATATTTCTGGTTTTTGAGGAGAGTCGTGGGAAAATTAAATTATCTGAGGATGCACAGCTTGCATGTAGAACACTGATCCTTACTGATCCACAGCGTTACTCACGTTCTGCTTTGGGAAATTTACTGTTTCAGTTCAACACTTCAGCTTTGAACTGCTTCTGACCCTTGTTCTTGTAGGCTGGAATTCTCGACCTCAGTGATTCCATAAATATTCAGTTGACTTCTGGGGAGCACAGCTGTCTAATAAAAGGGAGAAATGCCTCTCGCTCTGTGTTAGAACAGAGTTAATTTGGGTAGAAAAAACAGGAATAGGCAAAGCAATTCTCCTTGAAAACAAACCCCATAATCCCTTATTTTCTACTTCAGGGTCTCTAGGTTCTCTGCTGCTGAGATTGATTTTAGGTATGTTGGCTTACTGTGCCATTGACAGAACAAGAGCTAATGGGCACAGGTTGCAATAAGACAAAATTCCAATTAAACATTAGGAAAAGAGATTTCCATTGTGGCGGGGGTTAAGCACTGCAACAGGCTCTGTTGTAGAAGGTGTTCAGTACTCAACAGTACATGGAATAGGGCAAACTGATACATGGTGACTCTGCTCCAGAGGTTTTTTCCAACCTAAATTATCCTATGACATCATCAAATATAGATTTGATGTCGGAGGCTGGATTTTGTCTCTGATTAAATGTTTTCTTCCTGCAGAGATATGACATTCTTCTTGAAATAATGGGTGTTCTTTTCCTCTTTATTTTATTGCAGAAAAACTCTAAATGTCATCTCCTTACCTAGAACCCCTTTTGGAATCTTTCTCACAATCAGCCTGTCTTTAATTTTGGTAGTTGCAGTGTAGTGGCACAAGAGCCAAGTACTGTTTCCAGTTGCTGGTAACTTTGTGTGAGCTGGAGCCCATCTCCACACACAGAAATGTAATTTCCTCCTTCATACCTGTCTCAGCTCAGGCCATCTCATCTGCATGAGCACTTTGGCATGAGCACTTACTTGGAGTAAGTGCTGTTGGAGCTTCTCTTCTACAAAGAGTTTGACTCAGAATGTGGGTGACTGAAGTTTTTCTTCAGCCTCAATTTGCCTTTACCTGCTGTGACTGTTCAATAAGCTCCCTAATGAGTTATTTATTTATCACATTGTGAATCTGGTTCTTTTCCATAGTGTAGGCCAAGGTTAAGTATTGCCCATTTGGGACAGGATTCTACCTTAATTTTAGGTCTGTTTATGGCCAAAAGGCTGTCAAATATCCTTCTGTTAAACTGTGTGAAAACATTTGCTCAGCATTATCAGCTGTGTTTGTGGATTCTCCTGATTCAGAATGCTTCTAGTTGCATGCTTCTGTTTTCTCAAGAGTTTGTCT